>NC_046664.1:49671782-49707767 GCF_010883055.1 Belonocnema kinseyi
TCAAAAAATGTTGAGGTTCAGAAAAAAGATGAAATAATTTTCAGTGAAGTTTCTACCAAAATGCAGTACCTAAACGTACTTTATTGCACTCTAATACATTTTTCAAAGTTTCAGCTCGATATTTTATTTACAAAAAATGTTCTCAGGTTCAAAAAAACATTCAGTGAACTGAAAAACTGTTCTCGGTAATATAGGTATTTAGCTGTGTCACATGCCCCATAAAATTCCAGCAAGAACTAGTTACTCAACTGCACATGCGTCGCAATTGGTTTCGCACGAAGTTTAAAATGATAAACGAAGTTTTTTTCTTTTTTATTATAAACAATGCAATTTCAACTTATAAAAATGTCCGGTAGGTCGAAATGAATTAATAATAATAAAAATTAATTAAATGCATATTCTGTAAATAATATTTAAAACAACCAGAAATATTAAATTCAAAAATTTGCATTTTTGTTCAAAAGTTGTTTGGTATATATTTCTTCTTAACCGATTAAAAAAAATAAAATGATCTGATGAATGATAGCGCAATTTTTTGGCAAAAAAATTATCTACAACCACCTTCTTGAATTTTTCAAGAAGTAATGCAATTGACAGAAACTTGAATTTATTTGCATTAAAATGTTAATAGATCGTAAATCATAGCTTATTTCCCGATGATTTTCTTTGGAAGCATTCGAAAATGTCAAGCTGTAGGGAATCTTTTTGCGAAAAATTTTTTCTAATTTGTTAAAAAGTTTCATAGGCAACATTTTTTCAAGAAATTCAAATTGTTGCTTAAAATATTTCTGGTTATCATCAATTTTTTTCATACAAAACAAACCCTTTACTCGCAACTGATACCATCCACAATAATTTTACGATTTTCAAAAGCATAATTTAATTTTGTATTCTGAAACATTTTCTTTTCGTGCCTGTAGTACGTTAATTTAAATTTAAAATAACTTAATTTTAAAATTCAAAATATTAAGGTAGCCTTCGAAAGGAGAGGACTATTCGATAGTTTCGTGTTTACTTATATTAAAACTCCATTTGTGAAATTCATGAATGGATTATAATGAGACTCATCGTGTACCGATCGGGTTTCCCAATCGGGTTTCCCGACCTGGCCCAGAACTGGACGTGTGTTTCATGCGCGGCCTGGCCCCGACCAGGATTCCCGATCGGGACCCGACCTGGACTGGTCTGGCCCCGATCGGGGCCAGACCGATATTTCTGCACGGGTACAGGAAGGTAGAGTGTAAAGCGATAAATTAGAAGAAAAAAAATCTACCCGAGTCGAAATATAGCCCCTACTTTGAGACTCTTCACGCTAATATTTGTAGGGGATAAGGTTGTAAAGTAGAGAATATTGCCATACGATTTTTGCCCCTACTTTAGCGCTCTTATGGGCACAAATTTTCAAATCTTCCATTTGGGGCGTCAAATTAGAGGCTTAGTTTTTGTTTCTAATTTGTCGCTCCACACTCTACCTTCCTATACATAATAAAATTATTTGCCGAAAAATTCACAAAATGAAGCAAGAAGACGACATACTGACATTTGCGTAATCTTTCAAGTTATTTTGCACACGGAAAAAAATATCCATTAAATTTTATAGAACTAATTCTATAGTAGAGGTATGCTGGGTAGTTTAATAAAAGTTGAAATCGTCTTTGTTTTACATTGCGTTGAACTAGTCCCGAAACTATAGAGAACAGCTCTATACAATCATAACCGAATTTTCACCACAAAAAAATTAATCTTCTGTATTATTATATTACTACTATTATACTCTAATATGTATTTACATGTTTAAGGACACAATTATTTACTATTACACAATCACTACACTATTTATAATCGCACGCTACGAAAGTTTTTATTAGCCGCGGGGGTTCGAACCCTATGAGTTTCGCATTCCTAACGCCTAAAGCCTCTCGGCTAGCCTAGCTTGAAGTATGCAAAAAAATCTGAAATATAACCTACAACTGTGAAGGCCATCTGCAAATTTTTGTGACCCATTATGTAACAAATTTTACTACGCTTATAATAATATATGTGCTAAGATTTTAGATTTTAGAAATATTATAAATTATTATTGTATATTTTATGTGCTTAATAAAGATTTAAACTTAATCCAAAAATATTTCAAGATATTTTGAAGGATTAAAAAAAATTTAATATATATATTCAGAAATTTAATAGATTTTAAAGGATTTCCACAAATTTCCGAAGATTTCAATAGATTTAATAGACTTCAAAGAATTCAAGAACATTATTCATACTTTAGAATTATCTTCAAATCTCAAAACTTATTTAAATTCTACCGAAATTCCTTAAAAATTCTTAAAAATTACTTAAAATCCCTTAAATTCATTAGAAATATCTTAAACTCTTTTAAATAATTCGAAAACTTTGGAATTCGATTATAAATTTTAAATATTTTTAAATCAAATAACTCTCGTTAAATCCCTTGAAACTCCTGAAAATCTCATTGAATGCATAAAAATATTTGTAAATTACGTGAAGATCCTTAAACTCTTTTGAATTTTTGAAAAATGATTAAAAATTTTAAACTACATTAAATCGATATAAATGCCAGAAAATCCCTCAAAATGACTGAAAATCATTGAACTCATAAAAAGTATTTTAAAGTCTATAAAATATCTTGAAAATTCTTGTACTTTTTGGAATTTTTCTAAATTCTTTTAAAGTTTTTTTAAATTACTTGAAACCTTTTGAAATGCAATTATAAACTTTAATCTTTTTTAATTCAAAAGGATTGTTAAATCCCGTTAAATTATTTTGAAATTCATTAAAATTCTTTAAACACTTGGACTTATTTTGTAATATAACACAATAATGCATCAACTTTTTGGGAATTTCTTGACATTTTTCAGAATCATTGTAAATAATTTGGAATCTTTAAAAACGTGTAGAGCGCAAAGGGAAATTGAAGAATATGTCAGAATATTTGTGAATATTGGGGGATATTTCGGAATATTTTGAAATTTTTTTTAATATCTGAGATTAAAAAGAATATTTAGAATACCAAGAATATTAAAAGAATACGTGTATGTGATTATTTTGTGAATGTATCAGGAATATTGGAGTGAGCGACCCCTCGGCATATAGAAATAAATTGGTTTAAAAATATGACATTTTTAAGAAACAATTTATTACTTTTAGTAAATGTTACATCCAAATCTTTAGTATATACTTATAACCATCGGTGATCTTATTAAGAGTGGTTACAAGTCAACTGTCCTCAAAGTCGGTTTTTTGGAGAATAACATACGAAAAACAATCATCACTGACCGAATCCATTTGAAATCAGCAGGGACCTACAATTGAAATCGCAGAATTTCTCGAGAGGGAAATGTGTCGTTTTTAAAAGGAAATTATACTTTCTTTCATGTTTTTAAAATTTGAAGAAAATTGATTAGGGACCAGATTAGGGCAAAATTCTTTCCTCTTGAACCCATTTCGATGTTATCACTTTAATATTTATTATTTAAAACCAATTTAACTGTTGCTCTCACGAACTGTAATGACGGAATTTTAGAGAAAACAACAAAGTATCTGTCACGAGGGCGCAGGCATCGAGACAGCGATGCCACATATTTTGTGTGTTACAATTTAAGAGCGTTAAGGGGGTCACCCCATGTGTCCAATCGAAAAAATAATTTTTTTTTTGTTTCCTAAATTTATTCCTGCACATGTGTAGAATATGCTGGCAAAGTGATATTCCAATATTCGAATTAATTGGACAGTTACAGCTGTTAGAATGACTAAGCTTACTTCATTGTTTACGTCGTTCTTGAACTTTCAAACGCGTTTTCCTCGAAATCACGTTTTTCGAATTGGCCGGCATGATATCTCAAAAACGGTTTGACCGATTGCTTTAAAAGTTGTAGGGTAGATTTAGCACACGTGTGCGCATGGCTTGATATAGGATAATTGGAAAATTCCAAACCTTTTCTTTTTCTTAAGAATGTAATAGAAAAAAATCATGAAATTTGAAAAAGAAAATTCAAAACCGTCTCAATTTTCAATATTTTTTAAATATCCTAGTTCAACCCGTGGCCACAGCTTCACAGATTAAAATTCCGTTTGGTTTTTTGGTTTCAAATAAGCCGTTCACCCGGAATGATGCCGGCCATGGATACACTTTTTTTTATATGGTGGTCTTCGTAGTTGCGCCATATGCATTATAATAAAGATTTTGAGTTCAAACTTGCACAATTTACTGTTTAAATGTGAATAAATATATAGTAAAAAGTTGAAAGTTGTATATTGTTATCGTTCATAAAAAAAAATTCCCAAAAAACATTTAAAAAACGGGACGTCACACGGGATGACCCCCTCAAGAGAAAATTTACAAATTCTACTGAGAATATGGAGCTTTAAAGGAGACCTAAGTAAAAATTAAGAATATAGAGGCAAGACCTTCAATGTAGGGTCTAAAGCTTATACAGAAGCAAAATAGAATGAAAATATCTTTAGGAGTGGCTACGTAGGAGCTAGTAGAATAAACAACCGCAAAATAGGAACAATACTTACACTTGAAGCGTCAAAGTAGGTCCTACATTTCGACTCGGCATGAGGCTTATAAAAGAATTTCGAAATCATATCATATTTATGTCTCATGATAATTTTCTTGTCTCATGAGATAATCTCAAGTATGGCAAGTTTAGTCAAAGGTTTATCAATATTTTGTTAATACTAACCAATTTGTCAGTTTATTCCGCGAGAGAATGATGTGCTCACAATTTTTCGGAACCAAATGTGAGATAATTACATTCATAATATGTATTCTGAAAATCGAACTTTCACTGTTTGTAAACAATGATCCACGCGCGGTAACTTATGTAGCGAGCGAAACATTTCTCATCACGCATCAAGTTCAGACTCGAGAGTGGGGGAACATCGTTTCCAGAAAAATTAATCCCCTACGATCCCATCTGCGGCAAGGTAAATAGCGTCGACTGTATCTTATTTAAAAATTGTTTTATCTCCTTTATGAAAGATTCTCAATTTAAAATGTTACAAGATTAAAATTCCAGTTTTTAAATATTATTGGTGAGAGAAAAAAAATTGATCACACAGATTAGGGAATTTTTAGAATGAAGCTTTGTGGTAAGCCTAACATATTATTCTCATCACCAATTTATTTATTTTTTATTTTTATTACTATTTATTGCTTCTTTGCCAAATGCCTCCTCATAAAGATCACATCTTACTTAAAAACTTCATCCATCCCGTGTGGTAAAGGCCCCGCTTAGACCTCTTAAGATGAGGGCCCCTGGCGTGAGCCCGTATGGATGTTCCACGCGTGGAAATTCTATGAGGGCCCCCGTCCAGACTTATAAACAATGCATTTCTGTCGAAAATTGGATGACACATTTTTGAAATTCGAAATCGTATAATCGCGATGTTCCATAGGGGCCCCTGCAGAGGTCTCAGCTCGGTTGCCCTTACGGATCAACGATTAAAATATCAAAGTTCAAAGGACGTATAGTTTTTTGAGACCAGAAATTTTAAGGTAGCATGAGTTCAGACTTACAAACATCTGTCAAAAATTGAATGACTCTTTTCTGAAATTAGAACATTAAGCATATGGATGTTCCATGAGGGTCCCCGGCCAGGGCCCAGCTCGGTTGCCCTCACGGATCAAAGATTCAAATTTTGAAGTCCAAAGGGTGAATATTTGTTTGACGCCACAAATTTTATGGTTTCATGAGATCAGATTTGCAAACAGCGAGTTCCTGAAAAAATTCGATAACATTTTTTTGAAATTCGAACTCTTACAATATGGATATTCCATAGAGGCCCCCGCTGGGGGGCCAACTCCATTGCCCTCACGGATCAACGATTAAAATTTCTAAGTCGGAAGGGTAAATATTTTATACCCTAAAAAATGGACATAAAAAAATAAGTTTTAAAATATGGTTCATTTCAAAAAACTATAAATACATCTGTCCCAAAAACAACTTGTTTCCTGATTTTTTTTTAAGAAAAAAATTCTAAGTTTCATCTTTTATGAAAAATTTTAAACGTTAATAAGAAGATTACATTTCCCGTCATTGTAACAAGTTTTAAAGTAGTCTACAACGTGAAGAAACAAAATATTACGTGAAGAAAAATGGAAATTGTTTTAAATAATTTAATTGATATTTTTGTTAACAGTTCGTGTATTTTACATTTACAAAACGTCGTATCATAATAAATAATTAAAAAAAGAGAGCTTAAAATTTGGCACTTCAACTTTTCTGAACTGTAGCTTATGTGGATGGATTTTTCATCGAGTTTCAACTTATCGGTTCAGCGCAGTGGTTAGGACTCCCGACTACTAGGCGATGGACATAGGGATAGATTATGTAGGTTCGATACCCCGTAGCGTTAGAAATTTTATTTGTGATATAAAGTTTAAAAATGTGATATATGCATTAACTCTAAACAGAGGACTATTAATATCTGCAGACATTTACTCGCAATCAATTCATCTTTATTTTTTAAATAACATGGTGAATTTCCTGTTGGAATAGTATTGTTCTAGTAGCGATATCTGGTGCCGGCCCAACACTGACAGCCCAGTACAAAATAGTATTATCATCCCAGAGATACGCCAGTACAGGTGCCAGCACTGGAAAAAAAAACCAAGCGGGCTTTCATGGTGGCAACCATAAGGGATTCATGAGGGGAGCCCATTTTGGGCCCCTATGGACTAGCATGTCGTTTCCATAAGGAACCACGTCTGGATTGCCCTCATGGATTCCACAAGGCATGAGGGCAATCCATGTGGACCCTGGTGGGGGCCCCCTCCATTTTTCCACGCGGGATTGGTTAACAAATTCAACAATTTTGTTAAATTCATCTTATTGTTAAAAATTCAAATATTTTTAGTAAAAAATTAACTTTTTGTTAAAAATTCATATTTTCGTATTGAAATTTCAACTGAAACCTTTCTCGGTAAAAAATTAAACTATTTTTTTGTATGATTGGTCTTTCGGTTAAAAAATTTATTTGTTCTGATTTACTCTTTTTCTCGATAAAAATGCAACTGTATGGTTGAAAGCGAATCTTCTGATTGGTCGTGGATTCAACTCTTTTTTTTTAACATTCGTTTTCTTTCGTTGACAATTAAAATACTTGTTTAAAGGTTGAACTACTTCCTTGAAACTCAATCATTTTATTTAAAGTTCAACTCTTTGGTAAAAAATTGAACTATTTTGTTAAAAAATATTTTTCGTTTGTTTAAAATTAATTTTCATAATTGAGAATCAAAATATTTTCATTTTTGGCTTAAGAATGATCCTTTTTAGTGGAAATACTGTATTTTTTAAATTCATATTTTCGGTTTAAAACTTTAACTGTTTTACAGGAAATTCATCATTTAGTTTAAATGTTCAATAGTCTGAATGAAACTATTATTATTTTACGATAAACAAAAACTATTTGGTGAAACATTAATTTCTTTCTTCGGAGAATTGATAAATTAAGTTGAAAATATATCTCTTGAACTGAAAAATGAACGATTCAAGTAGTTTTTTGAAAAATAATCTTTTTAGATCAAAATTCAACTGTTTTGTTGAACATTTGTCCTTTTGGATTTAAAATAAATCTTTCATGGCAGAAAAGGCATTTTTTCATGAAAGTTCAACTACTTTGTTAAAAATCATTTTCTTAGCCAAAAAATTATCTATTTAATTGAAAATTCATCAGTTCGGATTAAAAATTCATCTTTCATGGCAGGAAAGTTATATTTTTTGTTTAAATAAATAAATATGAGACCTTAACATTATAATCTGAATTTATTTATCCTATTTATAAAAGATTCGATGCAAAAAATTGAAGTTCATTTCAAGTTTGTTAATCACCTGATTTATTAATTTTACGTTCAATCATGTTGTACTATAATTAAACTGCAAACGTATAGTATAGGAATACTAATTGGTTGAACTACTAAAAATTAGCCTCGAATTGGAAATTTTACACCTTATAAAAAAAGCTTATTAAATTCTAAAATAGGGGAACATTAGTTAAAGTAATGTAGCTCTGTGGATTTCGAATAATCATGTGAGAAAAATAAAATTAAAATCCCGATATTTAAGGAATCTTATACCTTCACTTCAACTCTTGTCACAAGATACATGAATGAATTTATTAATTTGATATTTTAGAAAAGTGACAATTAGGATACAATCATTTATGCCATTGAACATTCACAAATTTTAAAGGTTTTATGAAATTATAAAATTTATGTCCGTTATTTTTGCAATTCTCATATGATAATTTAATAACTATAAACCCAAATCAATTCAACCTAGGCTTATTGAACGGTTTTAAAATGGGTTTAAACTTCTTTTTGGAACTTAGTAAATAATAAAATACAATATTTTCGGCAATACATAATACAGCAGAAATAATGATTCCGAAAGTCAACAGAATTAATGCCGGAGCAGTTTCATAAATTGTGATACTGTCGACCACCATAATATCTTTTCGACAAAGTGGAACTCTTGATCTCCACCTATTTAATTGTCTCTGCCGAATTCCAGTGCTATACATTTTTGCCATTCTGTAAATAAATATTTTTTTATTTATTTGATTAAGAGAATATAGACGTAGACGTGAATTAGTTTTTACTATTTTAGCGGGGATCATAGTCAGTTTTCTATTCCCCCTTTACCCAAAAATTCCTTCTAATTTATAAATTTTATATTTTTTTGTAACAGCGATTAATTTTTTAAGATTTATAAGAAAATTGCAGTTTTTAATAAAGAAATTATAAGTAGCCTAAAACTCAGATCCAAATTAAAAAAAAAAAATTGTCACGGCAGCACTCTGATCCCTGCTTAAGTTTTAAAAACAAATTTTTTTCAGAAATATTGTAAACCAACCCTCTCGTTGCCATTTCCAGAAAAGGACTGTCCTTACTAACAAAGAAAGGCATGTGGGTTGTGTGAACAAAATTAACTTCAGTAAGTTGGCAAATTTGACGATTGTCGAATGTCCTTTCAATAATTGGATATGCAATGTTGGGATCTATGTGATAAGCAAAATTTCCTTCAATTATGCGTTTAATACCTTCATCGGAAGGAAACCATCTCTTAGACTCTGGAAGTGACAGAAATCTGGCTCTAAACAAATTTGTTTCCCAGTCATTTTTCTAAAAAGAGAGTTAGGAAATGTGTTGAAAGTTGCTAAGTTGTTGGATGATTTATTTGATTTATTTAATTCAGTTGCTCTATTTTATCTTTCTGAATTTTAGGGTTAAGCGAACAAAACATAATAAGACCCTTTTTGGATTGAAATGAGTTACACGTGGTTTAAGATTAATCTTCACAATGATAAATTATATTCGATAAAAATTTGCTTTAATAATCTTATTACCTTCAAAATACACAAATTAAAATCGGTGTATAGTCCAATATGCTATAAAAACTGCATAATGGTTGATAATATAATAATAATGGCTTTAATAATAATGGCTTAATGGTTTAATAATATTGGATGACCAGTTAGACGGTTTCATCTTTATTGTCCTATTTAAATTTTTGTTACATTTCTGGTGTTTTTCAAATACACCATTCGTAGAGTTTTCGAAGAATTACCTCGAATGAATGTATCATGTTTTGTTCGCTTACTCCTCGACTTATACATCGAATTTCCTTACTTTTATTCATTTAAAAAAAAGTAATTACTTTACTGTAATACCTGAAGAAAATACATGAAATATATTTGTTTTTCTACACCAATTTTCAAATTACTCTTAGTCAAGGACACGATAGAGTCATTCATTTTGGCAAGTGGTTCGTTTAAGCGGGCTGAAACAACGCTGGCTGAATAATAGTTGTACATTAGTAGACTAAAGATCATTACACTCAAAAAACCAATTCGACCAGCCGTGTGAGTTGGGCATAATGCAGACCCTAATTTTTGGGAAAAAATCTATTTTATTTTAATGAATATAATAATAATTCTTTATTATTTACATCCATCATTTACACTACCGGCGGATAGGATCGGGCTTTGAAAAATGATAGCGCCATCCAGAATAAAGATAATAATCTTTTTCTAAAATCTCTGAAGTGCTTATTGAATTTTTAGTGTTCAAACCATTAAATATAGCAAAATCTTAACGGGCTCATGAACCAGTAATTTCTTTGCGATAATGGTAAATTCAAAATACGTTATTATACTCTGGTTTGACGTTACGGGATTTTACTTTGGCCTTTTTCACGAGACTGCTCAATATCAAAAAAGTCAATTTACTTCAGCTAAGGCTCATTTAACACATAATTTAATAAGATTTCCAACTGTTTTTTGTATATTTTTATTCACATTCTAAACAGCGCTATCACCTGTCTAAATCATGGCTGATTTGTAACAGGTCATCTGGCTAGTGATCCGATACTATACGATACTATTCTATACTCTGTGATACTATCCGATACTATATGATACTCTCCGATACTATCCAATATTATTCGATTCTATCCGATACTATCTAATACTATCCGACACTATCCGATAATATCCAATACTATCTGATACTATCCGATAATTTCGATATTAACAGATTCTACCCAATACTATTCGATAATATAAAATAATATCTAATACTATCCTATACTATCCGAGACTATACGATACTATTCGATACTTTCGATATTATCAGATACTATCCACGACCATCCTTTATTGCTTGATAATATTTAACAGTATCCAATACTAACTGATACTCTTCAATACTTTCGATACTATCTTAAACTATCCGAAACTATCCAATACTATCAGAAAATATCCGATATTATACAATAATAATCAACACTATCCCCACACTGCCTTATACTATCCAATATTAGCCGATAATTTCAGATACTATCCGATATTATATGATATTATATGATATTCTTGATACTATCAGCTACTTTCTGATACTATACAATACTATCTGATTCGTTCGATATTATTAGATCCTATCCGATACTATTCAATACTATACAATAATATCCGAAACTATCCCTGCACTACAGTATACTATCCGATACTTTCCAATACTATCCGATGTTATATAATACTATTCGATATTCTCGATAATATCAGATACTTTCCAACAGTATCTGATAATATCCAATACTATATGATACCATTCGATAATATCTATATTATCCGATACTATCAGCTACTATCTGATACTTACTGATACTATCCAATACTTTCGAAATTATTCCAATATTATATGCTACTATTTGAGATTCTCGATACTATCAGATACTTTCCGATACTATCTGATAATATTCGATAATATCAATAATATCCGATACTAGCTTATGCTATCCGATCCTTTCAGATACTATCCGATATTATATTATACTATTTGATATTCTCGATACTATCAAATACTTTCCAATATTATATGATACTATTTGATAATATTGATAATATCCCATACTTTCCGATAAGATCCGATATTATATGATAACATTTGATAATCTCGATATTATCAAATACTTTCGATACTATGTGATACTATCCGATACTACCAGATACTATCCGATACGAGCTGATACTCTCCAATAATTTCAAAAATATTCCGATATTATATGATACTATCCGATAATATGAATACTATCAGACACTAGCTTATGCAATCCGATACTTTCAGATACTATCCGATATTATATAATACTATTGGATACTCTAAATACTATCAAATACTTTTCGCTAATATTGATATTATCCGATACTTTCATATACTATCCGATATTATATGATACTATTTAATATTCTCGATACTATCTGATAATACGCGATACTATGTGATACTATCCGTTACTAAATTATATTACCCAATACTTTGCAATACTATCAGATACTATGCGATGCTAACTGATACTATCCAATACTTTCGAAAATATTCCGATATTATATGATACAATTTGAGATTATCCATACTATCAGATACTTTCCGATACTATCTGATAATATCCGATACTATATGATGCTATCCGATAATATCAATACTATCCGATACTAAATTATACTATCCGAAACTTTCCGATACTATTCGATATTATATGCTACTATTTAATAATCTCTTTACTATTAAATACTTTCCGATACTATATGATACTATCTAATAATATTGATATTATCCGATAATGTCAGATACTATCCGATACTAACTGATACCATTCAGTACTTTCGATACTCTCCGATACTTTCGATACTATCAGATACTATTCGATACTATTGAATACTATCCATTACTTCAATTTTTACTTTGCTTACAAACCTTGTTGACACAAGGAACCTATTGGTATGAGGAACGAATCCGAGTAACGTTCTACTTCATTCGGAATGTCTTCCTTTACCAACAAGAATCCAAAACTAAGACTGCCCAGAAGAATCAAAAATATTGTCAAGTACCAACATTCTGTTGTAAAGGGACTCAAAAACTCATTTATCTTGATATCTTTCGAAGGAGTGGTGAGAAACATAAAACAGGTCCTGATCGAGACACAAAAATTCTTATGAGGTGCCATTTATAAACTACGTTGCCAATTTAGGGGGGGAAGGGGGCGCACAGTGGGCCAGGAGACCCGGTTTCGTGGCCAAAAGTCGGAAAACATATAGAAATTTACAACAATGAATTGCAAGGACACTAATATATGGTTTTCGAAGGTGCTGATTCCGAATCTGATGTCAGAATTCCAAAAAACAAAATGGCGGATCCAATATGGGGGAGCCTAATTTCAATAAATCATTGGATCCACTCAAAAAGTGGTATCCAGGGGTTTTAGAGGGCGCTGAATGCAAATCCTAAGTCAGTATTAAAAAAAAATGGCTGATCCAATATGGCGGACGATAATTTCAAAAAATTATTGTATTCACTTAAAAAGTGGTATCTAGGGGTTTTTGGAGGCTCTGACTTCGAATTTGGAGTCGTAATTTCGAAAAACAAAACGTACTTGATTCTACTGAGTCCCCTTGCCCCTCACTATTCGGGGTGCTTGAGTTAAGTGAGTCCCCTTGCCTCTCACTACTCGGGGTGCATGATTTGAGTGAGTCCCCTTGCCTCTCACACTTTCTAATGGTTTTCGCTTACAAATTGTCGTGTGTTCCATCTCCCTCTTCATCGGTCAATTCAACTTCGTCTAGCAGAATTTCAGTTTCTGAAAGATCAGCCTCTTAATCTTCTCGATCTGCTATATCGGTAATGGATGTTGCGTCTTCTGGTATCACATTTACTTGAGGCGCAGCGAGTAAAACTCTGACATTTTCGGAAATGGGCAAAAATTTCTTCTTCTGAAGTCGCGAATGAACACTGATTGCAGAAATAAGTGGATCGGAAGAATCCATTACTCTATAAAACACATCATAGATATTAGCTTAGCGGTCGTGTTTTCTGCTGTGAAATTGTCTGTAATTCTTATAGGCTTTGTTGCGAGCTTCAGAAGCTTCTTCGCTAAGCATTCCTACCGGTAACATGCTTGTGCTTATGATTGCGGCTCCGTGAATGAGTATCTTATGTAACGTTGAAGGCATAGGGTACCAGTTGTAGTGAGTTACGTATATTCGGGCATTAGAATGACAAAGTTTTCCAAACTCAAGTGGATTTATCGAGAGCTGTTGTGATATAGCGGTTTAAATTGTTTTGAAATTACGAAGTAACTCACAGTCAAGTCCAAGATGTTCTGCAAGTTTATCTGTATTTCCAAAAGCTCGTCGAGCTGTGTTCCCATCGTTCGTAGTACCAGAGCCTCCTGGTTTTGGTTTATCCACTATCAATCCCAACTTTTCCCACAAAATCTCTCGAACCTTTTTTTTCCGCTGAGCAAATATTTCTTTTTGAGCAGGAGATCTTACTTGCAAGACCTTGAGAGGAAGCCTGTACGAAATGTGCAAGCAACATTCTAGTATTCTGATCCACGCATGTAATGGACTGAGTCCATACATCAACGAATTTACGTCTGGTAGAAATAGGTCCTTCAGCTTATTGGACAGGTCATTGAAGAACTTAGGAGTTGAATGACAGATGGGGCAAGTTTGCATGGATTTTGTCCCTGTTATTATGTTCACTACTTTGCCGTCTATCAATGTTGAGAACAAAGAAAAATGGATTCGAATATTCCGTCTATCATCTAATGCAACTCTATGAGTTTCTAGCTTGTCAATTTGATTCTCAATGTTCTTTTTTTGATTCAAAGCAATTGCTTCGGTTTCTTTAGTTTGCAGCATCTGAATAGGGCGACAAGATCTTAACGATTGAGACGCTCTGTTATTCCAAAGAATAACATTGTCCGCATTAGACAATCTTAAAGGGATGAGAGAAGTTACAAACAAGCTTTCATCACTGAGACTCTCATTGTCTTCTGCTGATTTAAAATATTGCTTGTAAGGTTAAAGACCAGTACTACCATCCATACACCACGAACACATCAACGAAAGATCCATTTCCGTACTACCCAAATTATGCATATGCTGGATTATGACTTCCCTTTGCGATTCCACAATCCTACTGGAAGTGTGATTCAACAAGGCCTGCAGAGTTACCTCTGCTTTTTTCTCCGAAATCGAAATGTTTTCTTCGGGTGGTCTACATTGCATCTTAACTTCTCTAACACCATTGTACGACGGCCAAATATCAGCACCAAATTTTTTGCTTTCCAACCGTATATTTGTGTACACAGATTTAGTTAGGGAATTATCGAGAAGGAAAGTAAGAGCTTCTTCAGCAGTCTTTTTTTTATTGGAATTTCCGCTGCCTCCAACAATTTTCTAACTTTTCTTGGTTGCTCCAAGTTTCCTGAAACCTTCTTGAGAACAGTAAACAAATCTTTCTTATCAGTTCGATTTGCTGCATAGCATGAAGCCAATAATAGTTTCTCCAGATCGTGCTTCTGTTCAGTACTGATTTTTGCAGATTCCCGCCGCTTTGAGCGATCAGATTTCTCATGAAATTCTAGGCTTGGACGACCAAGATGAGAAGATGTTAGATGTTCTCGCTCAGTTTTCATGGTCAATAAAACTGGAAATTCGGAATTCAACCATTCAGCATTTTTCGTCTCAAACTTATCCATGATCCTTCTCGCAGCTTCGTATTTTTCAGAGCGTCTACTTTTGAGAGTTCTCAAAGAGGCTTTTAATCTCTCAACATCTGCACTTTCAATCTTATTGACATTCAATTCTATTTTTGATAAAATGTAGAAAACAGTTGTTTCTACATTATCAGTTTTGAGGAGTTCTCCAGGAACTTCCTTTTTAATGAATTTCGTCATTTTATATGACAAAATGTTGAAACATGGAACACAATATGGGAACGATAGTGACAAACAGGGCGAAGAGAAAAGAATAATTTGCTGACTTATTCAGAAAGTTTATATATTGAACATGTATATATTTTATACATCAATTATGTTCACTAATATTTTATTAATATCTACGCACGGAATGTGGATGGAAAGCGGATTGCCGAAACAAGTGAGTTCGCACGTCCTTGTTGATGTGGCTAGGAAAACAAATGAAGGTAAGCCAGCAGCAGCGCAGCGCTCTACACGCCATGGCATGGTCGTGCGCGGCCATGTATATATACTATAAGCAGGAAAACAAATGAAGAGTAGCAAAAAGTAGGACATCTATGCTCAAGTGCACATCCTAAGGAAGACATTCATATATTTTAGAACTCAATATGTTGTGATATGTCATGTTATGAGCAATTGGAAGCAGGCGCTCTGCTGTATAATCTTGTTCTACATTCACTAATAATATGATTGTATTAAATTTCAATTGACAATTCCAGATTCAATTGACTTCAGAGAAAGTTTACACTTTGATTAATAAAATAAATGTAGGTAGGAGGTTTGGAATCGATTTCTTGGAATAAAAAAACGTATTCCACGAACGTCAGTAGCATTACTAATTTTAGCAAGATTTTCTACTTTGTGCCTATATCATCGGAACAAAAATTAAAATAATTAAAAAATACTTCAATTCTTCCTCAGTTTATTAGTCCATTTCATTTTTCCGAATTCAAGAATCGACTTTTGGCCACGAAATCGGGTCTCCTGGCCCACTGTGGGGCGGCGCAAAAACCGACTGGATGTTCAGGGATTCAAGGGGTATGAATTGCAAGTAATGTTACGAAGTTAGATATCGTTTATTACGTTTCCTGATAATAAAATTTGAGGAATGTTTGTGAATTTCATACTTTTTCCCCATTTCCGCTCATTTCTTATTATTTTAAAGAGTTCTTTGTGTCCTGATTTGAAGAAATTTTCCATTTTAAGTTGTTTTCTTTTAGCTTAAATGCGCTCTAAGTTAATAGAAACCAATCTGAAAATCAAAATATTTTCGGCTCAAACTTAAATTTTTGTTGAAAATTCGACTATTATATTTTTTGTTCAGAATTGACCTCGGTTAGTTAAAAATCCTATTATTCAGTTGAAAATGAAATTATTTTGTTCAAAATTAAAATATTTTTTTAAACGATTCATATTTTCGGTAAAAAATTTGACTATTTGATTAAAAGTAAAACTACATTCTCACACATTCTTTTCTTTTTTTTGTTTGTTAAAGATTTATTTCTTTGATGGTAAATTTTACTATTTTATTGACTTTTGTTTCGTTTTTCATATAAAATAAATTTTTTTAACTATGAATTTAACTATTTTACTTTGTTTGAAAAATTGATCTTTTTTAGTTAAAAATGTAACTATTTGGTTGAAAACTTATCTTTCATAGTTGGAATTTCAGTTATTTGATTGAAAGTTCATGTACTTGGTTCAAGGTTCGTCTTTTTCGGTAGGAGAGCAATCATCTAGGTTAAAAAATTTTTTTTTGGTTGTAAATTCAACTATAATTAATCGAAGATCTAACTGCGATATTAAAAATACATGTTTTTAGTAAACGATTGTTCTCTTTAGTTGAACATTTAACTATTTGTCAGAATTTTTACTCATTTTCGATCTTAATTAAATTTTTTTAACTGAAAATTTCACTATTTAATGGTTGTTGAAAGTGTATCTTTCTTTATTGAAAATTCACCTATGTGGTTAAAAATGTAATATTTTTATTTGTGGATTAAACTATTTAGTTAAAAATAGATGTATTCTGTAAAAACTTTGTACTTTTTTTATAGAAAATTAATCTTCCTGCATGAAACATTATCTGTTTATTTTAAAATGCAAATTGTTAGTTAAAAAATCAAGTATTTTTTTGAAAATTGTGTTATTTTCTGGAAAATTACCTTTTTTGTTGAAAAATTATATTTTCGGGTTAAATATTCGACTTTTTTTAGATAATTCGTCTATTTGCTTCAATGCTCAATAATTTTTTCGCGAATTCCTTTATTTTCTTAAAAATTTGTCGTTTTGATAAAGTAATAATCTTCTTGGTGAAAAGTTAATCTCTTTATTTGAAAGTCCCCCAATTTGGATAAATATTCATCTTTTCTGACTATTTAGTGAAAATTTTTACTATTTTGTCGGAAATGTAATTAATTGGTTAAAAATTCAAATATTTTGTTAAACGCATCTTTTTTGGTAAAAATTTCAACTAGATTGTTAAGAATTCGTCATTTAGGATTGAAGATTATTCTCTGACGGTAAAAAAATATTATTTTTCGTGAAAAATTAATTACTTTTTGTTGTTAAAAATTTACGTATTTGGTTAAAAATGCATCCTTTTTGACTGTAGATTTGACTACTTAGTTGATAGCAAAATGTAACTATTTAATTTTTGATTGAAAATGTACCTTTTATAAGTTGAAATTTTTTTTTGAAAAATCGGATTTTTGGCTTGAAAATTTATCAACTTTATAGATAGTTAAACTATTTGTATGAAAATTAAATTTTTTGATCGAAAATTCATATTTTTGATTGAATGTTTAACCAGTGAATTATGGTACGAAATTTAATTCTGTTCAGATATTATATTTTCAGATTGTTTTGTGAATAATTCGCATTCTTGACTTTAAATTTCAACCATTTATATTATTGATGGAAAATTCGTCTTTGCAGTAGAAAATTAACTATTTTTAAGAATATTCAACAATATTGTTGGAAATTCTTTTTTTTCATTAAACTTTTCTATTTAGGTCATATTTCTTTTTTAAAAAACAGGGGCTGGGAAGGGGCGTTAAAAATAGACTAAAATTCATTCCTTAGTTCATAAAAATGTCTTTAAATACGCATAATTTGGTTTGGAAAATATTTTGAATAAAATTTTTTTTTAATTTATTGAAAATAAAAAAAAATGATACCGAAAAGGCCAAGGCGATGTCGGAGATGAAATATAGTTCAATCTATCGTCTGTTATTTGAGCGGGTGTTCCTGCTAAATCTATTTCCCTTCTACCAAGAGCTGCTATCATTGGTCCATTTTTATCTCCTAACTTCCATTCTGTGAATTCTCCTGGTTCAATACTAAAATAATATTCATTATTATTATGAAGATAAAAGAAGATAAAAACAGTTTATTATACATAAAACAATTTTTTTCATTTACTCACGTAAAGTTGTACATATCAGACACGTGAAGCCATAAAATATATGTATATTTACCCAAAATATCTACCGTTTTATTTTTGTCATAGTCTTGCAAATGATCCACTAGTTTTACATTCTTAGGTCTGTCATTAACCTATATGAAATGAAAATATATTTTTTAATTAAATAAGAGGATATATCTATAAATTAAACACATTAAAGTATAGAAAAAACTTAATCAGTAACGTAAACTTTTACAGGTAGGAAAAACAGGAATGTAAAATTTAATTAATTTTATATCCTCATATTTGTTAAATTCGTATCTTCGTGGTCTTATTATAATTTTTTTACAATTTCAAACCTACAGATTGTTGTTTTAAAATCCCCTAACTACGCATGAAAGAAAATCGATATTTCCTAAAAACTAAAACCACGAGATTTTTTTTATTGAACTATTAGGTTGAGCAATCATTTAAAAATAATCGCAGGAAGCATTGCTTACCAGAAAAGTGTTTAAAATTCTCTTAAGGGTTCCTTTAAAACCCCTCAATGATTAAAGTGAGGAAAAAAACATTTTCTAACGATCAAAACCGTCGGATTTTTTTAAATTAACTATGAAGTTTGAAAATCAGTTCAAAATAAGTGCAGGAAGTGTCACTTATGAAAAAATTGTTTTTTACTATTTTAAGGGTTGTTTTATCATCCCTTAAATGATAAGCCAATAAAATAGATATTTTATAACAACCAAAATCACAGGAAAGTTTTTGATTAAAGTACTAAGGTGAAAAATCACTTAATAATAAATGTTAAAAGTATCTCCTAAAAGGAAAATTAATTGAATTTATACCAAGGGTTGTTTTAACA
The DNA here is from genome assembly GCF_010883055.1 of Belonocnema kinseyi. Classification (NCBI taxonomy): domain Eukaryota; kingdom Metazoa; phylum Arthropoda; class Insecta; order Hymenoptera; family Cynipidae; genus Belonocnema; species Belonocnema kinseyi. The sequence goes on from NC_046664.1 coordinate 49,691,125, forward strand.
TTTCTTCAAGATTCAGGAAAGGAAATTGACATTTGCTAGGAATTAAAAACATGGGAGATCGAAGATCTATTCCTTGCTTGAATCTACAACGTATCTTAAGACAACCCGTTAAAATAAATGTAACGATTTTTTATGCACATGATAAGAGATGTTTCCCATATTTATTTTAAAGTGATTTCCGCCCGAATAGTTTAATCAAATAATCTGCTGTGGGGTTGATTGTTAAGGAAACGTCATTTTGCTCGCATGAATGCTTCAAGAATGGACAAGCAACCCTTGCATATATTTTATCATCTTATCTGCTAAGAGATAATTTAAAAATTCTGAAAAAAAACGATTTTAGATCTCAAGAGTTCATTCTAAAAATCTTCCGTGGTTTGATCCAGAGGGAAATGTCAATTTTATAAGCTGAATCTTCATGGGATCATAAATAACTCTTAAAATAAACTCAAAAGACCACAATACTTTAATCAAAAAATATTCCGTGGTTTTTTTCAGAAAATATCAAGTTCCTTGTTTTAATGCTTAAGGGATGTAAAAGCAACCCCTGAAATAAATTTAACGATATTTTCTGCAAGGCGATATTTTTCTTAAATTCATTTTAATGTTATTCTGGATCTTCATAGTTATTTCTCACGAAATGTCGAGTTTATTGCTTGAATCCTAATGGGATGATGAAGCAACCCTTAAAATAAAATTAAACACGCTTCCTGGTAGTAAACACTTTCTGCATTTATTTTGAAGTAATTTTTGACATCAATAGTTTATTTTAAAAAATATCCCGAGGTTTTGATTGACAAAAAATATCTATTTCCTTACTTGAGTATTTAAAGGATGTTAAATCAAGCCTTGAAATAAATTCAACGACTTTTCATGGCGGGAGATGATTCTCACATGTATTTCAAATTTAATAAATAAATCAACCCTGGCTTTGCTTCTTAGGAAATGTCAACTTCCTCGCTTTAATGTTTATGGGGTTTAAAAGCAACCCTTGAATTAAATTAAACGACCTTTTTTAATGGGGAATGTTCAACACATTTAATTTTACGTGGTTTTCAATCCCAATAGTTTATGAAAAAAATCTCATGGTATAATCTCTGACGAAAAGTCGATTTGATTACTTGAATATTTGAAGGATGATAAAATAACCCTTAAACTAAATTTAAACACTTTTTCTGGTAAGAGATAATTTCTGTAATTATTTTGAAGTGACTTTCGACACAAGTAATTCAATTAAAAATCTCCCTTGATTTTATTTATCATGGAATGTTAATTTGATTATTTTAATGTTAAAGGGATAAAGAAAAAATCCTTAAAATTAATTTAAACACTGTTTCTGGCAGGTTAAACTTTCTTCAGCTAGTTTGAAGTGACTGCTCGATAACAAGAGTTTAATAAAAAAATCTGTTGTTCTTTTGATTGTTAAATAATGTTCATTCCTTCACTTAAATTTCAAAGGGATGCTTAAACAACCCTTAAAATAAATTAAACTAATTTTTATACTAAGGAATGCTTCATACAATTATTTTGAAGTAATAGCTAATCTCAACAGTTTAAAACAAGATTATTCCGCGGTTTTTCTTTTCATGAAATGTCGATTTCTTGGTTTGAATATTCAAGGGATTTTCAAAACAATCCCCCAACATCACATTTATAGCCGACCTTAATAAAAAAAATTTGTAAAGGATAATATAAAAATAATAGACGCATTTTGCTGTTAAGGTACATGTGAAAAATGGTAGTTTGGACATTTTTAAAGTAAAAACTGGAAATTTTTTCTTACTTTTTTTCGAATGATTGATCTGCAGATTCAAAATTGCAAGAAACATTTATAATCAAACATATTGACTAGAAGACATTTTTTGTATATTTGTTGTCAGGTTCTTTGTTCAAAGCTGAAAATTTCAAATGAAATCTTTCCAAACAGTTTTTTTTAGAATTGTAGATCCTATCAGTTGATCAATAAAAAATTTTAATAGTTTGAAAATTCCAGATCGAAGCTAAATGAGAAAGTTTTCAATTTAAGATATTGATTTTGCAATAGAGAATGAAACCATTGAGCATACGTTTATGTTTCTTTTTTAAGAATTTTGAAAAACCGAATGCATTATTTGACCATTTTTAATTCAGAAAATTATAATTTCACTATTCATGTTTACAAATTGTTCAGTTATATACGATGTCTGATATTGTACACTTTTGAAGTATCTATAAACTTCTATGATTCGAAATCAAAACTGTAGAATTTTAAAACTTTCGAATTTTAAATGATGTATTTTTGGATGCTCGATTATAAAATTTTTAGATTTTCAAGGATTTAAATTGAAAACTTTTTAGTTCAAATGATGAGTTTAAAAAATATTGCCTTTCAAGTCAGTTTTTTATATTTTTTGGTATTTTTATTTAAACATTAACGGCCTAAGATAACAACATTTTTCCATTAGTTCAAATTGTAAAACCATTCTTTTTTATAATTGAATGACTTTTGGTTTTTTTGAAAAGAAACCTTCAATATTCTTAAATGTTATAAATTTAGAAATAGGTTCTACCTATAAAACCCTTAGAATGAAAACTGATTAAAAATGTAGGACTTCCAATTTGAGAAATTGTGGCTCATGCAAAAAAATAAAAAATTGTAAGTACTTTAAATTTTTTAAATGTAAATTCTGGAAGTTTGAGCATTGTTGTTTTGCAAGGAATCTGTATTATCATAAGAGAATAACAGAAATTCTTAACATCTTTTCAGACTAAATGAATTTCTAAATAAAAAATTGTTGTAATTAATTTTTTCCTGAAAAAAAACCTTCTCCCTTTCTCCCCCGGGAAGCAAACCACAGAACGTCTGATTTCAGATCAGGTGCTTTTTCTTTGAGCTACCAGAGATTGAAAAAAGAATCCTTTTTCAGAAATATATGAATTACTTCGCCAGGTGTTAGAAGTCAAATTTTTCAAGGAATCTGTATTATCATCAGAAAATAACAGAAATTTATTACAACTTTTTAGACTAGATGAAGTTATGGAATTATTAGATGGACTCCGGTTCGTTTCTCAGCGGAGCGAAGGAGAAGATATTTTTTTCATACAAAAATTCAACTAAAGACAATTTTAATTCATAACTCCATCTAGCCTGAAAAGACCTTACGAGTTTCTGTTATTCTTTGATGATAATACAGATTCCTTGAAAAATTTCACTTTTAATACCTGGCAAAATAATACGTGCATTTCTGGAAAAGATCTCTAGTAGCTTAAGGAAAAATCACCTGGCCGTCAATCGGAAGTCACGTGGTTCGTTTCTCAGCAGACCAAAGTAAATCTTTTTTCAGAAAAGAAATGAATTTAAAAAATTGTAATTTTAATGACCGTGATCAATTTCCTCGAACTGGAAAATGATCAAAAATTGTTTTCCTAAATTTGAAAACTTTGAAAGAACTATTCTTACCAGGCCAGACATTAGTAGAGTCATTCCGTGCATATCCGATCTTTTCGCTATTGGGTCTTTTAGTAACCTAATATTTATTCCTGTTTTGTAAAGCCATTCTCCGGCAAAGGTTACATTTAAAACTCCACCTCGATATTTACAGAAATTAAAAACATCGTAAAGAGTGTAGCTTTTGTTATTTGATATTGCAATCATAAAATCAGTCACAGCACTAAAAGAAGTATCGTTCACAAGCTTCAGAGTTTCTTCTAAATTCGAGTTTAGAATCAACCAAGAATGCAAATATTTAAAAGATGCCTGGATAAAAAAAGAAAATTGAATGTTTCTGGAAATTGACATTAAAATAAATTTAAAATTGACACAAAATTATTATTATCTTACTTTAGAAAAAAGGGAAATGATGTCCTTATCAGCCTGACATTTGAAATCCAGAAAAATTCCCAATTTCCAAAATAAGGAATTTACAGTAAGATTCGAAATTAATAGTGAATCCATTTTTATTATCGTAGCACTAATTCCATTTTTGTTAAAAGATTTAATAAGTCGTATATCATCTACAACGTAAATTTAAATGTTAAAAAAAGTATAGACATATTTTTTTATTTTCTTATTGATTACTGTTTTCATCTCCACATGTAACTCCTACGGCACTGGACACTTCTTTGTAGATAAAGTAGTCAATTATAAAATCATTGTCATACGCCCGGGAATTTATTATTAACAATAGAAAAATCAAAACTTCTATCGAAATCATATTCCAGATAAAGAGTGCACCTGTATCATTTGCATTTTAAAAGTAACTTAAATGAGAGATTGTCTATCCAGTATTTATTGATTTTGTGACAACGATTTATGTTGCGGAACTTGACATTGATGTTCATGCATATTTTATTAGAAACTTTAGGCTTGTTGTCAGGTTTTCTCTGACATTTCTGGACTTTCCCCAACAAGTTTTAAATTCCCTCATATTTTCTGACCTTCCGGAATTTTCTGACCTGTAGTAACCCTAAAATTGATTTTAAGTACTTCAAATTTCAAAATATTGACACTTTTTACATACTTTTTTCTACAGAATTATTTTATATGAAAACGGCTGCAAAAAGATTGAGATAAGACATTGTCGATGTAAAATTGTCTAAACTTTCAAGTGTCGCTGTCAGAATTAAAAAAATGCGTTTTTAAAAATTTGTATTTCTTTATTTAACAAACAACGTGGCTTTTAAAAAAAATTCTTTTTCGATAATATCGTACCGAATGCACCTATGGATTTTTACGATTTGTGCATTTTTTGTGTCCATGGTGTCCAATATGGTTACTTAAAGTTAAATCTTTTTGCCTATTATAGTATTTTTGAATGAAATAACTTCTTTATGATCAATTTTCTTGAAAATTAGTTTATGCGTTTTTGTTTTGGGTCGCTGATCATGAATCTTTTATTAGATTTCAGAAATTCAAAATGTCGGATACAATATTAGGGCTAACAATTTTCAAAATTATTCAAATATCATGAAAATTGGTATATAGGGATTTTTGGGTCACCAATTACGAATATGCTATTAATTTTTGCAACTTCAAAATGGTGGTTCCAATAAGGTAGCCAAAAATTTTTCAAAATTATTCAAATTTCCTGAAAATTGGGATATAGAGTTTTTTTATCACTGATTATGTATCTGGTAATAGTTTTTTTCTAATTCAAGACGGCGGATCTAATATAATGAGAAAATGTTTTTAAAATTGAGAAAATAAAATTATGAGACTCATTCAATTTTCAAAGGCTAATGCAAATGTTCTTCGCAATTATGCAAATGAAACAAAAATAGGTTCGAAACCACTTGCTATAGGGATCGCAAAATATTACCTTGCAAAAGCAAAAGTAAGCAAATCACACACATCTCTAACTGTTAATTTCCAAAGAAAAATGCCAAAATTTCCAAACACATGCTTCAAGAACAACAAAAATGTGTGAAGACTGCAATTTATGCTTATACGTTCCGTATTTTTTCCAGTTTTACAGCAATAAATTATATTATAATAACTTAAATGAATAAAAAAATACAAAAACTGATAAAAACAGAAAAAAGGCGTTTTGTATTAACGTTTACCTCCACACGGTGAGAGCTGGGCAACGTGAGTTCACGGCTAAAAGATAATTTTACAATAAATGTCTAATCAATATTTAATAAATTCTACGTTTTCATACAATTCGTGCTTTTAAAAACTCCTAAATTCTAACCCCTGTATTCCAATTTTTATAAAATTTGAATAATTTTGAATATTTTTAGCCGTTATATTGGATCGTCTATCTTGAATTTGCATAAAATAATAGCAAATCCGTAATCAGCAAGCCAAAAAACCCCTATATATCAATTCCCAGGGGGAAAATTTACCACTGGCGCAGTATCGCGCTAGTACCGCCGGGCAGTGTTCGGTATTGGCGTGGTACTGTTAGAATACTGGCAGGTCTACTTGTTTTGTATCGGTAAAACGCCTAATGATAAAAATTTTCTGTACTGACTTGCAGTATTTAACTAGTAGTGGGGTAGTACTTACAGTTGGTACTGTCACGGTACACTAGAGTAGTACTGGCCCAGTACTGGCTGAACCAATACTGCAAACATCGCGAAGAACTAACCTGTATTAGTGGGCCAGCACTGAAGTTCATTACTGGGCCACTACTGCAGATTAGTACCAGGAAGGTACTGGTCAGGCTCCAAATGATAACAAAGGTATGTACTGACTTGCAGTACTGGGCCAGTGAATAACATTGGATCTGCAGTACTAGGTCAGTACATAGTGATGGTACTGGCGCGCTACTGATAAAAGCCATAATGGTAATTAATATCTGTACTGATCTGCAATACTGGGCCCCTACATACCATTGGTACTGGCGTGGTACTTGTCAAACCCCTGATATTGAAAGAAATCAGTAAGGAAAGAATCAGAATGAGCTAAAAGTTACTGGTAAAGAACAAAAGAACTTTTAAAATCTAAAAATGTATATATTATTCGATACTTAAGCTAGATTATAAAACATTTTTTTAAACAGTTATGAACTTCGATTCGCAGTTCTAACTTTGTCACAGTTTGTTCAGATTTTCGTCAATAAGTTTTGTTTCAATTCTTCTTACCGTCATCTCGATCTCCTGCATCAGAGAACCAACAGGCGATATACAAGCATTATAGTCTTTTGCTGAGACATTTTTGCATTTTTGCAAAACAATTTCTGTAAAAAGAAAACAATATAAAAATACAATAATAAACATAAAGTAAATATTGTCAAATTATACAGGGTGGCAACTAAACTCAAAAACTGAAATTCAAGTAATTAAAACTGAACAATTTAATATTATGAATAGAAAACATTTAAAATACTACAAATTATCATGTTCAATGCCGCCAACCGTTAGCGGAACTCCTGTGCCGGTATTTCACCAGTCGCGACGGTCAGTACTAGGCTAGTTGTAAAACAGTATGCCGCCAACCGTTGGCAGAATTTTTGCGTCGGTCTTGTACCTGTAATGACGGTCAGTCTCGAGCTAGTTGTAAGCCAGTTCCATGCCGATAATTGGCACAGTACTAACTGGCTGATATCCGACTTTTCCTCATGGGTTTTCATAAAATTTAAATAATTATGAACATTTTTGGCCACCATATTGGATCCGTCATTTTTAATTTCTGAAATATAATAGAAGATTCATGATCAGCGACCCAAAAGACCTCCATAAACTAAATTTCACGAACATTAATCATAAACTAGTTGTTTTATTCAAAAATACTATAATGAGTATACAAAAATTAACTTTAAGGCAAGATATTGGATACTATTAAGTTTAAATTCAAAAAACCCCATGCGGGATTTTGAAGGTTAGGATCCATGGACGCGAAAAGCCCCAAAACGGAGATATTCAAAAGTGCATTCGGTACGATAATATCGAAAAGAAATTTTTTTTTCGAAAACTACGTTTTTTGTTAAAGAAATAAATATAACTTTTTTTTAAACGCATTTTCTTCTAAATTCAGATTGCACCAATTGAAAGTTCAGACAGTTTGACATCGACAATGACGTATCTCAATTTTTTTGCAGTCGTTTTCATATAAAACAATGCCATTGAAACAAGTATGAAAAAAGTGTCCCACCCACCTGCGTACAGTCCCATGTTAAAGAATATGAACTTAGTAAATTAACGGAGTGGCGTCATCTATCGGAGATAAAACAAAGTACAGCTCTAATTCGGCACCCCTTCGCCCCGCTCCACAACCATACCATGCAAATTATAACATATTTTTTATTTAGATTTACAGGAAGAATAATTTACGTAAACAAACCATTTTATGCAATATAAAAAAACATGAAATAGCGCATGATAAAAAATTCATTGAGATTTCTTCATATTGCATGAAATCGTTTGCTTGTGCAAATTATTCTTCCCATAATTCTACATGAAAAAAATATTTGAACAGAGACATTAAGCCCGGCACTTGAGTATCACTCCGAACAGATCGGTCTCTTTTTCAATTTAAAAGTAAAAGTAATGTAAATTTGTTTCAAACAGAAAATGTAAATAATTTGGAGACGTGATTAATATAATCCCTCACTCGTTATTTACATGTCCGCCATGTTCCTATATTCTTGATCTTCCCCTTCTACTACACAAGCATTAACACAGACGCCACCTAGGGCAGATAGAAATCACTCAAACTCGTTCACATCTTAGCGTTAAGAGTGTACCTAGTGTGGTCCCGCCCGTCTTTAATAGGTTAAAATAACTATTCTTACCAAGCCGGACATAATAGGGTTACCTGAAGAGTTTATTTGTCAGCACATTGGCTCATTTTTGTCCCTTGTCCTGATTTTTCATGAAATGTGCTGATTCTTAACCGAAATGGCGATTTTTTGCATTTTTTTTTACATTTATTTTCGTTATTTTACATGCGCTTTGAAAACCATTTTTTGGCTAACAGGATGTCAAATAAGAAGTTTTTTTTCTTGGTCTTACTACATTTGATACAAAGAGACAAATATATATTTTTATTGGCTGAGCGTTGTACAGTCTATTTACTATTAGCCGCTTATTTGATGCGTTCGGATTTTTTTAAATGGCGTTTGGTTAGGTCAGTATTGGTTACCTACCCTAGGACATAAGTAGAATCATTCCGTGCATATTTCATCTTTTTACTATTGGGCCTTTTGGTAACCACCCGAGTCAAAGTTTCGTCTTCACTTTTAACTTCTTTCACTTTCATCAATGAAGGTGAATGAAGATGAAATGAAGTTAAAGTCTCAATGTCAGCTAATGTATTTTCGCCTACATTTCGACTTCAAAAGTAGTAGTTGTTACCGTTTTTATAAGTTTTGCAGCTGAAATGAAGGTAAAATGATATTGTGGTCTCATCTTCATTTCAGCTTTTTTCGCAATCATTAAGAAATACACGGAGAAACCCTTTGCTGCAATATTTGCTAAAAATCCGACTAGATTTTACTTTTTTTTAGTATTCAATGGAGTGACATATGAACTTTTGTAATGTTAACAACTTCGAGTGGTAACTAGTAAAGCAGCAAGTAATGTATCATAGCCACTTACTAATTTCGGTAAAAGAAAATTCTACATTTCTTGAATTAATATCTGCAGAAGAGTGAAAAATTTGCAAAGGACTATAGTGACGCCGAAAGAGGCCGTTGCATTAATTTAGTAAGCAACTTTGTTAAAAATTGGTGCAGTCAGATTAGCAGACGAAAAAAAACCTAACTTGCGCCGCGTCGCGTTGAAGGTTAGAACACACGTATCCTTTTCACAAGCATACGACGTAATTTCAGATTTATTATGGGATTTTGAACTGTTTCGAACTATTATATTTATTTAAATTATATTGTACAGTACACATGATTACAGTTTATATATTATTATATACATTCCGCAATATTATATTACAAGCTGAAACAGAAAAATGCGAATAAAATATAAAGCTGGTGGGAATCGAATACGGGTCTCTGGCGCGGCAGCACGGAGATACGTATTCCATCCTGCTAAGCTAGATAATGAAATACAGACATTTATAGCCTACGTACCTGAAGTCAAAATGAGAAGTCGGCGCTTTAAAAAGTATAGTGAGCTTTCTAATTTATGTATACTCCACTTTAGCCTTCTTCTCGGGTGGGTGAAGGGTGTATTGAAAATTAAATTTATTACAATTGACTAACTTTCCTGAAAACAATCATCACGTTAAAAAATAAATGGGATAACATGGTTTGAAGTTAAAATGAAGGCTAAATCAGTAAGATCAACTTTGTCAGTTTGCGGTGTTGAAGTTAAAAGAAGTCGAAACTTCAGTTTTTAATATTTTCACCTCGCATTGAATAACGCTTACGTTTAAAGAAGTTGAAACTGACGACCAAACTTCGACTCGGGCGCATTTAAAATTCCACCTCTATGTTTACCGAAATTAAAAATATCGTAAAGAGTGTAGCTTTTATTTTTTGATATTGAAATTATAAAAGAAGTTACATTACCGAAAGAAGTATCGTTTACGAGCTTCAAATTTCTTTTAAGTTCCAGTTTAGAATAAACCAAGAATGCAAATATTAAATCTAAAAATTAATTCGGCGCCTTTACTTTGATGTCTTGTAACTCATGATCAAACTTAAATTGTTCCCACCCCAAAAGTTAATTTTAACCTCAAACTTCAAAACACAATCTAATAGATGGCGGTCCTGTAGACCTAACCTAAAAAATCATTGGTGAATACAATGGCATCCGACAAGGACTATTTGAGTTAATGCATTCTTTTTTGCATTTCGTTCAAAAATCACTATCTGAAATATCTGAAATTACATTTAATACGTTTTATAAGGCTGGCGACCTTCTCAACATAAAAAAAAACATAAGCCCAAGACGACTCTATCGGTTCCAGTTCTGCCCCCCTACCCACTCTCCCAACCCAACCTTATTAACTGAAGTTTGGTGGGACGGAACGGACGTTATAACTACAACCTCCACCATATGACGGATTGCTACGTAACTTTGACATGTTTTCGATTCAGAAAATAAGCCCATGGCATAAAGTTGGTAGTTGGGCGTATAATCTAAACAATGAATAATACAAATGATAAAATAGCCTCGGAAAGGACTGGAACTTTAATTGACAAAAAGACTGGGTGTTTGGAAAGCTAGGGGGATAAATGATCTCAAGGTGCGAAAAACTATGGAGTGAGGAAAATATATATTTTATGTGTGCCTGAAACAAAGAAAAATATATACGAAAGTAGAGACAGAAAACGCCGTGTCAAAAGGCGTATTTTATATATGGTCAGGAGTATTTAGTGAATCACATGGTAGGCAAGGAGTAGGTCTGATTTTGAATGAAAGAGCGAAGCAGCATCTCGGCTGGAGATTTTACATAACTTTTTTGTAATATTTACAGTTTTCTTTCTTATTAAATCCTAGAATAATTGTAAACTTTATCTAAATGTAGTAAGGTCCTCCATTTACCGAATTAATTGGGTAAATTTCAATGAAAAAATTTTTCTTTGTGTAGGAATCAGAAAATTATTTATCATAGCATGCAATGCGCCAGTAGACAGTAATCCTAGAGTAGTAAAAGACGCCCTCTGGAACACTTTAAATGACGCAATAAATATTTGCGAACACAGGGAAAGAAAAATTCTGTTAGAAGACATAAACGAATGGGTGGGCATCCAAAATTAGGATACAGAAACAGTCCTAGGTAATTTTGGGGATCCAAGAACAAACTATAACGGAGATCAATTATTTTGTCTTTGCTTAGAAAGGGGTTTGTTTATTACAAATACTTGGTTCAGGCATAAAATGATCCACATGCACACCTGGTCTAAAGGAAATAGCCACAGTTTAATTGACTTTGTTGTTGCGGATGAAAGACTAAGGAGAGTTAGTTAAAGATACAAGAGTCATGAGGGGTTCTGAATGCTACACTGATCATTACCTTCTGACCTCCAAAATTAACTTAGGTCGGGAATGGAGAAAAAAGAGAACAAAGAAAACAAAACAAACGCGAAAAAAATTGAGAACCTACAGAAACTGGATGTGCGAATAGATTTATAAAATAAGATAATTGAGAGCCACGAAGGAATAATAAGGAGACCCAACTGCCAGCGGGAAGCCATTCGAAACAGGCAATAGAAACATTGCCGTAAGTGGTAGGCACAATACAAAATGATCTTCAATTTTCGTGCGCGGGTGCGCAGTTGTCCTCCTTCTGTACATGGAAAAGTGTGCGAGTGAGAAAGTTTGTCAAATTGACGTAAGTTAGAGTTTGTGTTCTTTTGTTGATCAGCATATTCTCAAGGGTCGGAGAAGCTCTGAGAAATTCTCCGTAGGGACTCAGGTAGATATATTTAAAGGTCCAGGTAGCTCACTTAAATGTTTTAAAAGCTTTAAAATGTCTTTTCGCAAATTGAAATAAAAATACGATCATGAATAACAAGCAGAGAGGCTGAAATTGAAATAAGAAGTCGATCATAAATAACAAGCAGAGAGGCTATATCAATAGAGTAGGCGACACGCAAGCGTCCTTTGTTGAGTTTTCGGATTACAATTTAGAAATAGATTTTTTTTTTAATTTCATAGTTAACAGTGAGGGCTTTAAAAAAGCGAAGTGTATGCGCCTTCTTCGGCGTGTTACTTGCACCACAGCCGCGCACTTGACACCTCATGGCTTAGAAAAAAAAATTTTGCCACCTGCATCAAAACAAATGAACAGAACCTCTCTAACTTACGTCAATTTGACAAACTTTCTCACTCGCACACTTTTCCATGTATAGGAAGAGGACAATTGCGTACCTGCGCATGACAATTTAAGATCTTCCTGTAATGTGCATACCACTTACGGTAATGTTTCTATTGCCAAGTGGGGAAACGGAGTTAGGTCTCCTTATTATACCTTCATGTTGAAAGCATAGATAAGGCAACCTGGGAGGCTCTTATAAACAAAAATGATATAAAGGGCGCATGGACTAAGTTCCGGGATATTATTGTTAGGTGCCTGCTCGAAGTGTGTGACTGTGTGGTACCGCGATTGTAGGAAGAATGTCTGGCGATGCGTGGTGGAATGATGAAATTCTGGCTGCTGAAAATGCAAATAAAGAAGCGTACATGAAAACTTTGAACATCGCAGGTCTTAGCAATTAGGAAAGAAATAGACGCATAAATGATCACAGACACAAAAAGAGAATACTCAAACGATTAAATAGGGAAAGTAAAGATAAAATTGGAACAGAAGAAGGCAGGAAATACAAAAAGACTTTAAAGAAAGCAAGAAACTGCTTTATAGAAAAATGAAGGGAAATAAAAGTACAGAATTTGTCAACATGAAAAATAGTAATGGGGAAATGCTATATGATGCAGACGGAATACTAGACACTTTCAGAGATAATTTTAGGGGACAATTTAGAGATGAAGCTATAGGGCGCCACCAGTACGATGTAGAACACGATTCGTCAAAAAATTCAATTAAGAAAGTCTGTGTCACTGGAGTTAGGGATATAATGAAGAACTTGAAAAACGGTTAGGCTGCAGGAGTAGACAGTATTAACGCTAAAATGGTTAAACACGGTAGCGAGTACATACCACATAGACTGTGCGAATTGATAGATTTATGTTTCGAGATGGGAGACGTCCCAGACGATTGGAAAAAAACGTTTATCGTAGTAATATACAAAAGAAAGGGAGATAAAAGCGACTGTAATAATTAGAGAGGGATTAGCTTATTAAGTACCGTGAGTAAAATATACTCAAAAATGCTTATCTGTAGAGTAATAAAAATAACAGAAACAAATATTTGGGAAGTCCAAATTGGGTTTATACCAGGAAGGCCATGTACGGATCAAATATGTAGCTTAAGGAAAATCACAGAAAAAAGTTTGAGAGTACGAAAAAAAGTTTTCTGTGCATTTTTTGACCTAGAAAAAGTTTTTGACAAATTAGATACAAGTAAATTTTGGGAAGTCCCGAAAGAGTATGGAGTTAATGGATGGCTCCTACCAGCTATTAAACAATTTATACGGGTAGCAGAACGAGTGTAAGTGTAAATGGGAAATTGATTGACGTTTTTGATATTATTCAAGGAGTTAGACAAGGATGCGTTATCTCTTCATGATTATTAATATTATTCATGGAAAAGTGTTTCAGAATGGCTCTTTTCGACAAAAAGGTGTGGATCTCAAAAACATTGAGGGTACGTGGGTTAGCATTCGCAGATGTTAAGTTTGTTATGGCAGAGTCAATTGAAGACTTACAAAGAATGATGAAAGAACTGAATGCAAGCTTGAAGAGCATGGGCCTCAAAATTATGGCAAAGAAAACAAAAACTATGACGTTCGAAGCAAAGAGTGAGAAAACACTATGCAATATTTTATTAAATGATGAGGGAATTGAACAAGTTGATAAGTTTCTATACCTTGGTAGCTTATTTACTAGGGATGTGAAGATAGATAAATAATTATATAGACGCATAAACGAAGGTAAGAAGGTTATTGGTAAAGCAGGGCCCCTTATCAGAAGTAATAATATATCAAATAAAGCTAAAATGGCAATACATAATTCTATATTTGTACCGAATGTACTATACGGTAGCGAGACATAGACTTATCAAGAGAAAGATAAGAGTAAAATTAATGCAATTGGCATGAGATTCTTGCGCATTATATGCGGGAAAACTCTGATGCACAAAGTGAGTAACGAGATAATTCTCAAAGAATTTGGTGCAGAAGATACACTTTAGTAAACACATGGGAAAGAAATCGGTTAAGACGGATCGGGCATGTTGAGAGAATGCCAAATGAGCGACTAACGAAACAAGTGTATCAAGGTAAAGTAAATGGCGGTGTGCCCAGAGGCAGACCGCGGAAAGTAGGTTAGAATGTGTAAATGAGACTCTAGTTAGAAGAGACATAAGAAGCTACCAAAACACAAGAGCCTGCATGAAAAAATGTATGGACATAAAAGAAGCTAGAGAAGTATGCCAGGACAGAAAAATATGGTGGCCAGTAGTTAATAAAAAGAGTTTCAGTAGAGTGAATGACGCCTGAATCAAAAGACCTTGGACACTAATGGACCCAAGTGAGGAACCTTACATAACGAGTTAATAAGGATCTTCACTTGGGATGATTGCTAGGGAGATTGATCAGCAACCTGGGTCGGAGCAGTGTTGTGGAACGAACGTGTTATTTAAATAAATAAAACGAGAAATCTGGATCAATCTAAAAATTTTATATCCGTTCCTAACATTACCCCGAAAGGTAAAGGGCTTAATGGTTTAATAATAATAACAATAATCAAAAAGGATCATTAGATTCAGGCCAATCGACCTGACATCGTGATGCAAGAAAAAAAAGGTGGAAGAGTCAACATCATCGACATTGCTTGTCCACTTAACCGAAATTTGCAGTCAACCTATACAACCAAGATCCACAAGTATAGCGAGTTAAGGCATGAAGTAAAGACCATATGGAGGAATGTGAATCATGCATCTATTTATCCCATTGTGATTGCGGCTACAGGTAATGTGCACGCAAGATGCACTAAACATCTTGAACATTTAGGAGTCAGTAGGGTATTGGTAGCAGCTTAGAAGGCAGTTTTTATTAAACACCTGGCGCATTGTAAGAAACTTTCTTGATCGTCAGGAAGCGAGCGACTAAAAACCCGTGGAGCGGCAGATGGTAGCTCTAAGAAAGCATCCAGAGGCGACTGTTATCACCTCCAACGCTCGTGGCCGCTCGTAATTGTATACTTACAACATCATCATAGGAGGTTTCAACCATCGTATTAAATTATTTGAATGAACTTATAACATTATAATCTCATCAGTCACTTGACTTAGTCCGTGGCTATGATGTATAACGGGGTTTACCCGAGTAAAAGTTTAATAAAAACACATAATAATCACCGTATGTAACACAGAATTTGTCACTGCGCCTTCTCCTAAAACTGACCATATCATTTCGGTCACCTCAGCTGCATTTTTTTCAAATGGAATGCAAAGATGATGTAGTGTTTGAAATGTTCCTTGTCGGTCACCATTATATTATTCACTAAATACCTATATTACGAACCTCACTTTATCAGTGCACTGAATGTTTTTTTGAACCTAAGAACTTTTTTTGTAAATAAGATATCGAGCTGAAACTTTGGAAAATGTATTAGAGTCCAATAAAGTACGTTTAGGTACTGCATTTTGGAAGGAACTTCACTGAAAATTATTTCATCTTTTTACTGAACCTCGACATTTTTTAAACGTTCGAAATTTTTTTATACAAGAAATATCGGTCTCAAACTTTGAAAAATGCAAGAGCCGACAGAAAGTTACGTTTAAGTACAAAACTTAATAATAAAAGATGTAAAAAATAAATTTCAACTATCAATCCCATTGATATCAGCCGGTAACGTTGTACACGAAAATACGAACCCTCTACAGCCTCGTCTAGTGGCCGCCAGGATTCGTATTTTCGTTTACAACGTTACAGGCTGATGCCGATAGGATTGATAATTGAAATATTTTTTCTTACAACTTTTATTATTAAGCTTTGTACTTAAACGTAGTTTTCTGTCAGCTGTTGTATTTTTCAAAGTTTGAGACCGATATTTTATGTATAAAAAAAGTTCGAACGTTAAAAAAATGTCGAGGTTCAGAGAAAAGATGAAATAATTTTTAGTGAAGTTCCTACCAAAATGCAGTACCTAAACGTACTTTATTGCACTCTAATACATTTTCCAAAGTTTCAGCTCTATATTTTATTTACAAAAAAAGTTCTTAGGTTCAAAAAAATATTCAGTGAACTGATAAAGAGAGGTCGGTAATATAGGTATTTAGCTGTGTCACATACCCTTAATTGAAAAATCTATACCCCTCCCCCACATTACTCCCCGTCTTACCGAGTGAGTCACGCATATGCAGTACTTATCTTACTTTAGAAAAATGAGAAATGATGTTTTTATCAGGCTGACATTCAAAATCCAAAAAAATGTACAATTTAAAAGAAGGAGTTTACAGTCCGAATCGAAATCAAGCATGAGTCCATTTGTATTATCGTAGCAGTTATTACATTCTCGTTGAAATATTGTAATGGGTTATCATTAAAAAAAGAATTTTATTTAACTAATTTTAATTTAAGTGTTTTGTTTAAAAAATATAAGAACTCTAAACCGTTAGAATTTTGTATTATTAGTGC
>NC_046664.1:49707867-49720945 GCF_010883055.1 Belonocnema kinseyi
AATTATACATTGATTGTCATTTGCTCAGAATTTGTTAACAATATGAAGAATAAAACTTAAGTAACGGGACTTTGACTGAAATTATTTTTTCTCTGGAATATAGTATCGATTTTATCATTAATAATTCTTTTTAGCTGCTACTGCGCTTATTGATTTTTCGATAGCGATTTAAGTGGTAAAAGTTGACATTGATGTACATTAATATTTTACTTGAAACTTCAGGCTTATAGACACGAAATCAAAGAAAAGTACGATAATTACTTTTTTGCTAGTAGGGAATATAATAATGCTAAGTGCCTTAGAGTCTTTGAATTGTTATTTTATAACATTAAAAATATTAAAATTAAAAAAATGAATTTATAAGCAAATTTCAAATAATCTAATTCAAGTTAGGCAGTTTCTACACGTGAAGTCATGCAAAACTTTTTGGGGTCGAAATATATCGTTTATAACGGAAATTAGGAAATTAAGAAATGTTTAAAATGAACAACATACTGGTGCTTTTTCTGTTAATTAAAAAAATCTATTAAGAGAAACTCACTCTCATGACAACTTTTACGACCAGGAGATTTTTTATCAGAAAATCGAATTTTCAAATTTTTCTTAAAAATATCGAAAGATACGAAAAAATGTCAATTTTCATCATTAAAAAATTTTTATTTACCACAAACATGTTTTAGCCCGAAAAAATGTACAGAATATCTTATTTATGTAACTAATTTTTGTTTAAATCTTAAACAAACAAAAGTTATTTGGCCTGCATTAGGCTTGCAAGGTTTCTTCCTTATGAAAGTTCAAGCTCAACAAAAAATTGGCATTTGGAATTATGAAAAAATATATTAAACTATTTTAAACTAAATACTTTTCAAATTAAATAATTTTAGATCCGGAAAATTTTTTAAAAACAATAACATTTCGCATAGAATAAAATGGAATTGAGCTTGAATAATTTATAAATAAATCTTATAATTCTATAACACTTTTAAATCAAAGCGTTCAAAATTGAACAATTGTGTTTTGAATTGATAAATCTCGAAATTAAATGATTTCAGACAATTTAAACTCTATTATTTTTAGTTAACAGAATTTATAATTTAATATATAATTGAAAACTGAATTGAATGTTTTGAAATCCAAGCTTCTGAAAGTCTATAATTTAAAATTAGCATGACGTTGTAAAATCACAATTTAAAATTGACATTTCATAGGCAAATTATTATAAGATCAAAAAATAACTCCGCCGTTATTTTTCCTGTTCAAAATGAAAAAAATTAATTAAAAAGCTTTGAATTTGTATTATTCTAAAAAAAAATATTAGAAATAAAACTTTTCTTTGAAAGGGAAACATTAAAAATGAAACAATTTCTATTTTTACATAAAAATTAAGATTTTTAAAATTGGTGCTATTCGGAATTCAAGAAATCATTTAAAATCTTAGATATACATTTCAGATAGTTGAATTTTGATCTAGTTTTATTTTAAACAACACAATTTTACACTTTTTAATTGAAAATGATTAATTCGAAAAAGCTTATTTTAAAGTTACTATTTATTCTTGAAATTTTCAAATCAAATATGTAGCAGTTTTAATCGTTTCGTTTCTTTCAAATTTTCAACTAAAAATCGTCAAATATGCATTGAATAAAACATTGAAAATTAAAGAAGTATCAAACAAGATCGCTATAATATATGATTCCAACGTTCGAAATTGCACAGTTTTAGGCCTTTTAATTCGAAATAGTTTCTTTTTTAAGCTGAGTTGAACTGTTAAATATTTTCGAACATATTCAAATTAAAAAAAAATCATTTCGAATGTCTAGTTTTAAAATGTTTTTATTTGTAGGATATGAACTTGAGAAATTATTTTCTTAATTTTTCCCTGTTTGAAATTTATTATGGAAATTTTTAATGCAAACGTGTTTAATTACTATTTCTTTGAACTGAAAATTGGAAAACTATCAAGTCTTTAAATTTGATATTCTGCGATTTAAAAGAATATTTGCATCTAAGATTATTAAATTTTAAACTGATTACATTGAGGCTTTCAATATGAAATTTTTCAATTTTTAAAGATTTAATAGTAAAAATGTCCTGAGATTCTTAACTTTGTAATTTGAAACTACAGTATTACTTGAAGGATTCGAAAATTGAAGTAATTTAGAACTGCACAGTCAGAACTATAATTTTAAATTAAAATTATAGAAAACTATAAATATAATATTAAGAAGTATCATATTATGTGATTTGTGTCTAGAAAAAAAAACTGTTATTTTCACCACATAAAATGTAAGAATTTAATATAATCTGAAAAATTGAAAATTTCTTATATCAGGATCTTGATTTAAGTAGGTTAAAAATATTTATATTCTAATTATGATTGGAGAATTTTTTTCTGTTAAATTTATTACTGAAAAGTACTAAAATTGCTTTTTATGATAAATCTCTCTCTTTCCATTATTTACTAATTAGCACTAATTTATAAATTATAATAATACACTAATAATTGTAGATAACTCACACTTCCTTAAAATTTTATTTTCCAAAATGGGCTATAATACTTTTTTCATAATTTTTCGTCTCAGAATACTAAATAAGAAAATAATTCAGACATTTGTTTAGGGAAGACCATGCCAATGTCATACTTACATGAGTCCTACCTTACGGACTCTGATTTTGAAACAACTTGTAAGTCCAGACTATATTAAATATCGAGATAAAAAATAAAAAAATTTGGAAAATAAATAAAAAGCACTAAGGAAATTTCATGTGGTTTTAAGTTATTGGAATTATAAAGAAGGATTTTCCAGAAATTAATTTTTTTAGCTTAAAAAAAATGTAAATAACAATTTTTTAATACTTCAAAAAATGTGAACCAGTGATTTTATTTTGCAAAAGAAGCATACCTGTGGAAGTAAGAAATTAAAAAAAAATGTAACTCATTTCTCAAAAAACTTATTTCTGGCAAAAAATATAAAATAAATTTTCTGGCGAAGCCAAAAGTTTTGTTAATATATCTTATATGTATAACGCGCGTTAAGAAATTTGTGAAATTCTCAGAATTTACGGAATTCACGGAATTCATATAATTTATAGAATGGAAGGAATTTATGGAATTCACAAAGGTCAAGAAATTCATGTAATTTACCAAATTTAATAAAATTAGGAATTCATGGACTTCCACGAATTCCTTAAATTTCATACATTTCAGTTAAAAAATAATGTTTTTATTTAATGATTTAACTATTTGATGGAAAATTCATGCATTAGTTTTCTTAGGTAAAAAATTAATCGTTTTTGTTGATGATTCATCTTTTTGATTGAGGATTGAACTATTTTTTTTATTAATCATTTGTATTTTTTGGTCTGATTCAAAAATCGTAAAAAATTATTGTTTTGTTGACAAAAATATTTTTTAAACTGGAAATTAAGCTGTTGCATTTTTGGTTACAAATTCAACTATTCGGTTGAAAATTCATATATATAATTGAGAATTACTTATTTGGTATAAAATGAATATTTTTATAGGAAAGTAATC
Organism: Belonocnema kinseyi; assembly: GCF_010883055.1. Classification (NCBI taxonomy): domain Eukaryota; kingdom Metazoa; phylum Arthropoda; class Insecta; order Hymenoptera; family Cynipidae; genus Belonocnema; species Belonocnema kinseyi. Next base: position 49,711,403 of record NC_046664.1, read on the forward strand.
TTGCTTGGTTGAAGGTTTATTTTTCTTTTTTGAAAATGTCCTTATTTCTTGAAAATTCAATTTCTATTTATGAGGGTTCTACTGTATGGTAAACATTTTTCTTTTAGACTTCAAAATTTAATTATTTGGTGAAAAATACTACTGTTTTTAGTTGAATTTCAATACACATTTCTTCTTTGAAAATTCAAAAGTTTGGTTGATAATTCATCTTTGCAGGTTGAAAAATCAGCTGTTTGATTGCAAATTTAACTATTTTGTTATGAATTTAATTATTTGGCAAAATGTTATCTTTCATGTTTAAAAATTCATGTCTTTTGTGAAAAATTCTTTTTTTTTGGGTCAACAATTAATTTGTTTTGTTGATAATTATCTTTTTGGTTGAAGATTTAACTATTTTTAAGAACAATAATCTCTTTTAGTTGAATTTCGCTGGTTGAAAGCTAGTTTTTTTTAAATTAAAAATTAATTTTTTTAACTGGCAATTCAAGTGTTCCATTTTTGGAAGACAACTTATATTTTTCAGTTAAAAAATATACCTGTTGAAAATTCTTTTATTTGATTGAGAATTCATCTTTAGGTAAAAAATGATTATTTTTATAATCTTTCTTGATTTAAGGTTCATTTCTCTTAGTTAAAAAAGTACTTATTTATTAAAAATTAAACCATTCTGGTTAAAACACTACTGATTTTACTTAAATTTTAATATTGTTTTGTTTTTGATATTCTTGTTTGCTGAAAGTTCATTTATTTTGTTTTGAAATTATCTTCTATAAAAATTCGTATATTTATTTTATATTCGTATATAAAATGAATTTTTTTAATTTGACTAGCTTTGGTTTCAAAATTCGATTATTTAGTTAAAAATCACATTTTTAGATTGAAAATTCGTTTCTTTTATTTGAAAGGATCTTTGTTTTGTTTTTTGAAAAAAAACTTGTCTTTAAATGGGGAGCGGAGGGGAGAAAACGAAAATTCGTTTATTTGATTTAGAATTAATCCTTTGGTAGAAAATTATTATTTTTATAATCTTTCTTGATTTAAGATTCATTTCTCTTAGTTCAAAAAGTATTTATTACTTAAAAATTAAGCCATTCTGTTTAAAAATACTGCCGATTTTAGTTAGATTTTAACATTGTTCAGTTTTTGAAATTCTTGTTTGCTGAAAGTTCATTTATTTTGTTTTAAAACTATCTTCTAAGAAATTACTATATTTGTCTTTAAAATCCAATTACTTTGATAAAAATAAAACTTTTTTTTTAACTTGAATAGTTTTTGTTTCAAAATTCGACCATTTAATTGAAAATCACATTTTTAGATTGAAAATGTGCTTCTTTTGCTTGAAAGGAATTTTGTTTTTTTTTGTTCTTTGAAAATACAAAAACTTGTCTTTAAATGGGGAGTGGAGGGGGGCATTGAACCTCTATAAATAAATAGAAAATTCAAAAAATATTAATATTCAGACAGGGCTTATCGCTCCGCTGTGAAGTTTGAAGCCTACATTCAGGCGCCTTAAGGTAGCTGGTGTCCTCTATGGATATTTACCGAACCCCTTTAAATTTCTCACACGGTGAGAACGAAAACTGCTCTGGACTACTTTAGTCCGGAGAAGATGGCTACGCATTATTTGTAGCCATGTGATGCGGAAAAACAAAATATAACATATTTTTGGATATATTCCTCTTAATGAACGAAACATTCCTTCAGTATTTTTCTAGACAGATACATACCAGTGTAAAAAAATTCAAATTATAATGACTTCTAAATTTGGGCGCAGCTTATCTAATGAAGATCTGAGAAGTGCAGTGGAGGGCGAAAGGGTAAGTGGAACACAATATTTTGATTGGACAAAAATGAAAAATATATTACATACCTAATAAACAAAAATGGATTACATGTGAAAAATAATTTGTTTTTTAATTCTTCAGGATTCTCTTTTGGAACATGACAGCGACATGGACGATGACACGTTACATGTGTAAGTTTTATATTGATTTGTTTTTTTCTTATATTATTTGGTTGGTCAAGGTTGCGCGGGAATTTATGTTAAAATTTTGTTATATGGATATTGTTATTTATTTATGTGGGAGTTGTAGAATGTTGTTTATTAAGAAGAAATTAATTCAGTTTTGTATTAAATTGATCGAACATGATAAGTATAATATGGTACGCAATAAATAGCACAACTCCGATTTGGCGGGAAAAAATTTCAAATCCATATAAAGGTAATTGCGCCAATTATCAGATGTCTAAAAAAAAATAGTTGTTCTATGAGTTCAAGAATCAAAATAATGTAACAGATAATGTAATTTTAAATAAGCAAAGTTATTTGGAAGAAATAAATTTCTTAGCTTTGGAAAAATGTATTTTAACAAAGTTTTTTCAATTTCCTTTTTTCTTATTATCGCTTCTAGTCAATTTTCTATAAAATCTTTTATTTTGAAAGTCAATTTTTCATTTACAAATTTTTTTATTTGTTTTTCTAAAGTGGAAAGATTAGAGTTGTAAGGAATACCCCCCCCCCCCCCAATAAACCATGATTTATTACAATTCACAGAAACTATTGTTAAAACTGTTTGTTTAATCATTCATGGTTTGAAAAATCAACTACCTGTTTAAAAAGTTAACTATTTTGTTGCAAATAAATTGATTTTTTAAAACTTTTTTGATCAAAAGTAATCTTTTTTCCAAAATTTCTTCGAAATTTTTTCTTTTTTGGTAGAAAAGTTCTTGGTCGTTGAAAATTCAAATATTTGGTTCAATATTTCTCAAAATCATTTTTTTTTTATTAAAAATTCCAGAATTAAGCTGAAAGTCAAACATTCTTTTAAAAATGTAATTACTTTTTTGATTTTTTTTTTCTACCGCTTTTAACCAATTTTTAAAGAATTTTTGAGTTTTAAGAATGGATAGATTTTTTTGGAAGAAAATTTTCTCTAAAACTATACTGCTTTCAATTTTGAAAGTCAACTTTTGTATGCCTGAAATGGTTAAAGCTGTTGTTAAAATGCGTTTTTTAAAACACTGGATATTTAAGGCTTATTTACTATTTGTTAAATGGGAACAGTACAGTTTTAGGAGATATTTTCAATTATTGAAAATGTAATTGTTTTGTTGATAATTAAACGGTTTTGGTAAAATGTTATATTTTTTCGAAACTTAAACAGTTTTGTTTGAAATTTTCCTTTTTAAATGAAAAATTCACCCCTCTGGATTGTTCTTCGTTGAAAATTCATCTTTCTGAAAAAAATCGTATTTTTAGTTCAAAGATGTAACTATTTGGTTAGAACCATTATTATAACCATTTTGCTATAAATACAATGGCTTGATCAATAATTAATTTTTTTGTTGCTAAAGATTCAACTATTTAACAAAAATTTAACTATTTTGTTAAAAATTCATTCATTTTTAATTCAAATATTTTATCGAAAAAATTATTTGTTTTGTTGATTATTCGTGTTTTTGAAAAGAAAGTTCGTCCTTTTGGATTGAAAATTCAACTTTCCTTTGAAAGATTTACCTTATAGATTCAAAATTCAACTAATTGTTGGAAAATGCAAAACCGTTTTTTTTTTTTATAATTAAATCTTTCTTGTTTAAGAATTGTACCATTTGGTTAAAAAATAATTTTTTTCATGTCAAAAATTATACTGCTTGGTTAAAAATTCAAATTACTTATTGAAAATCCGTCCCTTTCGCTTGATAGTCCAACTATTTTGTTGTAAACGCAACTGCTTGGAAACAAACAATTATATTTGATATTATTTACTTTTTGTTAAATTGAATATAGTAAGGCTTTAGGAAATGTGTTTTCCGAAAAAGGGCCATGCTTTTTTTAAATTTAACAATTTTTTTAATTGCTAAGAATCGGTGGTATTAAAAATTCAATCAAAAAAAAATATTACTGAAATAATAATTCGTTGTAAGTTTTAAACCTTTTTCATAAAAAATTATCTCTTTTCTTTTATAAAACATGACTGATAATGTAATTTCAATTCCTAAAATCATAGAAAACTTTTTTTATACCTCATTTTTGGCATGTTAATTACAATAAGAGATATTTCATATTAGTGATGAAAAATATTTACTATAAAATACAAAAAAAAATGTTGTAATAAGAGTATTTCTGAGAATTTCTTAATGTATTCTGAAATCGTGCAATTCAGAAAAAAAGATTTTTTGATCCAAAAAAATTTTTATCAAACAAAGGAATTTCTTTTAATTTAAAGAAATGCCCCCCCCCCCCAGATCCAGAATTTGTCTTTTGTTTAAAATTATTTACTTTATCTTGAAATTATTTGTGGTGTAATGAAAAAAATATATGCTAAAGAAACGGTTTCTTCCATTCAAAACAAATATTTTTCTAAGCGTACAATTTTATTAACTTATCAGTTTCTACGCCATCGCTTTAAAGTTTTTTTTTTTTAATTTCTTCATAGACGTGCGAGTTCAGCCAGTGGAGAAGTTCACGTTGATGGAAAAATTTCCAGGTAAAATTCATTATTTGAATCTTGTATCTATTAGACAACTTTGCTTATTATTTTGAATGAAATATATGAAAAAATTTATTAAATTTTTCTAAAAAATTCGATAACCAACTTAATATATAAATGTTAATTACATTTAAAACTTAGCAAAACTTAGCATTAAAAAAGAAAAAACTTTATCCAGAAAAACATTAATCCAGACGATCGTCTGGATGAAGTCTTAATAAAAGTTTTTTTTAATATCATTGTTGTTTTCCGGACGTTAAATAAAAAATTTCAATTTCTAAATTTCCACAAATATTAAAGTCCTAATTTTGTTTAATTAGAAACCGAGAATCTATTTCAAATTATGTTTATCATATTCTTTTAATATTTGCCGGCAAATGAACGTACCTTTGAAAATGGATATTTTTTATGGAACCAAAGAAAAAGATCGAAAATTTCTGTATGGTTAAAAGTTTAACACTTTTGTTAAAAAAAGCATCTCCTTCTGTAGATATTTAGTCTTTTTTAGTTAGAAATTCAACTGCTTTGTTCCCAACTTATTACATATTTTGTTTGAAAATTTCATAATTTGATTTAAAAATTATATTTTTTTGTTGTTAAAATGCAACTTTTTCTTTCAAAATTTAACAATTAGGTTAAAATTTTGTTCGCTTAAAAATTCATCTGTTTTGGTTGAAGATTAAGCTATTTGGTTGAAAGTTTGTCTTTTTTGGTTGAATTAAGCTGCTCTTTATTTCAAATAAAGTTTTTTCGTACATACATAAACTATTACATTTTTTGTTGAAAATGATTTTTTTGTTTTTGAAAATTTAGCTCTTACCTTGTTGGTTAAAAATTTTTATTTGTTAGTTGAAAACTCAACCACTTAGTTGAATTTTTAACTCATTTATTCAAAATGGATTTTTTGATAGATGATTCATCATTTTAGTTGAAAATTCCTCTATTTTGCCGAAAATTTAACTATTGTGTTGAAAATTCCTTCTTTTTGTGTTGAAAATTAATCTTTCTGCTTGAAAAGATAACTATTTCATTTCTGGTTAAAAATTAAACTACTTGGTTACATTTTTAATTCTTTTTTTAAAAATGAATGTTTTTGGTTAAATATTTATAATTTGAGCTGAAAATTCATCTCTTTGGTCAAAAATGTAAATTAATCTTTTTAGTTGAAAATGTAACTATTCTAAACAAAAATAGTTTTTTATTTTTTTGAAGAAATTAGTCTTCTTGGTTGAAAATTCATCTTTTTGGTAGAAAATTAAATTTTTTAACGACAGATTATACTGTTCCATTATCGTCGAAATTTTTTTTCAGTTTAAAATGTAACTGTTTAATTAAAAATGTATTGTTAGTTCACAATTTATATTTACATTTTTATATTTCTTATATAATTTATATATTAAAATGTAATGTAATTATTTCAATTTATTATTAACAAAATAGTTAATTGAATTTTAAAATTTATAAAATGTATATTTTTACATTTATTTTTTTGGTAGAAATTGGTTTTTTGTGAAAAACTAATTTTTCAGCTGAAAATTCAACTATACCGTTTTTGTTCAATACTGATCTTTCTTAATTATAAATTTAACTATTTCGTTAATTTTTTTACATTCTCATCATTCATGATTGAGAAAGTAATAGAATTGTCGGAAATTTGACATCACACTTTTTCAACGGATCTGTCTGTCCGTCCGTCCGTCCGTAAACACGATAACTCTTGAAAAAATGAGCGAATCAAATCCATGTTTGGCACACTTTTTCTAGGTCCTAAAAGAAAGGACGAGTTCGTTAACCAGCCATTTTTGATAAAAATTCAAAAAGTGAGCGCATTTTGAAAATTTTTGAGACCACTTTTTTCTGAATTTGAAAATTCTATGTACGGATATTTATATTATTGAAAAGAACAAACAATTTATCCTTATGACTTTTTTCCATAAAAAGAAAATTCACAGAGTTGTAGCGTTTTCAAAATTTTTTTAATCAACCGAAAATCAAAATTTGAAGCCGAAAAACGCACGTTATGAAAAAAAGTCAAGTGAAGAAAAACATTTCTTTTTGAAATCCCAACAAGATTATCATAAACAATTTTTGAATTTTCTTCAAAAATCGAAAATTCAAATTTTGATTGCACAGAAAATAATGGAAAATAAAAAATTCCATTTTGTGGATAAATTATGTAGGATACAAAAAAAGATGAATTAACAAAAATGGTTATCCCAAAAAAGATCTACAATTTCGTTAAGAATCACTTGTTGATAGGACGCGTACTTTTTGTTTTATTCGTGAAAAATAACGTTGAAAAAAGTAAAATAAAAAAAAAGTGTGGAAAAACGACGAAAGTTACGAGAAAAATTCCAACAAAACCTGTTTACAAATGTCTGTCGGAAATCGAGAAATCTACTTAATTAAGTAGAAAATTCAGAATATGAAGACACATATAAATACTGCCATCTAAAAGAGATCTTTTTGATAAAGTTTTTTTCAAGCATTCCAAATGCAAAGAATAAATATCCGAGCGCGAAGCGCGAGGTGTAATTATGTTCAAGCGCGCAGCGCGAGGTAAACTGTTATCGAGCGCGAAGCGCGAGATTCAACCGTCGCGCGCTCTAGGCGCGCTCAAACTTGCGAGAAGATTTTTTAGTTGAAAATTCAACTACTTTTGTAGATAAAAATTCGTTAATTTTGTTGAAAAATCACCTTTTCGGGTTAAAAATTCATCTACCTTGTTGAAAACACAATATTTTTACTTACAAATTAAGAATTTGAAGCGGTTTAAATTGAATTTAATATCTTTCCCACTTGAATTTTACCTGAATATGCATTGAATTTTAATTATAATAAGATAAAATAAAAATATGTTTGAATTATTATTCAAATACATGAATTTTAAAGACTAATTTAAGAAATGATTCATTATATATCATATTGAAGAATAACTTGTTTTAATCAATTCAATTATTTGGATGAAAATTGATCTTGTTTAATTGAAAATTGAACTATGTGGTTGAAAATTCGTCTTTTTCGATAGAAAATTAATGTTGTTTGTTGATATTTTTGGTTGAAAATTCTACTATTTTGTTAGAAAATTGCTTTCTTTAGTTGGAAATTCAACTGTTTCGTTTTAAATTCATGTGTTTTGTTGAATAACCGTCTTTTTTGGTTGAGAATTAATCTTCTTGTATGAAAATTTATCATCTTGGTTGAAAGTGAATCGTTTAGTTTAAAAATTCAAGTATTTCTATTAGATCTACTTCATTTGCTTGAAAATTTATCTATTTAGTTGAAAATATAACTACTTAATGAAAATGTAAACTATTTGGTTAAAAATGCATCTTTTTGGTTCACAAATTAATTTTTTGAAATCAAAATTTAACTTTTCCCTTTACAGGTGTTAATTGTTTTTTTTTTTAATAAAACTGTTTGGTTGAAAGTTAAACTCTTTTGTGAAAAATTCATCTTTTCGATTGAAAATTCATCTATGTTGGTGAAAATATGCGATATTCTTACTTTAAAAATGAGGAATTTTAAGCAGTTTAAATTAAATTTAACATAATTCCCACATTGATTTCACCTAAATATGCATTACATATTAAGTATGGGAAGATAAAATGAAAAATTGTCCGATTCATTATTCAAATTCATGTACTTTACAGAAAAATTCTAGGCATGATTAATTATGTTGGTAGCGTATTTCATTATTTAATTTTCTAAATTTGTATTATTAATTACTTCTAAATTAAGCATATAAATTTAATTCCTAGAAAATGGACAAAAAACATTGTTTATATAATAAACTCGTCAAACTGTATACATATTCCGAATCGATTTTTTTTAATGCGAAAGATTCGAATGGCTCCGTACTATGAAAACTTAAGCCTAGAAAAAACTTAAGACATCTAAAAAGAAGCTGGAATTGTCATGGAATTTTTTTCCAGGATTTAAGAAGATGTTGAATGCCTGAACGGTTAAATGTGGAAATTATTTGAATTGTTTAAACATTTCGTCGGCATGAACAAAAAATAATTTCGCGGAGCAATAATGAAAAGTTTTTTAATTTACATTTCAGTGTCAGAATCCAAATAAAGGAAGTAACTGATGCCATGCGTGATAATGTGCAAAAAGTTATGGAAAGAGGAGAGAGAATGGAAGATTTGCAAGCAGCTAGTGAACGACTGAACATAACAGGAAATGAATTCAGGGATGCTGCAAAAAAAGCCCAGCAAAGGGCCTGGATGCAACACGTTAAATCTCGGATAATTCTTATCGCAGTTACGATGGCAATCATTCTTTGTATAATAGGTAAGGCACAATTATTTAAAAAATAAATCAGGGTGGCCAAAAAATTTCAATTTCGAAAATTCCTCATTTTCTTCTGACCAATTTTTTATTGTCACTGAACAGTGGCATCTAAAGACTAGCAATTTTATCCTGATATATATATATTTAACATATAATTTTTTCTGAACGAAATAAAAAAATAAAATTCAAGATTGGAATTTTTAAATAAAAAATTTGTTTGAACTAAAGGAGAAGGCTTTTCTATCACAAAAGATGCATTTTTAATCCAAAAGGATGAATTTTCCACGAAAATGAAGTTTTAATAAAAAAGTTGAATGTTCAACCTACAAACAATAATTTTCTGCCAAATGATCGAATTGAAAAAAAGATTATATTTCAACAAAGTAGGTGAATCCATCTATTAAATCCTTCTTAAAATTTATTATATTTAAAATTTGAATTAATATAAAAAAATAAATTATAATGTATCCAACCTTTTAAAATAAAAATTCAAATTTCAACGAAATTTATAATTTTTCAAGAAAATAGTTGACATTTTAGCTAAATACTTGACTTTTCTGCATAAAAAGATGGATTTTGAACCTAATAGTAAAATCTGGCAAAAATAAAAGTTTAAACAAAAATACTTGCATTTTTAACTAAATAGTTGATTAAAAAACAAAATTGATATTTGTTATTTCGAACAAAGAATATTAAATTTCTACTAAAATATATAAATTTAAACTATTATAATTTATATAATTATATTATATAT
>NC_046664.1:49721045-49725423 GCF_010883055.1 Belonocnema kinseyi
ATCTAGTCGGGAGTGGTGCTGACTAAAAACAGATGATTTGGAGCGATTCGCGCGCCATCTGTTGGTCATTCTAAGGACTTATTGAACTACCCTCGTATTATTTGCTCTTATACTTGAAATTCAGTGCATATTTAAGTAAAACTAGTTTGGATTTTAAATTAAAATCAATGCAAATCTTTTTCAATTCCTAACTTTTCAAGTAAAAATATTGAATGTTCAACAAGGTGAAAGAATTTTGAACCAAATAGTTTAATTTTCAACGAAAAAAGATCAATGGTCAACTAATTTGATAAATTTTGAATTAAGAAGATCAGTTTAAAATAAAAACTGGACTCGCATTTTGAACTAAAAATATAAATTTTCAACCAATAAAATAAATTTCTATCAAGAAAACCGAATTTTTAACAAAATACATGAATTTTCAACAGAATAAATAGTTGAATTTAAAACTGAAAAACATCAAATTTAAACCAAAAATTGAAAGTTTAATTTTCAGTTAAAAAATTAGTTTTCAATCAAACTAATGGATTTTCAACTAAAATTATGAATGTTTTACTAGAATAATTCAATTCTCAACCATCAAATAAAAACTCAAAAAGATCATTTTCAACCAATTAACTGAATATTGAAACAAGAAAGATCTATTTGCAAAAAAATTGAATAGTTAAATTTTCCGTAAAACATTAATTTACCGAAAACAAACAAAGGAATTTTAAACTAAAGAGTTTAATTTTGAACTGAAAATATGAATCATCAACTGTAATAGATGGATTTTTAACAAAAGATTTGACCTTTCAATCAGGCAGTTTTATTTTTAAATAAAAAGTTTAAACTTAATAACTTAATAATAATAATAAATAATAATAAATAATAATAATAAAATAACTTAATTTCCAACTGAACAGATGAGTTTTCAACTAAAATGATGAATCTATAAACACAATAAATATTTGTTTGATAAAAAAAGAGTAATTTTCAACCAAGAAGATAATTTGCTTCCAAAAAAATCGACTTGACAAACCAAAAAGAATAATTTTAAAAAAATTGAACCGCCATATTTTTCGTAAAAAATTAATGTTCCACAAAAAACGAAAATAATAAATAACAAAGATTAGGTATTAACAAAAGACTTTAGCTTTCATCCATTTTTTTTATATTTTGAACCAAAAAGATGAATTTTCAACCATTAAATTTAATTTGGCTAAAAAAGACGAATTTTCCACAAAATACATAAACTGTTAATCACATGGTTAAATTTTCAACTAAGTAGTTGAATTTTGAACAAAAGAAGATCAGTTTAAAAAAAAATGGAATAGTTAAATTTTCAGTTAAAAACAATTAATTTTACACACATAAAAACAAACACATTTTCAACCAAAGTGTTTTACTTTCAAATGAAATGGTGAATTTTCAACTGAAATAGACGGATTTTTAACAAACGAGTTAAACTTTTAACTAGGCCATTTTATTTTTAATCAAAGAGATGATTGAATTAACCAAGAAGATTAAAAGACAAAGACAAAAGACAAAATATCAATTAAAGAAAGTTTAAATCAGTTTTAAAAAATACAAAAAATAGTTCAATTTTTAACCAAAGTGATAAATTTCCAACTGAAATAATAAACCTTTAACTAGAATCAATATTTCTCCAATAAAAAAGATGAATTTTAATATAAAATGATGAATATTCAACTCAAATACTTTTGAACGAAAAAAAAAACTCATTCTAAAAAACATAGTTACATGTTCAAACAAAGCGGTATGCATTTTCAACTTAAATTATAATTTTCCAACTGAAATAGTTTAGTTTAAAACCAAAAAATATCATTTTTCAATTGAAATTTGAATCTTTAACTAGAATAATTACATTTTCAACCAAAAAGATGAATTTTTGACCAAGAAGATTAATTTCTACCAAAAAGAAAATTATTTATTATTGCTTATTGTTTCAAGAAAACTTAATTTAAGATTTCAAAATTTGTTTAAGAATGGATTTTTTAATTTTTAATACTTTTGTTGGTAGAAAATAAAAATCGAGAGACATGGGCGAGTTTCGCGTGCATGCATTTTCAGCCATTTATGAACTAATGTTTATTTAAGGCCTTCAAAATTAAAAAGTGTTAAAAAAATTAAAATTGTACAATTTGAAAATGAACTCTTTAATTCTGAAAAATTTTTGGCGTCTAAAATCGAACATTTTAAATTGTGTACCTTTCAAATTTGAAAAATTTGTAATAAATCCATTAAAACTGATCAATAAATTATTAGTTTTAAACAATTATATTATTTAGTTGTCCAAGGTATTAATTCATTTTTTATGTTAAATATTAGTCGTCTATTACTTTTGGAGGAACGAGAAAAATCTGTCTCAGCCCGGATTTGAACCAGAAATACCATAATACATGAGTGGAGTGTTAACCAATTATTATGTTCCTAATAAGTGCTAGCAAATTCAAGCATCTCTTAAATGTTAAAATATTTCAGCATTGTGGATAGTTATATATCGAGGCAAGTTATTTTTGGCAATAATTACACATTAATCTAAAAATTATCTGCAGTAAAATATTTGATAAATTAGAGAAAATCGCAAGAAAAAGAAGAAAAATCTTAATAAAAATGAAAATAAAAATACCTTGATTCCCTAAATTTATCTGCTATCTGTAGGCCAGGTAAATCACCACCATGTCTAGAACTGAAAAGTACATTTGCTACTCTAACCACGATGTTGATAAATATAACAAAATCAAGAAGAATTATCTAAAAATATAATCTGAATTTAAAATGAAATATTTTTAACATTAGTTAAAGTCAGTTGAAAGGGTTAATTTATAACTAAAAAATCTGCAGAAAGATATACTTTCCCAATGCCAAATATGAGACTCGTATTTTTTTTTCTTTGTAAAAAAAAAATATTTTTCATGGTTTTAGGGCTACTAGAATATTTAGGTTAATTATTTAAAAATTGAAGAAAATTAATATTTGGGTTTACAATAAGATATTTCTTTCTGCGGATTTTATAGATTTAAATTAAAATACATGTTTATTGGCCGTAGGTCAACGAAAACCTGGAAATCAAGGAAAAGTTCAGAAATTGCATAGGTCAGGGAAAATGCAGGAATTTTTGAAAAAAATTTGGAAGTCAGTAAATTTCATTTGAAACACACATTAAATTACTGTCACGGATAATAAATTTGAAAATTTTAAATTTGAATACATTTTTTTAAATCCATTAATAAATATTATATGTTAAATATTCTAGAAGATCAGGATTCTGTTCTTCAAATATTAAGAGTCAGGAAAAATGAAAAATTGGGCAGGAAAAAATAAAGGAATTTCGAAAAGGAAATTTTACAGCTACCCAAATATAATATTCTTTTTATTCATTCATTTGCCTTGTATTTATATTTTTTAATTTAGCCGAGAATTCAACAATTTTGTTTTCAATCAATAATTTTAATAATTAATATTCATCATTATGTTAATTAATTTAGTAATTAAATTAATTTTATTAATTTCATATTAATTTCATATTAATATTTATAATTATAATTTTTATAATTTGTCATGTTCATAATTTAAAAGCTTTGTTGAAAATTCGTGGTAGGAAATTCACTTTTTGTGAAAGCTTTAACTATTTATTTGAAAAGTTTTGTTTTTAAAATCTAATCTTTTTTAGATAGAAATACAATGTTTTGGTTGAAAATGGATCTTTTTTGGTTCAGGATATATTTAGTTGAAAATTCCTTTTTTTTCGCTGAATTTAAATGTATTTTATTTACAATTAGAATATTTTTTGGTTAAAATATTTACTATGCATTAAATTTTTTTTCAAATATAAATCCGTGGTTGAATATATTCAATAACTTTATTAAAAATTCGCTTTTTATTAAAGATCTATAATGTTAGTTGAAAATTAACTATTTTATTAACAAATTTTTAAGAATTTTTATTCTTTCTCTGCTGACAAATCTTTATTTATGGAAAATTTATCTTATTGGTTGAAAAAATCAGAATTTTTCTCAAAAAATCAAGTTCTTATTTGAAAATTCATATATTATATTGGGAATTAATTTTCTTGGTTGAAAATTCGTCTTTTTGATTTTAAAATTCATCTCTTTTAGTAGTAATTGAATATTTTTCGTTTAAAATATTAACTTAAATCGGACGATTTTGTAGAACCTCCTGTTTACATTTGTTGAAAATAATTTTCTTTGTTAAAAATGTAACTTTAAAATTTTTGTTTAAAAAATCATTGTTTTCATTTCAAAATTGATGAATTTTCATAGAAATTTTATATTTTTTGGTTGAAATATCAACTATCGCATTTTTTTATTAAAAAATTCCACTATTCAGTTTAAAATATAACTATTTTTGTTTG
>NC_046664.1:49725523-49738467 GCF_010883055.1 Belonocnema kinseyi
GAGCTCCAAGGAGATTATGTTGAAAAATAAAAAAAAATTTACCCAAAAAAAATTGTTTTTATACTTCATTCTAAGGACTTATTGAACTACCCTCGTAATTTGTTTCAATTATTATTCAAATTTATGGACCTTAGAAAGAAAATTTGAGGAATGGTGGTAATAATTAAAAAAATAAATTATGTTGTAAGTATTATTTAATTATTTAAATATTCGATGGCGCTAACATATTTAAGAATATATTTTAATATAATTTGTCAAAGTTTTATAAATTAAGCAAATGGATTGAGTTCATAGAAACTGAAAAGAAAACATTATTTATAATGTTTCCGAGTCAGTTTAAAAAAATGCGAAATATTTAAATGAGTTCGTAAAATAAAAACTTATATCTGAAAATAACTTGAAAAAATCGTAAAAAACGTGGAATCGTCAGAAAATTTTTTCCCCAGGATTTGAGTAGATAATCTGCTAACACAATATATTTTTTCTTTGTTTCAGTGCCTATAATTGTTAAGTATTCCTGAGGTACAAGGAGGTATACCTTATTGAACTATTTACCTCTGAATGTAATATAAATCGTTTATTAATCTTTTTTTGTAATAAGGCTGTTCAATTATGTATAATATACACACATTATTTTTATTAAAAAGTGTCATTTATTCCATTCAATTTCCTGAAATAATCAAACATCAGATGATAGTATGTAATTTGATGACGTCCTCTTTTAAACTTAGTTCCATAGCGAAGTGCGATGACCTTTTTCAAAGATTTGATCGAATTAATACTAGTTAGAAGAGACTAAATTAAAATGCTTCAAAGTGCAATTGACATTCATAAAATACGAAAGACTTTCTGTTATTTTCTGATGATAATACAGATCCCTTAAAAAATTTGACTCTTAACACCTGGAAAAAATAATGCATGTATTTCTGCAAAAAAGATTATTTTTTCGATCTTTTCTAGTAGCTTAAGGGAAAAGCACCCGAACGGCAATTGGTAGTTCTATGGTTCGATTCCCACCTTTGATCTTTTTTCAGAAAACAATATAATTAAAAAAAAATTAATTTCACATGTCAATCTAGTCTGAAAAGACGTTAAGAATTTTTGTTATTTTCTGATAATAATACAGATTCCTTTAAAGTTAGGAGCTGTCCATAAACTAGATTACCAATTTTTAAATATTTTTGTCCAAAGTGCCCCTAAAACAGGGAATATAGGGTGACTTTTCAAGAAAATAGATCAATAATATGAGAATAAATTTTCAAGAGAGCTTAAACTAGAAAAATCAACAATTTTACCGTTAAAACTGAGAAATGACCGATTTTTTATTCATTAAAAAGAGAGCTTATAATATGATTTAAAGCATACAACGTTCCTTGAGATGGATTTTCAACATTTTTATCTATACCGTTCGAAAGAAAAAATAAATATTTTTTCTCATTTATCCGACTTGGAACAGACAAATTTAAAAAATATTTATCGTTCGTATTTTAGCGCAGAGAGTTTTGGTAGAGAAATAGAATTTCACTTGGAACAGGGAATTTTTTACATAGAACGGCAATTTTTTTACGAACTGTAATTCGGATTTTTAAGAAAGGAGTTTTAAAAATCCCTGTTCCAAGTCAGAATTCGACACAATTTAAAAGTCCCCTCGTTCTTTTGCTAAAAATTATTTTTTTTTTGTTTCCAGATTCATCTCTTTTTGAAAATGTTACTACTTATAAAATAAGAAAATGATTCTAATTGAGAATAATAATATAATTTTGAAATTTCACAGACTGCTATAAATTATTGATTACTGTATACACATTTTTTTTTTAAATTATGTTTTTAAAGTCATAAACGGAGATCCTGTTATACGGGGACACCGTTGGAAGTTGGCAGCCATGATACGTTAATTGCGCCTGCGCGCACTTGTAAAAGCGCTTGTAAATTGAGCTGCCGAAAGGGCACATATACTTATTTCGCAGGGACTGGGAGGACCCTTGGTGGCTTTCGAAAACATTTTCGAATTTTAATTTTTAAAGACTATATCTAGATGTAGAATTTCATTGCGCTTCCTTTTTCCGTTAAGAAAAAAGTTGTAGCTTCTTTAGTTTTCTAATTAAAGCTAAAAGACTGGCTTTTTTATAATAATAGTTTTTAATTCCTTTCTTACACCAACTCGTGCTCAGTCAGTCAGTTTGAAGGATTTTTAATAAACTTCTCAGGGCATGTAGGTTGAAATATCCTTCGACTAATAGAGTAAATATAATTTAAAAATTTATTTAAAAAAAATTATTGTACATTTTTTTCTGATGCATAGATATTATCGGACTTCTCTAACTTCCAGCGTTTCGTTTATCGAACAAATTTGAAGCAAAAAAAAAGTTCCAGCGAGAAAGTTATTAAAAACAGTACAAAGAAGTTTTCTGAGAAAATGTTAGCCCAATCGAATTGATATTCGAGAAATTATCAACGTCTCAATTCGACAGCGGCTAGGCGACTCACGCGCCGGCCAATCGGTTTCAGATCCGATTCATAATACAGATCCCGAGCACAAAAAATAAAAACTAATCAAGTAATTAGTTGATACCAAAGTGTTATGCATAAATAAATAATAGTACATAATGTAAAATAATTTATTCATTTAATATTACGTACAATAGAATGGTTCGATTTTTGATACATATTGTATACAAGTAAAAAATAAACAACTAATATTTGACATTCAACGGATTCTTAATTCCGCGATTTTTTTAAAGTTTCAAATTCGTGGAATTGAAAAATGTGAAAGATCGAGAAAGTACATTTGTTTTTCATTCCTGTTGTAGATCCGTGACAAAAAGCCCAAACGACAAAGCGCCCGCCCAATGAGAATCGCGCGGTGTGAAACGGGCCCGCGAATCAGAGAGCGAGTAGGAACGTGCTCATACATACATAAATATCATTCGCGATGACGCGAGTCTCATTGGGCGGGCGCTTTGTCGTTTGGGCTTTTTGCAACGGATACCCTGTTGTAACAGAGCGTTAGTATTTCTTGGCATAATATTATCATTTCTTGACATGATATTAAATAAATAAATTAGTTTACATTATGCACTATTATTTATCAATGTATAATGTTTCTATACTACTTAATTACTTGATTAGTTTTTATATTTTGCGCCGGTGAACTGTATAAGTCGGTCGCCTAGTTACTATCGACTTGAGACGTTAATAATTTCTTGAATATCAATTCGATTGGGCAAAAATTTTCCAGAAAACTTTTTTGCACTGTTGTTAACAACTTTCTCACTTGAAGTTTTTTGTTGCTCAAACTTCGCTCGATAAACAAAACGCTGGAAGTTAGAGAAGTTCGATAAGCGTCCCGCATCAGAAAAAAATTAACCACTTTTTTCAAAAAAATTTTTGTATTCGTTTTGCTGTATCAGTCGAAGAACATTTCGAACTACATTCCCTAATAAAACTATTAAAAAATCCTAAAAAATAACTGACTGAGCACGAGTTAAATTGAAAAACGAATTAATATTGATTTTGTCAAATGTCAGTTTTTTTGATTTAATTAGAAAACTAAAAGAGCTAAAACTTTTTGCCCTGGGAAAAAAGATACGCAATGAAATTCTACATCTAGATATAGTCTTTAAAAATTTCAATTCGAACATGTTTTTGAAAGCTTTCGGGGGCCTCTCACTCCGGGCGAAATAAGTTTATGCGCCCTTATTCAATCCGGCAGCTTAATTGTAGGAGATATTACTTTTAATGAAAAGTGAAAAAAAAAAAAAAAACTACTTTTATGAAATATGCTCCAGGACGGCGCTATCACTTTCCAAATTCAAGGTTAATTTTTAATAGGTCACTCCGTTAGTGGTTCTATATTATCCGTCCGATACTATAATTTTTTCAACTCACTTGTAAATTTGATTTTCAATAATATTCTCTCCAATAATTACCAACATCCAATTTCCATTTGCAGTTAACCTGTTGACACCCAATTCGTCAATCCACTCCCATAATTAGGGGATATTTTTTGTCAGGATTAAAATATCTTTATGAAAGAAGTTTAATAATAATTAGACAAATTATCTCTGATTTCCAAACGGCTTACATTATATTTACCACCGGCGATGGTACATTAAAAGAATCTTGGTTTGGGTCTACGTTTTCCAAAAAGGAATTGGAATTTTTACTGCTCGAATAGACGACCGTCTAATTGTTTTATTATTTGATTATATTTAATAGAAACAATAAATGTCCGGAGTATCTTTGTCGAATCTTAAATGATGGATATTCCAGCGTTATTTTTATGAAAAATTTACGTTGCGAAAATTTTTCTTAACTCCTCCATCATCATGCCAATCTAATATAGTAACTTCCTCCTGGAGAAAATTTCACGGAGGAGTAAGCACATGTCGGAGACAAAGGTGTTCCTTTTTATAATGTTTTCTTTGCACATGTTAAGCATTGGGAATTTTTTCATATTTTATTACAAGGGCGTGATTTATATAGGTGACGTTCGCCAGGTCTTTCTATAGATGATGCTATGTAGTAAACCATCTAAAAATGCAAAAAATATAATTTAAAGTACATAACTCAATCACTCTATATAACTTTTTTAAAAAGAAGCTGGATATTTTCATTGACATTTCTTTTTTTAGTTTTATTAATTATTCTAGTAATTTTTTATTATTTCGCAAATTCAGATGGATAGAAATTTATTAAATTATGTTCCAACGATTTAAATTATGTAAGACTTATACAATTTTCTAAAGCCCCCCCCCCCTTTTTTTGATGATACTAACATGAACATTTTTTCCTCATTTTATAAAAAAAGTTAAGAAAATTTTTCGTCTAATATACTTAAGTTAAATTCACAATGTTAATTTTATTTTTTTTTTTAAGTAAGTCTCTATAAAATCTGATAGTATTTTGTTAAGTAATCAGATATTTTTTGAATTTTATTGATAGATTTTACCCTAGGGTCGAATTTAGGGCAAAGAGACCTAATATTCTCAAAAATGACTGTACTAATATAATTTAATAAATCTTAAACAATAATATTATTATAAATAAAAAACTTGTAAAATTAAATTTTTTCTAACACTATTTCAGTTTTTCGAAAACATCTCAAATTGAAGTTTTTTGCGACATATTCGTATAAAATTGATATTTTGCCTTCAACGTGGGCTTATAAATATACTTTTATTATCATTTGCGCTAATATGAAGATAACATTTTCATTTTAATATTATAAAAATCAAGACACTTTAGCAATGGTTAAAAAACAGGCGTGAATATCCGCCAGTAGTGTACGAAAATTTTTCACATTGTTTTGAAATTGATTTGAGGTCAAATTTGAAATAAAATTTTTTTCAACATTGCCGGCAAGATAACTCAAACAGTATTTGACCGATTGAGCCCTCCTTGCATACATATTTAGTTGAAATGAATATCTTCTGTGTGCACCTCTCTAAACTGGAAAAATTTTTTAAACAATTATTTTTTAAACAATTTCATGAAAAATTTCGGGTAAAAATCATTTTTTTTTACGGACGCCATTTTGTCAAAAAGTATTATTTTTTAACCTTTTTTTATTCACACAGAAGCTATGAACATAATCTTGAAGATACTTTTTTGTTTGTTCATTTTAGACAAATCTGTGAAAAACTAGAGTGCGGGCAATTTCACATCTCCCGGCTGAACATGTTCAACATCTGCCCTTATAATTAAAAATTGTATGCATATTTATGGCTGAAATAAATTCATTTCTTAGTTCAACAGTGCCTAATAAACCATCAAAATTTTGAAAAGATTCGTTATATTCTTCATCCCAAAAAAACTCCAAAAATATACACTTATTTTTGAGGTGTTACATGGGTCGCCCCCTTAAGAAACATCTTTTCCCGGTTTTTCGAATAAATATATGAACTGAATTATCAGAACTCAATAAGCAAATCCAACTATTTTTCGATAAAATTCTTCGTTAAAAATTAATTCTTCTTAATCGAAAAGTCTGCTATTTAAATTTTGGTTCAGCGCTTATCCTTTTTAGTTGAAAATTGAACATTTTAAATTAAAGTTCGTCTTATTTATTTGGAATTCGAACTATTTTAGTTTAAAATTCAACTATTTGACTGAAAATGAACTTTTTTCTAAAAAATTCATATTTCGGCGTCGCAAATGCAAGTGTTTTATGGAACATATGCATTTTTCCCATATAAATTAGGCAAAGTGGTACACATGTTTTTCTTTCAAGGCTGAAAAATCTGTCTTGTCTCAAAAGTCCACTCTTTTGTGGATAATTCGTCTTTTTGTTGCAAAATTCATCTACTGGTACAAATTTAATCTTTTTTTGATAAAAATGCAACTTTTTTTGTTGAAAATTAAGCTGGTTTGTTGCTTTTTTTGTTGTTTTTTTGTATTTTGTTTTTTCTTTTGTAGTAAAATCGTATTTTTTTATGGAAAGTTAATTTCTTTAAATTCAAGATTCTAATATATTTTTATTTCACAATTTATATCTTATCGCTGAAAATTTTATTATTTTATTAAAAAGTCATATTTTGGGTAAGACATTCATCTCTTTTCCTTAAAAATGTTAATATTTAATTGAAAATTGAAGTATTTGTTCAAGATATAAGTAATTTGATAAAAATTCGTCAATTCCGGATAAATTTTCATCAAAGTTTTCTCAACATTTGTCATTTTAGATAGAAAATTTGTCCTTTTCAATCAAAAATACATCTTTTGGATAGTAAATTCATCTTTTATGTAATAAAAATAAATTCTTTTTGATTAAAAAGTCTACTGCATTATTTTTGATTCAGAATTTGTATCTTTTGTTTAAAAATTTAATTCTTTTGTTGGACATTCAACTACTTTGTAAAAAATTCATTTTTTAGATTGAAAATTTCTTAAGTTGAAAATAATTCTGTTAAAGTCTGCTGTTTTGGTGAACTTTAGTAAATTTGTCCTTTTGGATTGAAAATTCATCTTTTGGTAGAAAAAAAGTTTTTTTTGTTTTTTGTTGAAAATTTAACTCTTTGGTTAAAATCTAATCGTTTTACGTTCACGATTCTACTATTTTGTTAAAAATTCTTTTATTTTGGTGGTATTAAACTGTTTTTTATATAATATTAAAACCCTTTTTGTTAAAGTACGATCATTTATTTGTTTAAGATTCATCTTTTTTTGTTGATGATTCAAATATTTTGTTAAAAATTCGTCTATTGTTGTTGAATTATACTGTTTTTGATTTAATATTAAAACCCCTTTCGGTTAAAATATACTTTTGGATTGAAAATTTATATTTTTTGCTTGAAAATTATTCTTAATAAATGAAAAGTCTGTCATTATATTTTTGATTCAGAATTTATCTTTTGGTTGGAAATTTTACTATTTTCTCAAAGTCTTGTTTTTGAGAAAAGTTCAGCTACTTGGTCTAAAGTAAAACTACTTTTTTAACTATTCATTATTTTGTTCAACATTTAACTAATTGCTTTAAAATGAACCTTTATTATGAAAATTCTGTTTTCGGACTAATTAAACTGTTTTGTAGAAAATTCGCCTTAAAAAAATATTTGGTTCACACAATTAATCTTTTTTGGTTCAAGGTACAACTGTTTTTTATTTAAAATCGAAATATTTTTTGGTTGAAGTATTAACTATTACATTTCTCGTTTGGAATTTATCTTGATTTTTTGAAAATTTAACTGCTTGGTTTTAAAATACTTGGTTTGAAAATTTAACTATTTAATAAAATTCTTAATAAGAATTTTATATAATGATGCACATTCTCAGAATAAAAATTTAATTTCTAGGTAACAAAATCGTACTTTTTATTTAGAAATTCAACTGCTTTGTAGAAAAGTTGTATTTTTGGTTAGGAAATTAGATCATTTTATTGAAACATCAACTATTTTCTTGCAAATTAAGTTTTTTGTTGGATATTTATATTTTGGGTTCGAAAATTTAGCTGCTTTGTGGAAAATTTACTTAAAAAGAATATGTAGTATTAAAATAAAAAATATTGTATCACTGTGAAGTCTGTTTTGTATTCTAAACAAATATAATTAAATTCTATTGAATTCAGGAAATTCTTTTTATTTTATTTTTTCTAAAGTTTCGAAATGTCTGAAACATGGCTTTAAATTTTAGCTCGCTTTTTAGATGGACACAAACGGATTTTGTTTTAAAGATGTATTTTTAGAATTTAATACCATTTTCTTTTTACATTAGAATTTCCTAATGTGGAATAATTATATATTTGAGAAGTATAGGATTATTTTTGTACCTTGTTGACCTTGTCCAACCTAACAAGTTCCGTCACCCACAAATTATCTGGAGTGAATGGATAGACATCCATGGTTTGCCTATCAATTGCTACGACTTTTGAAGTCTCTTTTTCTAAACCTGATGGCGTCACTGTAATCAATTTTTCTCCATCATTAAATCCTACTGAAAGTATATTACTGTAGCCTTTGATTATACTCCAATGCTTTGTCCAGAGAAAAACATTATTTTTGATACAAAATAAAAATTTCAAATAACTATTTATTTCTTAGGTTTATCTCTCTCTCTATTTAAATCTATATGATTATAATTTTTCTAAGATTCTTGAGAAAATTCATAAAGATTTATAAAGATTTTAGATGTCATTTCAAGAAAAAAGTTTATTTTCAACCAAAAAAGTTGCAACTTTAACAAAAGATAAAATGAATCATTATTATTTGAACCAAAGAATATTTTTGGTTTGAATAAAAAACATGTTAACTTATGCAAAAAAGACGAATTTTCAACATAGTGGTTCAATTTTATAACCCAAAAATATGAAACTTTAACAAGAAAGTGCATTTTCGACCCAATAAAATAATAGACCAATATTCTACCAAAAATATTTTTTTTTTTAATAAAAAATACGCATTTTCATCGAACATGTTATGTTGTTAACCAAAGTGATACATTTTCTACCCAAAAATAATTTTATTTTAAATGAAAATCATTTAAACTCGTCCTAAAAATAAGTCCAAACCAAAGAGCTAATTTTCATCCAAATCTTTAAATAATTAAAGAAATAGATCAATTTTTAACGAAGAAGATTAGTTTCCTATTAAAAACGATTTTTAACGAGCTATTTACATTGTAAACAAAAGAGATTAATTGTTAATCAAAAAAGATTTTCATTTTAAAACCAAAAAAATAGAAACACGAAAAAAATGGATCAAGAAAAAAAAGTAATGCATAAATGATACTTCAACCGCAACAGATTTAAATTAAAAAAAAAAGGATTTAACTGATCTGATAAGACGAATTTAAAAAAAGTGGAAGAGAGGCGAATTTTCTACGAATGAATTTATTTTTTTAATGAAAAAATATGAATTTTTAACAAAAAAATTAATTTCCAAACAAATTGTTAAATTTTCAATAAAATAAATGAATTTTCTATACAAAAAACGAATTTTCAACTAAAAGATATAAATTCTCAAAGATCAATGTAAAGCATAATTGATATTTCAGCCAAAAAAGATTTTTATTTTAAATCAGAAATGTTTCAACCCATCCAAAAAGATTCAAATTATAAATAAATAATTAAAAAAGGCAGTTGAAGTTTTTCCCAAGTAGTTGAATTTTCAGCCAAGAAGAAATATAAATTTTTAACGAAAATTGTAATAGTCGATATTTTTACTGAAAAACATTTTTATGTTAAATAAAAAACTTTTGAATACTTCCGCAAAGGACGACTTTTTAACAACATAGTGCTGAGTTTTTCTGATATTGTGGTGAAATTTGAGGTGAGTGGATTGTGGAAGTGTGTGGAAGGTTGTGGAGGTGAGAGATCTAATTGAGGGATTGTGAGATTGCAAAGGGGAGGCAGATATTTTGGAGGATTGAGACAGATTTGTGTGGAAGTTTGTTTGGAGATTTGTGATAGGGTGGGAAGACTGTGTTGACGGATTGGTAGTGGCAGGGTTATGTAGCGAGAAAGAAAGGCGTGACAGGTAACAGACAGCGACGATAGAGGCAGGGAAGTATAGAAGGCGGGAAAATTTCAATTTGATTAATGGCTAGTGGAGCGAGTATCTCCTCAGAAGAAGCAGAATTAGAGCAGGAAGTGTACAGTACGCCGAAAGAGATAAAGGAAAAGAATGCAAGGGGGAAGTATAAAAAAACTATAGAAAAGGAAAGATTAAGAGCAAAATGCGTAGGGTCCATAGAAGCATTTATCAAAAGGAAGAGAGGGGAGGGGGAAAGCAGTGAATAGAAGGAAGATATCGGGGCGAGTATAAAATACCAGAAAATGTTTAGATCGCCGCCGGAAAAGCAGAGTTTGGTAGGGAAAAGCGATAACAGGGAAGGTGCTGACGGTAGCGGAGATGTAAATGAAATGTCGATGAAAGAAGAAAGGCTAAAGGAAATTAGAGAAGTGATGATAGAGGTAGTGGAGATTTATGAAGAAAAGCAGGAGGGAAGAAAGAAAATTAAACATAGTGATAAAGGGTATAAGATTAGAGGGGAAGGAGCTGAAGGAAGGGTGGACGAAGTACTAAAAAGGATTGGTGCTAAGGTAGAGATAGAGGAAATGCGAAATATAGGAAGGGAAGTGAGAAGAGGGGAGATAATGGTACTGGTGAAACTAAAGAAATGGGAACATAAGAGGGAGGTGATGACAAAGAAGAGGTTATTATATGGTAGTCCGGAGAGAATAGAGGATGATTTGACATGGGTCGAAAGGAAGATGCAGTATAAATTAAGGAAAATAGCGGAAGAGGAAAGAAAAAAGGGAAAGAGAACATGGGTTAAGTATGGGAGCATTCAGATAGATGGAGTATGGTGGGATTGGGATAAAGAAAGGGAAGAGATAGTAAGAAATGAGGTGCAGTGAAACTAGAAGAGGAAGGAACGGGAGATTGGAAAATAAGAAATAGTCAGAAGGAAAAAAAGATGAGAAACGAAAGCAGGGAAGAATGGAAGATTTGTTACTGGAATATAGCAGGGTTAGAGAGAAAGGATAAGGAGTTTATGAGAAATTCTACACAATGGGATGTAGTCATAATGATGAAGACGTGGTTAGATGAAAAGGGATGGGAAAGAGTAAGGGGAAGGTTATCAAGTGGTTACAAATGGCAAGTGCAAAATGTAAAGAGGAAGAATAAAAAGGGCAGGACAATGGGAGGAATGGTGATGGGAGTAAAGAATGAATGTATAACAGGTGAAGATAAGAAAGACAGGAATGAACAAAAAGAAGGAGTAATAGTAGAAGAGGACTGATGGGATGAGAGAAGTGGAAGGTAGTGGGGATTTATGTGAGCAGTGATATGCAGGAAAAAGCAGAGGAGATTAAAGAAATGATTGAAGCAAATAAAGAAGAGATTAGGATGATAATGGGTGGTGATTTTAATGCGAGAACAGGAGACAGAGGAGGAAGGGAATGGGGAGAAGAGGAAGGAAGAAAATCCAAAGATAAGGTACTAGATGGGGAGGGAAAAAAGTTGTTGAAGAGCTTGGAGGAGTTGGGATGGTATATCTTAAACGGGAATATAGAAGGGAATGAAAAAGGAGAATATACACGCTCAGGAAGTGAAAGGGGAACGGTAATTGATTATGTGATAGTGGATAATGAGGTAAGAGAGAAGGTTAAGAAACTAGAAGTAGGAGAATATATTGATTCGGATCACTTTCCCTTAATAGTGACATTAGAGGGACAAAAAAGGAATAGCAATATGATTAAAAGGGGAGCAAATGTAAAAAGTGTAGGAAAAGGGGATTAGTCAAGGGAAGGAAAAAAACAGTTTAGAGAAAAAATACGAAATATCAAAATGGGAGAGGGAAATGTGGACGAGGAGATGGAAGAAATGATAGGAGAAATAAAAATAGGATTAGAGTGCACAAACAATAATGAAGTTAGTAAAGGGGTGAATAGAAGTGAGTAGGATGAGGACTGCAAAGAGAAAAAAAGGAGGTCAGAAAGGAATTAAGAAAGTGAAGAAAAGAAAAAAGTAATGGGGAAGAATATAGGGAAAAAAAGAAAGAGTATACTGAATTGTGTTATCAAAAGAAAGAGGAAGAGAATAAAAGGTTTGAGGAAGAGGCGGAGAAGGCTAGGATGGAAGAAGAGGTATGGAAGGTAGTAAATAGAGAAAGAAAAAAAAAATGTAACTATTTTGTCGGAAAGATTGAAGATAGAAGTTGAAGAAAAAAAGATCGAGTCACCGAATCAGACAGGGTTTAGAAAAGGAATAGGGGTAATGGACAACATATATGTTCTCAACTATCTAGTAAATAAGAGAATTAAAAGGGAAAAAGGGGCAATGATAGCAATGTTCGTGGACTTAAAGGCGGCGTTTGACTCATTAGACCGAGGCGAAATAGGCAAAGTTATGGTAAAGACGGGGATAAGAGAGGGATTAATAAAGAGAGTATCAGAAATTTTTAAGGATACAAAAAGCAGGGTAAAAGTAGGAGAGCAAGTAGGAGATAGTTTCTGGTTGGTGAGAGGAGTGAGACAAGTGTGTCCTCTGAGCTTACTTTTATTTAATTCATTAATATCAGACTTGGAAGAACAAATGAGGAGAAAGGGTTGGGGAGGTTGGATGTTGATGGCAGAGGTTGAAGAAGGGATGGCGGGATTAATTATAGGATTAGAGAAATACTTAGATGGGAAAAAGCTGAATGTAAATGTAGAAAAGACAAAGTTAATGAGATTTAGAAAAGGAGCAGGAAGGAAGAGAGAATGGTCAGGGAGATGGAAAGGAATAAAGTTAGAAGAAGTCAAAGAGTATAAATATTTGGGATATATCTTGCAGACGAATGGAGATCATACAGCTCATGTAAGAGACGGGACTGGAGTAAACTATGAAGAACTGGAAAAGAGGGAGAGGGAAAGACAATTAACAGAAAGATGGGGGGCGATTGAGGAATCAAAATACAATAAATGGTATAAGATGATAAAAAAGGAAGGGATGCCAAAGTAT
>NC_046664.1:49738567-49743617 GCF_010883055.1 Belonocnema kinseyi
GTAAATGGGGGTATAAAAAAGTGAAAGAAAAAAGAAACGGAAGTCGCTTAGATTAGAAGCGTGAAAATTGTAAGTAATGGTAAAGTAAAAGTTAAGTAGACTGAGATACGTTTGCGTTCTCATGCTCTCTCTCTCTCACGCTGTCGTTCGCAGGAAATAGAAATAAGGAACGAGGTAAGGGAGGGGATGTACTGGGAAAAAGAAGAGAACAGAATGTGTAGACTATGTGAATGGGAGGAGGAAACATGGGAGCATGTATGGGAAGGATGTAGGAGAGGAATGAAAGATAAAGGAAGCTGGCAAGAAAATGTGGTTAAGATTCTAGGGGAAGATGGTTTAGGAGAAGAATGGATGAAGGAGTTGGAGGGTGCTAGACGAGCGAATGAGGGAGAATGAAAGAATGCACGTGAAAAAGGTAAATGGGGGTATAACAAAGTGAAAGAAAAAGGAAACGGAAGTCGCTTAGATAAGAAGCGTGAAAATTGTAAGTAATGGTAAAGTAAAAGTTAAGTAGACTAAGATGCGTTTGCGTTCTCATGCTCTCTCTCTCTCTCTCTCGCTTGCACTCTCGCTTTCGTTCGCTCGCTCACTCGCTTGCTAACAAGTCCTAAATTGCGCTATCGCAGGAAATAGAAATAAGGAACTAAATATAAGACTTTATGTAAATAGTTGTAAATAATTGTATATATAGAAAGGATAAGATTGTAAAAAATATATAGATTTAAAAGGAAAGATTGTTCGTTTACATGAGAAGCAAATTTCTTGGAATCTTTCCAAATCCATTAAAAGCTTCTTTTTTCAAAATCTTCAAAAATATAAATTTTATTTACAAAAATTTTAAATCTTCTAAATTACTTTCAAATAATTTGAAAAGTTCAGAATTTCCTTTGACGTAATTCAGTTTTCCTCAATTTTTTTAGAATCCTGAAAAATTAGAAAAATTGTCCTGAAATCTTTCAGATTCTTTTTCAACAAATTAAACAAATTTTCATATCTAAAATAAACCCCTTTTACATAATCCCAATATTAAAAAAAATTACAATTGCAATTACCTCTAATATCAACATTGTTTAGAAAAATTTAGAAATAAATTTTATCATGAATTAAACTATTTATTTGGGAAGTTTAATTTACTGAATTGATGGTGCAGAACATTCGTAATTTTAATTAATAGATAAATACATCTAACCTAATATAATAAGTTTAAGGGGTTAAGAATAGAATCCTTTTTTTTCAAGACAGTGTGAAATATAAATTTTCACTTTTAAAAGTAATTTTGTGGAATTACAATTCCTAATTTGGAAATTCTGATTTACAAAATTTCAAAAATTTCAAAAGAACTAACAACTGCTACCGAAATTTGTATTCACGTAGCATGCAACCAGTCAAGTTTGCAACAGTAATACACTTTAAAACAGTTTTTATACCAAAAAAATCGTTTCCTCGGATATGCATGAAAATTTGGTTGAATCGTACAAATTTTGGTTAATTTAAGAAAATATCTGATTTAACCAACAAATTTTTTTGTTTTGTTGAATGAACGAAATACTCCATTACCAAAATATTTTGTTAAAACAACAACAAAATTTGTCTAGGTCAACGAAAGATTTGTTTTCCGTGTAATAACAATTTTCTATAGTTAAAAGGAAATTTTCTGATTCAACCAGATCGTTTTTAGAGTATATGGGTTGAAAGCTTCGATTGGCGAGATCTCTGAACACGACTTTTTAAAGAAAGTAGATAAAAAATTTATTTTTATCGACATAAATTGAAATAGCACAATTTCCTCTCCAGATAACGTGAAAAAGAATGTCTACCTTAATTATTATTAAAAAAATGTTAAGAATTACTTTGATAGGTGCAGGAAAGATACCAGGTGGTCTTAAAATTTCTGCTCGTAATTGCTACAGTCGCCCAGTCTTCAAACTACTGACAACCAACAAAATAAGACCGAGGGTTAATCTCCTTTGGTAATTGAACTTCGGTTATTTTATTTGTAATTCTTTGTCCATAAATGCCTTTTGTATTTTATATGAATTGAAAATTCCATTAGTTAAATAATTTACAAATAAAATACATTGCAGTAATGAAAAAATAAATCAAAACAATTCAGATCAGTAATGCACAGATTGAAATAAATTAAAATCCTAACATTCTTCTCTAGAAATTGTTATAGATAGTTTTGAAATGAGTACCTTCGTCAATTTTCACAAGAAATGTTTGAAAAAATGAAAATTAATGATTCTTTAAAAAAAAATTCCTCCTTTTCACCTGTTTTCCGGAAACTTTCAACTTTTCTCGTTTCTCGCTCAAATGTGAAATGAATCAATAAGAACATTGAACTATTTTTCATTGGAAGTTAGTGCGTTTTAATTTAAGAGTCTACTGTTATTATATTTTTGATTCCGAATAAAAATTTTACTATAATGTTTGAATATTTTACTAACAATTTCTTTTTTCTAGCTGAAAATTTAGTTAATCCATTTTTGGCTGGAAAATATTCGTTTTTAGTTAAAACTTCAGTTATTAAATCTTGCATTAAAAATTCATTGACCTTTGTTGGAAACTCAACTGTACTTGGTTAAAGGTAAATGTACTTTGTTAAAAAATCATATTATTGACTTAAAACTTAAAAATTTTGTTGAAAATTCATTTATTTTTCATGGTTGGAAATGTAACTAATTTTTTAAATTTTGTATTGAAAATTAATATTTTTTCTTTTAAAATACAGAAAGTTTGTTGAAAGTTCAGCTATTTTATTAGATCTTTATTTGATTGAATTTGAAGATCCATCTCTTGAGCTAAAAATTCGTTTTAAGTTCGCTAAAATTTAATTTTTTTTTAAATATTACATTTTCAATTAAAAATTTGTATTTTTAAGTTGGAAATTCAGCTATTTGGTCAACAATTCAACTTTTTGTTACAAATTAACTTTTTTCCTGAAACTTAACATTTTCCGGTTGAAAATTCACCTTTTGGTGGAGGATATTAATTTTTTAATAAAAACTACATTGTTTTGTTGAGCATTCGTCTTTTTCGGTTAAAAATTGGTTTGCTTTGGTAGAAAATGCATAATTTTTTCTGGAAAATTAGGTCTTTTTGGCTTAATAATTATACTGTTTTCTAGAAAATACTTTTCTTTGTGTTGATACTTCTATATCTTGGTAGAATATTAAACTATTTGCTTGAAAATGAAACTTTGGTTTGAAAATTCATTTTCAGGTACAAAATTTTACTATTTAAAATTTTTTTTGCCCTTTCGGCTTGCAAATTACACCATTTAGTTGACTTTTTTCCTCTTGAATGCAAAATCTTTCTTGGTTGAAAATTCATCTCTTGTGGTAGAAATTTTCGTTTTTGGTTGAATATGCAACTTTTAAGTTAGAAATTATTCTGTTTTTATTGGGAATTTAACTACTTTGTTACAAAATTGGTCTTCTTTGGTGGACTTCAACTATTTTTTATTTTAAACTAAAAGTTTATTGTTGAAATATTAACTTTGACGATTCAAAATTAAAGCCTTTTAGTGTTTTTAGTATCAAATACTACATGCTTCGTTGAGCATTAATCTTTTTTTATTCAAAATTAAACTACTAGGTTGCAACTTGAACTTCTTTGTTAAAATTTTTTATTTGCCAAACATATATCATTTTAGTTAAAAATTCTAATATTTTCTTGAAAACTCAATTGTTTTCTTGAAAATTTTACTATTTTGTTAAAAATTCTTCTTTTTTGGTTTAAAATGTAACTTCTTTGTTGAAGATTCATCTTTTTGAATACCAAAGTCATCTCTATTCTTTGAAAATACATCTTTTCTGGTTCACATTAATTTAATTTAAAATCACTTGTTCCCCGATTTTCTTGAAAAATCGGCCTATTTCCCCTGTTTCGAGAGCTAGTATTTTGGGTTGTTGAAAGTGTTTAAATATTATGTTTTATTATCGTTGTTTATCATATAAAATTCAAGACAAAAATGTTGACTTCAAAAGGTGGAGGAGGATATTTGTATTAATTTTATTTATTATCTAGTTTATTAGTTTATTCGATAGTTTTTGAACGGTACCCTATTATATTAATAATAATACTAAAGTTAAACAACTTTGAGTCGTACAAACAATCGTTTTTTTCATTCAGAGAAATTGGATGCTGTTTTTCATATCCACTTCCGAATATCAAATAATTTTCAGTATTTGTATCCTGAACACCACCAAATCTGCAAAATATAAAATGTCACAAGGAATCAATATGATATAAAAAAAGTGGGATCAGGATGATTAGGCGCGACCGTTTGGACATTGCAGTTTAGGCGATGGATATTTAGATGCAGGACCTTTAAACGCGGGACGTTTTGATGGACGTTTAGGTACTGGGATTTTTAGGCGCCAGGATTTGTAGGCGCCGATTTTTAAAATTTTATTTGCGTATCAATTACAAGTGTAGGGGAAACTATAAAAAGGTAGATTAATTTTAAGAGTAGTTTATTTGAATTTATTGCAATGTTCAAAAAAATTTGTTCTGAGTACTTTGACCACAATAAATAAATTAATGTAATTGATAAAAAACGAAAGATGTTAGAAAACGTACCTCGAGATTGTTTCTTTGAAACATTAAAAGCAACTAAATAATTCATTTGATCAAACGTTTTGATTCATAAAATGGTTAAATGAATAGTAGGGTCTTCCGGCAGCGTAAATAACTATTTTTAATAATTTACTATAAATTGTACAACAAAATTAGAAATCTGTTGTGATCGGCTCTAGGTCTTTTAATCGATGATAATGAATAAATGATATAGTGATGTATTTTTAATTGTAAATTTACTTATTTGCGTTTTACAAATCAATAAAGTATTTGTTTTATTACTTGACTAATTTGAGAAACAGTAGCTCGTCATGGTCGCTAATAAGAACGCAATTTTTGCTTTACAAAAAAAAAAATTTGCCCGCTTTGCGGGTATATTCTCATAGCATGCTGCACGCGCGGCACGCTTCACTCGTTAGTTTGAGCGCGCCTAGGGCGCGCGACTGTTCATTCTCGCGCTTCGCGAGAA
>NC_046664.1:49743717-49758311 GCF_010883055.1 Belonocnema kinseyi
ATACTGTAATTCAAGCCCCTCATAAACTACAATCATAAAGTAAAGCTGAACCATTTTTTTTTAATTTGACATTAAAGAACGTTCTCAAAGCACCTACGGCCTTGACGATTACATTCTCATTGCCATAATCGTGCTTCGAGCTCTACTGTTAGATTATATAGGCTCTAATTTTTAAAAATGTGGGCTTATCGAGAAATTCGGCTAAAATAGTTTTAAAATATATTTGGTAACTAGTGAAAATTTTTGGATCTATGAAAAAAATAATTTTTTCTATTTTTGAAGATTTTCAAATTTTTGAAAAGTATATAAATTTTCTAATTTTCATCAAAATTAAAAATTTTATTTGGATAATTTGCAAGTCTTTTACCTATCTATAAGAAACTTTGAAAAAAATGTATAAAATTTCAACAACAAAAATTTCAACATTTTGAAAATGCACTCAATTTTTTAATTTCGATTCGAAATATCTGATTAACGAATTTAGTATTTATTTTTGGGACCTTCAGAAGTGTATCAAATGTGGACTCGATTGGACAAATTCTTCAAAACCTAGCGTGGCTACAACATTCAGGTAACAATAAATACAGACATACAGACAGACGTACCGACAGACACCGACAAAATTGTATGATTTTTGGATTCTGTGTGCGCTAAAACGTAAAGATCCGTTAAAAAGCAGAGATCGAAAATTTGGACGATTACATTACACTAACGTTTTTAATTTTTAGCGAAATTAAAAATGTCATTTGGATAATTTGCAAGTATTTTTGTTAAATATCAGAGACATTGACAACATTTTCTGAAACTTGAAAAAACTGGTCTAAAATGTTGAAAAAGCTCTTATTTTTTAAATTGTGTGCTAATCGAAAAATTCAGCTAGAATAGTTTGAAATGTATTTTGTATCTGGTAAAAATTTCGAATGAATATTTTGGATCTATAAAAAAAAATTTTTCTATTTTTTGAAAATTTTCAAATTTTCAAAACTACAATAACTTTTCTAATTTTCATCAAAATAAAAAATTTTATTTAGATAATTTGTAATTCTTTTACCCATCTATTGGAAACTTTGACAACAATTTACAAAATTTAAAAAAAAAATTGAAATTTTGAAAATGCTCTCAATTTTTAAATTTTTTTTCGAAATATATGATTAACGAACTTATACTTTATTTTGGGAAGCTTCAGAAGTGTATCAAATGCTGACTTGATTGGACAAATCCTTCAGACACCTATGAAATCTTATGGTTTTCGGATTCTGTGAGTGCCGAAACGTAAAGATTCGTTAAAAACCAAAGCTTGAAAATTTGGACCTTTACATTGCATTCTCAGGAATGAGAATGTAAAAATTAGGTAAAATAAATTTTGTAAGCCAGACTGTCAAATATTCACTCTTTATTAGATACAAAAGTACTAGAGGCTATTGGACTAATACCTTGATCTTAGAAACAAACAAAATTTGGTACCGAAAATGTACGTAGGAATCTACCGCTTCGCCGATCTGACGGCTAAACATCCAGTGGCTACACTTCCCGAGCCTAAACTTCGCAGGGCCTAAATATTCGGCGCCTAAACTCCCCGACCCTAAAAGTCCAGTGCCTAAACTTCGGAGCGCCTAAATGTTCGGCGCCTGAGAGTCTCGTCGCCTAAATTACGCTCAAACTTTGGAGCGCCCGAAACTTTGTAGGGCCTAAATGTTCGGCGCCTCAGAGTCTCAGCACCCACACTTCCCGAGCCTAAAAGTCCAGCGCCTAAACTTCGGAGCGCCTAAGCTTCGTAGGGCCTAAATATTTGGCGCCTTAGGGTTTCGGCGCCTAAACTTCCCGAGCGTAAAAGTCTAGCGCCAAAACATCATGGATCCCAAATAAATATCACTCGTAATGCATTAATCGTACATAGAATTATGTTCATCTGAAATAACGATGAGTCTTTCATTTTTATCCCGGATAAGTATTCGAAAATTATTTCTCTTCATTGAGACAGCTGTTACGAAGCAACTACTTCCCACGCGAATTTGGGGATATCCTGTTCCCGAACAAAACTGCAATTTGTTAAATATTTCGTTTTTGAAAAATACAGTTTAATTAAAAATGTCATTCATACAGTATTTCTTTCTGTTATTTTTTATAGTTGATATGTAATTTTTTATTACTTTCTCATTATTATTTATGTTGATTGGACGATAGTGCTCAAAAATGGTCTGCACTGTCTAGAAAGTGACGTGCGATTAAAATCCGTTTCCCATGCGATTGCTTCGTAATTCGAAAATCCAAAAACTAAAGTTGCACATGCGTGTTTGAAAAATTTAATTTCTTCGACGTGTTTTATTATATCTTCTGTATAATTTTCGCCTTCCAAAATCAGCGTTTTTCACTATAAATTTATTTTATATTTCTATTTTCGTTATAAATATTTATTATTATTATATTATTAGAAAATAAATTAACACAGTGTAACTAAAGAATTTATTTGCATAAGTAAAAATATCACTTAAATGAGGCTGTCTATTAATCTGAATTGTATTCGCACAAAAAATAGTAGAGTTTTTTAAAACACTTTAAATTGTTTAATTGCATCTCGTACGGATACAAATTCTAAATTTACATTTTTTTCTTAACACCCCTATTATCTTGTCCTTGTTATTATGATACATTTTGTTATTTCGTTTGCTTGTAATTTTATTGATTTTATAAATTTTTCGAACAACTAATAATTTTGTTAATGTGTCAAATTAAAAAAATGGTTTCAATAACTTTAATAGTTTTAGAATTTGTTAATAGTTGATATTTCAACGATGAAAGATTATAATTTTAAATAAGTGACCTTTAAATTGAATTTAAAAAAAAATTAAATTTCTACCAAGACAGAGGAATTTTTAATTAAAAAAAGCGGGCTTTCAACTAAAGTTGCGTTTTCAATATAAAAAAGGTTTTCCAATTAACAAAGACAATTAAACTAATTAAAAATTGAAAATTTTGAAGGCAAAGAGACAATAGGTGTACAAAATATTTGAATCTTCTACTAAATTATTGAATTTTCAACCACAATTTTTAAAACAATTAGTTGAATTTTAAAACAAGGAGGTTCATTTTCGACTTAAAAAGACGAACTTCCAGCTAAAAAGGCGAATTCTCAACATCATGCATCAATATATAAACTTTTTATCATAAAACATCAATATTCAACCAAAAACCTAATTTTCAAATAAGAGGATTAATTTTATGCCAAAAAGTCGAGTTTTCAATCAAATAATTTCATTATGAACCAAACAGTTAAATTTTTACCTCATAAAACTAATATTTTCAACCCAAGACTGTTCATTTTCTACAAAAAGAGATAAACTTTTAACGACTTTTTAACGAAACTGTGAAATTACCAACAAAGTAATTAAATTTTGAATAAAATAATACCATTTTTAACCAAAAAAGATGAGTTTTTAACGAAAAATGGAATAGTTGATTTGTCAAGCAAAAAATATTGTTATTTTTAATAACAAAATAGTGAAACTCAATAAAATTAAATTTTTAAGTCTTAAAGATAAACTTTTCTTCAAGGAGATTTATTTTTATTTAAAAAAAATGTTTGTTATTGATGTTTATACTTATGATCCGAAAATATGAATTTTCAACTAGAATGATCAATTTTCCTACAAAAAAAATAAATTTTTAAAGTATAATTCAACTTTATCTAAGTAGTTGATTTATCAACCAACGAAGGTTAATTGACAACGAAACCGATAATAGATTATTATTATTATTATTATTATTATTATTATTATTATTATTATTACACCATTAAGTAACACTGCTCCGACCCAGGTTGCTGATCAATCTCTCTAGCAGTCACCCCAAGCGAAGAACCTCACGAAGTCGTTATGTAAGGTTCCCCACTTTGGTCCATTAATAGCCAAGGTCTTTGTTTCAGGCGTCATTCACTCTACTGACACTCTTTTTATTAGATGATAATTAAATACTGAAAAAATTGCAATTTCAGTAAGCAATTTCAGTAAATGTTGAATTTTTAACTCAGAATATTAATTTTCGACCAAAAATATCAATTTAAACGATTTTACGAATTTTTAACTAGAAAAGATCAGTTTTCAATTAAAAATATAAATTTTAACCACAAATAGAATAGTGAAATTCCTGGTGAAAAGAATTTGATTACTTCTCGAACAAAAAAAAGGCATTTTAAAAAATACAGTTCTATTTTTTACCAAGGAGATGAATTTTCAACTAAAATGACGAATCTTTAAAAAACGGAATTTTTCACAAAAGAGTTGCATATCTTAACCCAGAAGATCAATTTTGAACGAAGACTTATTTTCTAAGAATGTAATTGTTTAATTTTCCACCAAGTACATGAATCTTCAAACAAAAACATGAATTTTTAACAAAGTAGTTGAATTTTCAGCCAAGTAGCGGGAATTTGTTACTAAATTAAAATTAAATTTTTTTACAATATCAACAAATTTATAAAATTTGTAACTAATTACTAGAAATTTTAACTCCACGAGGGGTTTTTCGATTCAAAAAATTAATAGTGGATTTTTTAGGCAAAATAAGTAAATTCTCATAATGGACATTTTAGACAAAAACGAGGAAAAGCGTAAGTTTCTTGAAAACAGGGCAAGACAAGAACAATTCTTAACAAAAATAAAATTTCTTATCAGGAAACATACTAAATGTTATCTAAGTTCGTAACGTTACTGCCCCTATCCTCTCCCGTTACCAATTGTAATTTTTGGCGTGCCTCCTCCCTCCACCCTCAAATTGGTAACGTAGCTTATGGGTGGCTCCTTGAACTGTTTCCCTGGAGACTTTGAAACTCAAAAAACATTTTTTTAAAATTGTTATTAATTATCTTCTGATCCTCGAAGTGATTTCGACTTTAGTAACTTCCAGGGTTTCGTTTATTGAAGAAATTTTGAATCCAGAAAAAACTTCTCCTTTTAAAAATTTGGAGAAACTGTAATCAATATTTTTGGAAAGTTTCACATCAAAATATAGGATAGTTTAGGAGTAGTGGTAATTTTAATTGATGTCAGCGCTGAAGCCCCGTTCTTTTGCCAGTGAGTTTTTGCTTACAATACGTTATATAATAGATTTCTTAGTGAATAACAATTTGACGAAAATGATTAAAATTAATTAATTAAATTTAGTTAATGCTTTGAGTTGGTAACTTACTTTCTTGAAACTGCTATTCTCTAAGAAATTTGATCAATATCGTATTAAAAGTAAAAACTCACTGGAGAGATCTTGGCGCGGCTGTTAGCCCCAGAGTCCTGTATAAAAGACTCCAGCGCTGACATTAGCTAAACTCATAACTACTCATGAAATATTAAATATTTTAATCTGAAACCTTTCAACAAAACTTAATCATAATTTTCTCCAAACTTTTGTCGGGAGAAGTCTTTGTTTGCTCAAAATTTCCTCGATAAAAAAAGGTTGGAAGTTATACAAAAGTGCGATTCATGCCGAGCATCAGAAAATGTTATTAACGTTTATCCAAAAGTACATTTGGAATTCCTGTTACTCTATGAATTTAAGGACACCCAGTAAATTTGTTACAAGTTACATACAAAATTCCAAACCCTGATGAACAGAATACGAGTTGAAATTAAAAACGGATTAAAATCGATTTTTTCAAAAAAATTAATTTTTTTGGCTTTAATTTGAAAACTAAAAAAGGTAAAATTTTTTGTTCAGAGGAAAAAAGATATGTGCACTCATTGCATTCGACCTCTCCTTTGTTGCTGTACCCCCCCCCCCCCCCCCCCCCCCCCCCCCTCCACATCCGATAGAATTTACGTGATTGATGAATAGCCCATTTAAATAAAATAATTGAATGTTCAAATAAAATAAAACTTATATCAGATTTGCATGTGGGCCTCGCCAATAACACATTTTTGAAAAGAAGAGGATGTCATTCAATTCCAGTAAAGCTCCGAATTTTAAAATGGAATGATTTGGGGAACTACTGTTTTGACTTTTACCAACCTCTGGTATTTTCTTGTTCGCATTTGGCTTGGGATTTGGAAAAAAAAGAAGAAGTGTCATTTCAAGTAAACCTATTGCGATCCCGAGTAAAATCACTTGAACTGCTTCCCAGTGGACACAAAATTTAGCGACGTCTTTACGACATCGTTACGACATCTTTACCACAACTTTGCGACATCCTATGTCATTGTCGTTTCGTTGTCTTGCGATATCCTAAAGACATCGTCAGATCATACGACTTATTTACGATATCGTAAAGACACTTTAACGACAAGGACATAGGATGTCGTAAAGTTGTCCTAAAGATGTCGTAACGATGTTGTAAAGACGTCGCTAAAATTTGTGCTAAAATTTGGGTTGTTTCCAAAATATTTTTAGAGGGCTTGCTATGAGGGAAATGCGAAAAGGCACGGGAAGTTTGGATCCTTCCATCTTCGTTGTAATTCGTATATTGAATAAATATAATTTTCTCGAAAATATCTGAAGAGGTTAACTTTTTAATAAAGCAATCTCTAATCACTGTCTTGTTATCGAATCGCTTCGAACTATATGGTTTTTTCTCCTTGTTATTTTTTATTAACTGGATAACATACAGCGATTTTTGTTGCTTCGCGCAATTTTTAAAATCAAATCAAGACAACACTTTTGTTATGTCATTATATTTATTATCTCAAATAATACAAAAGATATGCAAGGGCAACGTTTTTGATATTTTGGTACAAATTGATATCTTAACTTCAATATTATTATACGATATTTTTATTTAATAAATAAACAATATAATCACTGCATTTCTGTTAAAAAATACATATTTGATACAGAAAACTCTAGCATACTGTAATAAAAAATAGCGTAATTATTATAAGATTATTTTCGAAACAATCGACTTTTTGAATTTCTTATGTATTTAAATGTTTATTTATTAAATTCTTATTCATATTATATAAATATTACATTTTTAATACTTGTTCTTAATGCGAAATTCCCTCTTCTCTTAAGCGCTACACTTCAAAATGGAATTTTTACTCCTGATCATTCTTAACAGTTTAATTTTCAAAGGTTAAATTTTAAATTGTTGAAAATTCAATTCTTCCATTTTCAATTTTCTTCTATTTTGAATTGTGGAAACCTTATTTGAATTATAATGATTTTTCGTCAAAAAATTATATTTCTGCTGTGAACTTAACTTAAAATTAACTTTAAAAAATTAACAAATTAAAATTAACTTAACTTAAAATAAACTTCAATTAAATTTAAATTAAAATTAATTTTAAAAAATTAACATAAAATAAAATTGTCATTGTTTAGAATTGGGAATTTTCTTTCAAATCTAATGATTGTTGTTTTTAATAACCAATATTATGTGAACATTGATCATATAACTGGCAACTGTTCAAAATGTGTAAATTTTTTTTTAAATGACATCTTCTAGTTTAAGAAATCAACCTAACCAAAACTTATTAAAAAGTTGTGAATATTCTTTGAAATATAATTTAAAAAAAATACGAATTTTCGACGAAAGACGTTATCATACTGCAAAATTGTTAAAGGATTCTAAAAATTTTTTTAATTGAAATGAGTTTTGTTTGAAAGTACAAATTTTCGATGCAGAGCCAAATCAAACTTGTTCAAAAATTATGAACCATTGTGAATTTTGTTTAAAAATGTAAAGTTTTCTAGAAAAAAATACAGTAATAAAACCAAAACTGAAAAACGTAAATAGTTGAAGAATTTGACATCTTTGAAATCTAATAATTTATTAATAGATGTATCCAAAATTTCACAAATCGAATAATATTAAATTAAAATTATATTGATTAGAAAATTTCAAATCTAAAACCTTTAAAATGTAAGATTTTCTAATTTATCAATGGCAAATGTGAATGCTTGAAATATCTAAGAAATATTTAGCGGTAAAGATTTAAAAAATTTAACTACTGAAATTACAACAATAATTGACTGTGGAATAAAAGCTAAACGATTTTTACATTTAAAGCTTTTATTTTGATAGTTTTAAATAGTAATTTTTTTATTTTGTGCAATTAAATAATAGAAAATTCAAAGATATTCTAAAATAAAACCGTTTCAAACTAGAAGACCTGCAATTAGTAATAAATTATAGTGATTTAATTTTAAGTGTTTTGATTTTCCCTCTTATATATTTCAAATTTGGAAGAGTTCTACTTTTAATGATTTAGTTTGTAGTTTATAAACTGGATTTTTTGTCTCTAAAGTTTTATTTTTTTATTTTAATTATAAACAAACAAGTGTTTTATAAATTTTTATCATAAATTTAGGCCGATGACAAAAAGTCTTACAAATTTTTCTACTCTCGCAGTTTCAAATTCTATGAAAATTAAAAATATTAGACTGTGGATTTTCAAAATGTTCCCGATTTTTTTCGAGTTGCAGAAAATGTTGACAAGCATTGAAATTAAGAATCGCTGCAAGTCTTTTAAATTTTATTTATTTAAACCTGAACTGCAAAGTGAAACTTTTTAAAAATTTTAAGCTTTGGAAATTAAGGCCTCAAAATTTTTGATTTTAGAAATTTGAACTCAAGTCGCTCAAGAATTTACAAGTATAAAATGAAAACTCTAAATACTTTCAATTGCAAACAATTATTTTAAACTAAATACCCTTAAACCGCAAAATTAAAAAATTTCAACTTTTATAAATCGGGATAGTTGAAAGATTTAGAGAAAAAAAGAAGAAAAGAAAATCTGAATCCGCACACTGTCATTGTCAGTTTTTCAAATTGAAGAATAATTCAATGGATTTGTTCAAAATTTCTTCATTTGTTCAAAATTGTTTCAAAATTTGAAGTTAGAAACTGAACACTTAATAAGATAGAATTTAAACGATCTTAATTTTAAATCGTTAAAAATTCGTTATTGTTGAATTTTTATTTTAGCTTAAAAATCCAACACTTTCACTTACAAATTAAAATTTTTGTAAATGAAACAGTTAAAATTGCAACGATAAAAGTTTATACTTAGCACTCTGAAATGAAAAAATTGAATGCTATTGAAAACAATTATGTTTTTAATTGTTTATTATTTAATATCTGTTTCATAATTGCGTATTTTAAATGAGCAGTTAAATATTGCGAAGTATTTGAAAATTGTTTTTTCATTTTTTATTAAAAAATTTCAAATTGAATCGGTTGAAAATTGAATGTATTAGACTAAAACAATATTTGAATAGAATGTGCAATTGAATAATAGCTTTTAACTCTGAAATGATACTGGGGGTCCTATGGACCCAAGACCATTTTGGAACGAATATAAAACTAAGATGCACGCGGAATTGGG
This sequence comes from Belonocnema kinseyi, assembly GCF_010883055.1. Classification (NCBI taxonomy): domain Eukaryota; kingdom Metazoa; phylum Arthropoda; class Insecta; order Hymenoptera; family Cynipidae; genus Belonocnema; species Belonocnema kinseyi. The sequence goes on from NC_046664.1 coordinate 49,753,029, forward strand.
CTCTGTCACTCCATCTAGCGTTAGTTGAAGGCTCAAGCTATATGTTAGAAACGAAGCAGCAGGTCAGTGTAGCGTTAGCTGATTTTGAGAGCGCTTCAAAAATAGGCTGGGGTCTAAAGTACCCGGTGTGTCAACAGTGTACATTTTTATGAAAAAAAAAGTGCAAATTTCGTTAAGTGTATTTGAAATAGATCGTGAATATCAAACGTAAGTAATATTGTCATAGTGAAAAAAAAAATTTATTTTCGAATTAAGGTTTTTTAAAAATAATAAATAGTGAAAGAAGTATGGCCTGTAATTTGCGAAGCCGCAGCTTCAGAGATCAGCTGCAAGAAGACGTTGATGAAGAAGCAATTGGTAGATAGTCTTCAGGCGAGGAAGATAATTTTGAAGACGATGGTTATCGTCAGACTGATTCTGGTTCTTTTTTTAAATAAAAAAATATGTAAAAATAATATTTAAAGAATTTTTTTCCATTAATAAAACTGTCTGAACAGGCAAATTCGATGTATCATTTTAGACCACGTTTTTCCCAAGTTTTTTCTTAAAATAAATACCTTTTTTAAAGTTCAGCTTATAAACTTGATATTTTTTAAAAAAAAGTACTATTTTATATATACAAACCCTAATTTTTAACCAAAAATATTGAAAATTTAAAAAGTTACATCTTTTTTGGTAAAAACCGCGTATTTTTTGATTCCTTGGTAAATTTAATTGTTTTTCGAAGTGTTAAAAACAAAATTCAACTTTATATACTAATTTATTCTTTAGAAGAGATGTTAAAGAATACCCAAAAAAAATTATAAACAAAAATATTAAAAGTTAAACTTTTTACAACAGTTTAAAAACACTGGGGTCCTAAAGACCCCAAGTGTCAGCTATGTTATTTTTTGGAGGTGTGTCAGGAAAGGGTTAATAATGAATCTATTAATTTGAAGTTATTTTAAAATCGAAAATAGTTCATAACATTTCTGTAACCCCCCCCCCCCCTTTTTGTCAAATGTCCACGTTTAGACACCTCCTGAACTCGAAAAAAAGGTTTTCGTGAATTTTCCTGCCTGTTTGTACATTGGGCTGTGTGTGTATGTTGTGTCTGTAGATCTTTAGGTTATCAGCACGATACTTTCGAAAGAATTGACTGACAGGTTGGATTGTTCTTTCACATACTTCTTTGAGTTTCAAAAATTGAAAGTCAAATTCCTTAGCCAGCCATTTTGGATGAAAATTCAAAAAGTTAGAGCATTTTCAAAATTTCTGAGCACCTTTTTTTAAAGATTTAAGACTTTTAAATAGGATTTTTCGTTTTACTCATAAAAACGGACAATTTATCCTTAAGACTTTTCTCGATAAAAAGAAAATTACCAGAGTTATATAATTTACAAAATAAAAAAAAGACGAAAAATGAAAATTTTAAGCCAAAATCGCACGATATTAGAAAAGTCAATCTTAGACTTAATTTGGATTTTAAACGCTACAATATTGTAATTACAGCTTTTTGAATATTCTTAAAAAATCGAAAATTCAAAATTTCTTTGCACAAAAGAATAATGGAAAATCAAAGCTTCAATTTCGCGGTCAAACTATGCAAGAAATTACAAAATATGTATGGAAAAAAATTGTGCGTTCAAAAGAGATCTACAAAGAGATCTACAACCCAAAATGATCTACAAATTAATCATAAATTTTAAATAGGACGAGTAGATTTTCTATTAATAGTGAAAAATAAGACCAAAAATAAAGAAATTAAATTTTTGGGAAGAGGACAGAAGAGACAAAAAAAGGAATAGCAAAAATTTATTTAATCAAAAAAGATCTACACATTTTTTATAAACTTTTGTTGTAAGAAAGCATTAGAAATATAAAATATAACTTTTTGGAAAAAGAACGCAAGTTACCACCTTACGCTAGGATGCTTATTTTTAGTTTGAATCGTAAAAAATAACATTGAAAATAAACGAATTAAATTTTTGTAATAGCAAAATAAGTTGAAATGAAATGTTTAAAGACATAATTGTTTTTTCTTCTAGAATTTGCACTTTTCATAATTTTGAAAACAAGGCATTGAAAGTGACTTGATTTAATACTAATGCATATTACGAATTGTAATAACAATGAAGTAAAATTAAGTAAAAATAAAGTTATAATAATTAATTGTTAATAATAATTAATAATATTAACTTATATTTACAGACATGATTAAAATTCAAATATACGAATATGAAGATCTAAAATGGAAAAATTTTAATGTTAAATATCTTTATATTACGAATTGAAAACTGAATCCAAAAATAAGTTTAATGCATATTATCGGTTTTTCTTGCCTCCAAAAATTGTTTAGAAATAGAACTTTCTTACGCTCAAGGTTTCTAAAAGAAAACTGTTAAATTTTTTATGACCATAAGATTAATAAACATTTAAATTTTGAATTGCTCACGTTTGGAGATTGCATATACTTAACAGCATGAATTCTAATTCAAGTCATTTTTAAGGCTGATAGTTTGTAATTGCTACAATTTTGAATAGTTTTTATGGTTGTAAATATTGTTTTAATTTGAAGTCCTAAAAGTGCTACATATTAACATTAAAAATCTTCTAATTAATAATGTGTGATTAAATATTAAAAAATATAAATAAAATACGCACCTAGCGTGCAGAGGTTCTGAGCAAGTTTGTAGATGTAATTTAGATAAAAATATTTTTACATGAAATTTTATTGTAACTTGTATCATTTATCCAAAAAGTTAATATTTTACTTTGAATTTATTTCTATAAAAAGAGCTTGCTACAAGGTTGCAGCGCTTTTTTGCTCGAAACGACTTTGGCTTTTTATTTTTTTATCATCTGTGTCGTTTTTTTTCTTCAAAAATTGAATTTTTTATTTTATTCTTATATTTGAAGATTTAAAAAAATGTATTCGGCCTTTTTTAAAATCATAAATAACTCATTTGTAGGTCCTTTTTGGGTAACCAACTTTTATCAATTAATTTGCTTCGTACCTTGCATTTTTTTTCCAAAAAATTTATTTGGTCATTTTCAATTTTATTTTTCTCGATTAAAACAGAAACTACGCATCCTATCAAAAAATTATAAAGAACAATCTTGCATAGTTTTACCGCAAAATGGAATTTAGAATTGTTCATGTGGAATCTTTATTTAGTTGCCGCAAGAGCTATTTATAAGAAAATAGCTGGGGGAAAATGACGAAATTATCATGATTTGAAACCTCGACCAAGATAACGCTGGATAAATAAAAATCTATTTTCCCGGAATCTTTGTTTAAGCTATCATAATTTTTCATACGATATTGTATTACGTCAAAAAATGTAAAATCCTTCGATTAGAATCTCTGGTATTCATATTCCAGTAACAATATTTAATGATTGAAAAAAACAGATAATAATTTCGACAAAGGCGTAAAAAGATCTGCGTCTCAAAGTTGAGCCCACATCCGACTCAAAATGAGAGTAAAGAGATATTTTATATAAAAAATGAAATATTTCAATTTTCCATTTAAAAACATTATAAACAATAAAAATTTAAATTGACTAGTTAAATTCCCAAGCATAACAACAATTATTACAACGGTGTTTAATTTTTAAACAAATAGTTGCATCTTTAACTGAAAAAGATAAATTTGAACCAAGAATATAATAGAAGACTTTTCAACTAAAAAGAATCAGTTTCCAACAAAAAATAGTTCCATTGAAAAAAATGATATTGAGGAAATTAATAAATTAGAAAAATTATATTTATTAAAAAAATGTTTGTACAAATACAAATTATATTAATTTATCTTAACATAAAAATTAATTTGCAACAAAGGAGTTCAAGTCTGAACTAAGTAGTGGAACTGTTTTACAAAAAGATTAATTTTAAAGAATGAATATTAATTCTTTACTGAAAATGTAACAGTTGAATTTTGAGTTAGAAAAATATATATACAGCAAAAATGAACAACAAATTTAAAAACAAGTACTGAAATTTGCATTAAAATTTTCTTAACAAAGGAGTTCAGCTTTTAAAGAAGTAGTTGAATTGTGCAAACAGAAAAGTTGAATTTAAAAATGAAAAATATAAATTTTTACCGAAAATATATAATCATAGACTTTTCAACCAACAGGAATTATCTGTTCCTGTTCACAGAATCTGACCCCATATTATGCACCCCCAAATGAAGTATTTAAGATAAAAAAATGACTGCTCCAGAAATTACCATCTAAAAGTATCAGATGACTGGACACCCAAGTAAGTATGAATCCTTACTAAAAAAGCTTCGGTTTGAAACAATCACTTTAATTTTCAAACCAAAAAGATAAATTTAGAAAAATACTGTTACATTTAGAACAAAAAAGAAATACTTTCTAATAAAAGAATCAAATTTTCAACCAAAAAATACAATTTAGAAGGAGAAAAAGATACATTTTTAAGCAAAAATACAACAATAGACTTTTCAACCAAAAATAGTTGGATTTTTAAGCATAGAGATTAAGTTTTCATCAGAAGAGAAAAGGTTGCAAATTAAATATTTAAGTTTTTATTTTAAAAAATTAATGTTTTACTAAAAAATCGAATTTTTAACAAAGTCGTTCAATTTTGCCTGAGAAGATAAAGTTCCAATTAAAATGGCAAATCTTTACAAAAATTTTACAAAAGTCTTCATTTCTCAACTATGTAGTTCAATATTTAACCAAAAATATTTATTTTTAACAATGTAAATTAATTTGATACAAAAAATGGAATACAGTGAAACTCTTCCTTCTATAGCCCGTCCGAGAATTGACGCCGCGCCGTGTGTATGTGTAACAGGTGCTGCGCGGGATGCGTGGGATCTGCGGCTGTCACTCAGGCGAGCAGTCAGGCGTGAACGAACATAAGCGGAGCATGCTATAATGAGTTAGTTGCCACCCACTGTCAGCTCCGAAATCGGTGTTATAGGAGAGTTTCACTCTAGTTGAATTTTATGTTAAACAAGTTAATTTGCAATCAAACCCAATAAAGTTGAAAAGAAATAATTTCATTTTAAAATTTAAAAAAAAGTGAATTTTTAACAACGGAATTCAACTGTCAACCAAGTAGTTGAATTGTCAACCAAATATTAGAATTCTTAACTAAAAAAGATATACGAGGGTAGTTCAATAAGTCCTTAGAATGAAGTATAAAAACCATTTTTTTTGGGTAAATTTTTTTTTTTATTTTTCAACATAATCTCCTTGGAGCTCTATACACTTGGTCAATCGCTTTTCAAGTTTTTTAATCCTTCAGAAAAGTGCGTTTTCGGAAGTT
>NC_046664.1:49758411-49788233 GCF_010883055.1 Belonocnema kinseyi
TATCTAGTCGGGAGTGGTGCTGACTGAAAACAGATGATTTGGAGCGATTCGCGCGCCATCTGTTGGTCATTCTGAGGACTTATTGAACTACCCTCGTATTTTTAACAAAAAATAAAATCTGCCCTCTAAGCGGGTACATCCTCCTTGCGCGCTGCGTGTGCGGCTCCCAAGTTTGAGCATTTGGAATGCTCAAATGAAGTTTTATCAAAAAGATCTCTTTTAGATCGCAATATTTATATGCGTAGGAGTTTAAAAAAACAATGTTTTTCTTAACTTGACTTTTTTCATATCGCGCGTTGTTTGCTTTAAATTTTGATTTTTGATTGATTACAATTATGTTTGAAAATGCTATAACTCTAAGAATTTTCTTTTTATCAAAAAAAGTCATTAGGATCAATTATTTTGAGGCCTAAGAAAAGTGTGCCGAAGAGTGATTCGATCCGTTCATTTTTTCGAGGGTTATCGTGTTTACGGACGAACGCACAGTGGGAGGAAATGCACTTTTCTCGTTCAAAAATATCCACAGCATTCAATTTTGGCCCGATTTTAATTTAAAAAAAATTAAATTTCATTAAATTCTGAAGAGCTTGACTTAAATTTTGTGCATATAAATGTTTCACGCTATAATAACCGATCAGGAAAACTTTATATTTTGTTAAATGAATGTTCAGGGACTCATAGATTAGATTAATATTAGATATATTAGATTTATATTAATGTGAGAATGACATTTAATTACAAAACTAATTTCGAAGTTTATCATAACCATGGTTATAAACAATTCTTCTGGAAAAATATTTAAATTTGAGATTTGTTTAAATTATAATTGTCTTCGTTCTCCAGAACGAATTTAAATATAATTTAGGTTTAATTTAAGATAATTTTTGATAAAATATAACAATTTAAATTTTTATTAACAAATTAGATAAACAAATTCAAAATGCTAGCCTTTTCGCATAAAAAAGATTTTTTTTGTTCTGGAAATATTTTAAGCTATTGGACGAATGGCTGCTAGTCACAAAAATATTAAGAAAGTGAACAAAAACCACTGTTATTAACAATTCTTGTGACAAAATATTTAAACTTAAGGTTTTACCAAATTAAAATTTTCTTTGTAGGTCAGAATGGGTAAAGATATACCTCAAAATAATATATATTCGATAATATTTGGTAAAATGTAATAATCTGAATGTTTATAAACAAATAAGATAACAAATTTTAAGTTTGCATGCAGTGTTATGATTCATTCGCAATGTATGGCGATTGAAAGTCCGACTTTTTCCAAGCGTAACTGCCAACATTTGGAATTTTTTCACCTAAATTGTTTATAAACATTGAAGTTGTTATATTTTACTAAATATTATCAAAGATACATTTATAGGAATATACGCAGCTATTCTAGCGATTAAAGAAAATTAAAATGTTATAAAAACTTAAATTTGAATATTTTGTCACGAGAATTATTAATAACAATGGTCATTGTTAACTTCTCAAATATTTCTGGTGACTAGCAGTCGTTCGTCCAATAGCTTAAAACATTTCCAGTGCAAAAAGTTGTATGCGAAAGGGTCAAAATTTTGAATTTGTTTATATAATTAATTTATAAAAATTCAAACAGTTATATTTGATCAAATATTAATAAATATTTATTATTTTAAGGAATACCTGCAGTTATTCTAGCGATTGAAGGGAATTATAATTTTTAAAAATCTCACATTTTAATGTTCTGCTAAAAGAATTATTAATAACAATAGTTATTATAAGCTTTTTAATTAGTTTTATAATTAAATGTCATTACTACGCTAATATGAAGCACTTTTAGCAAACAGAAATGTTTTACCGATAATAAGACTATTTGTTAATTTGTTTATGAAACTTGTTTATAACAAATAAATGGAATAATGAACAAATTATTTGTATTCTATAGGTCCCTAGACATTCATTTAAGACAATATAAAGTTTACCTAATCAGTTATTAGAGCGTAAAAATTGTTATGTACAAAATTTCAGTTTTTCCATACTTTAAGTGAAAAAATGATTAATAAATAAATAGAGGAGACAAAAGATTAAGGGTCGAGCTCTTCAGAATTTATTGGACTTCAAATTGAAAAAATTCAAAATCAGAACAAAATTGAAGGCGCTAGACATTTTTGAACGAAAAAAGTGCATTTCTCTCCATTGTGTAATGTGAGAGATGGACGGACGGACAGGCAGACACCAATTGGGGAAAGAATGTTCACAACTATCTACAGGTCGCAAATAATAACCAAATCAAACAAAATATAGCCATAAATGTTTGTAAATGAATTTCAAAGAGACTCACAAAGCAAAATTTTTCGAAATAATTTGTTTAAACAAATAGTTTAAACGATTTTTATTTACAACACGAATGGCAAACTTGAAACTAGCACACGAAAAAAACCCTTTAGTTAACATACGTTGAATTTGTATTGTATTGTATTTAAAATATAAAATATACTGCTTCGTACATATTTTTTCGAGTAGAATTATATTTTTTATATTTTAGGATTAATTTTGCAAAAAATTTAAATTAGCAATAAATTATTTAAACACATTGTTTAAGCAATTTTATTTTGCAAAACTAATGGCAAATTTAACATCAACTATGCCTCAAACTCTTTCAGTTCTATATAGTTTATCTAGTTCATGACCCGAAATCTTATATTCACGAAAGGGTTATAAAATTAAGTTTAAAAAAAACTTTATTTCGCCATATGTTGTTTTAAGCAAATATTTACACAAATTATTTTTGAAAAGTTGACTTTCTGAGTCTCTTTGTTATTCCATTACAAACACTTCTTGCTGAATTTTGTTTGATTTGGTTAAGATTTGCGATCTGTAGGTGTTTTTGAACGAAATTATTGCTATATCCCCAATGTGGGACGCCATCGTCAAAACTTGATTTTCGGATTCAGGGGGTCTCAAAATGTGGAGATCCATTGAAAAACTTTGGTGTCAAATTTCAAAAAATTCTAATATTTTCTCAATCATGAATGATGAGAATGCAATAGTTAGATTTTAACTAATAGAAAATTTCATTTTTAAAATGTAAATTTGTTCTATTTCAAAGTGTTCTGATAAATTTAGTTAGTTTTGCATGCAACTTCTGGAAGAATTACAACTTCCTATGGCCAATAGGAAATATTTGACAAAATTATGAATTTCAGCTTTGGAGAAAAGTTTCAATTTTCCTATATTTTTAGACTTTTCAATTTATTTTCACGACCTTAAAAATGAAACAAATTTATAATTACTCATTTAAAACTGTCATTTTAAATTGGAAAAATGAAAGTTTTAAAGAAAAGACCATTTTTTTCTGATAATTCTTCTTTTTTGTTTGGAAATTCATCTTTTTGAGCAGAAATTTTATTGTTTTTTTTGTCTTTTTGTAAAAAAAAATAATTTTCTTGGTTAAACATTCACCTTTTTGATGCAAACTTCAATTATTTGGTTAAAAAAATAAAGTATTTTCGAAATTAAAATTATTTCTTGAAAAAAAGATCCTACTCCATCTTCACTCCATTGGGAAACGAACCACAAAACTTCTGATTTCCGGTCAGGTGCTTTTCCAATTAAGCTATTAGAGGGATCAGAATAAGAACTCTTAATTCAAGAACATAACGCTAATTTCTAGCTAGTTGTTAATGGTACAAGTAATTATTAAAAAATTAAAAAAAAATTTTTTTTCAATTCTTTTTAATTTATCTGCTATATCATCAGAGATTGTACCTTACCGACAGTAGATCAACCCTTCAAACAATGAAGGCAGAAAATCTACACAATATGGATCAAGTTAAGAATCTTCAATAACAGAAAATGCTTAACGTCTTAATAAGACTAGATGGAAAAGAATATTTTTTAAATTAAAATTATTTCTTCAAAAAAGATCCTACTCCATTGGTAATACTTTTTATTAAAAATATAACTATCTCGTTTTTAGTTTAAAAAATCGTATTTTCTATTGAAAGGTTTAACTATTAGGTTCAACTCTTTTTAGTAATTAGAATTTACCAAATTCTCTGTTAAAAATCAGACTTGGAATTCTTATAACAAAAAATAATCTACCGATCTAACTTAGATTTAAAATTTTACTTTCAAAATGGACTACTTCAAATCATAAATGTTTCTCATCTTTAAAAATGTTTCGAAATCTCTAGAAATCTTTGAACATTTTTTTAACCATTAAAATCTTTCAAACTGTTGAACGTAAAAGATAAGATAAATTGAGATATTAGTTTTAGCGAAGTGAGTAACAATCATTTATTTCTTGAAGCTCACTAATGGAATGCAAATATTTTACAACGACAAGCTCATTACCTATTATTAAAAAGATAACGACTGAAGAATATATTCATTATCTGCTCTGGTTAAGCATTAGTATATTCATTACTTACATTATGAATATAATTCTCCATTGATACATTATAAGGTTATCATCTGATCAGAAGAGATGAGGACTGTTTCTAATTCCGCCTTAATCTTAGCAGTTATTCTCTATTTTATTGGTGAATATAATAATAGTTTATCGATAATTATAAGTAAATAATCGTAAAGTAGAAAATAAATTTTCATGCTATACTAATTGGTTTTTTTTTCATACTTTATCTGATATCATTAATTTATAATATAACTAATTCTTCAATTTTTTTCATCACTCATATTCAAATACTAGCATTTTAATTTAGTAATATTTTTAACACAAAATATTTCATAAACGTAATAAAACAGTATTTCAGATACAAATTCCAAAATTTGTAATTTATAAATTTATTTTAAGAAAAAAGTGACTGTTCTACTATAAAATATAACTTTTCAACAAAATACTTGAACTTTCAAGAAAATAATGAAATTTTGAACATATTAGTTTTTTCAAACTAAAAACATAAATTCCCAAAAAAGTGTCATTGTTTATATTTCAATTTAAAAAAATTACATTCATACAACAAACAAAAATTTTTTAACCAGAACGACAAATTTTCAACAACTAAAGATTTTTCAATTAAGGAAGCAATTAAAGTTCATCTGAAATGTTGAAGTTTCAAGTCAAAAGGCGAATTTTCTCTGCATACAAAAATTGAATTCTTAGACCAAAATGTAAGTTTTCAGCAAGAAATTAATTTTCCACGAAACTGATGGATTTTTATCTAACAAACATGAAGCATTAAAAAAGAAAACAATTTTTTTAATAAAAAAGAAGAATTTTCAACTGAAAAAGATTAATCTGAAAAAAATGGAAAAATCTTTAGGAAAAAATTATTTCTTAACAAAGTGATTCAAAAAATCTTTCAAATAAAATAGTTTAATAATCAAGCAAAAAAGAATAATTTTTAACCACAAATTAAAAAATATATATATATTTCTGCTAAAAAGATCAAATTCGTACTAAAATAAATGATTTTGTAATGGAAAAACGACAATTTTCGTTTAAAAACTTGAAATTTCTTCTAGAAAAGATTTTTGTTTATTTCGTTAAGAGAAAAATAAAAATTTAAAAGAAAGAGTCAATTTTTTACGGCTTACCTAAATTTTCAACAAAGTAGTAGACTTTTTAACTGAAACGTATGACTTTACCAAACCAGTTTAGTTTTTAACCAGTTGCATTTTTTTGAAGTTGAATGTTTTCTTTTCAACACCAAAATATTAAATTCAAGCCAAATATAAATTTTCTATGGAATAGTTTTTTTAGCAGAATTTTAAACAAAAAGTATCACTTTTCAACAAAACTGTTGAATTTTTAACCAAATAGTTACATTTGTATCCAAGAAAGATGTAATTTCGGCTAAAGCTAAAAAAAAATCAAAAAGACAACATTTCCAAAAAGCGGTTGAATTTTCAATCAAAAATTTGCATTTCTATTCAAGAAAGATAAAATTCCTTTTAAAACAGATAATAGTTTAATTTTAATCCAAAGAAGTTTCGAGTTCACTTTGAAGCACCAAAATAAGAATAGTAAACAATAAAGTAATTTTCTTCCATATTTTTGAATTTTGAATCAAAAAGTATATGAATTTTTAAACGAAATGTTAAATTTTCAATAAGCAGTTGAATTTTTGTCCAAGAAAAATGAGAATTCTACTGAACAGGTGAATTTTTAAATCAAAGAGACCAATTTAAAAAAAAGACGAGAATTTTCATCCGAAAAAATTACAGTTGACTTCCAACGACAAAAATAAAAATTTTAAACAAAAAGTTAATTTTTTTGGGAAATAGTTTAATTTTCAACAAAACAATGGCATTTTTATAATAGCGATGCAATATTTATACTGAAAAAAGAAGAAATTTTAAATGAATAATAAAAATTTCCACAAAAATTATTTTCATCCAAAATACAAATTTAAAAAAAAGGATAATCTTTTACGAAAAGAGATCTTTTTTTAACAAAACAGTTGCATTCGCAACCAAAAAGTATGTTTTTTCAAAAAGTAAATTCTTACATATCTAACCCTGAGCTTTAACTTAATTTAAGTACGGTCCCTTGGACGATTTAGAAGCAATTTGAAAAAGAATAATAATAAAAAAGCATGTTTAACAGAATTGCTAAATTTTCAAATGAAAAAATGAAGTTTTAACCAAAATTCTTTATTTTTAAGCAAAAAATAATTTTCGTACAAAAAAGAATAAATTTGTATTAAATTAGGAGAATCTTTGAATCAAATAGACACATTTTCAACAAAAGGGTTGATTGACAACCAAAAAGCGTGAATTTTCAACAAAATTGTTGATTTTTCGAACGAAATAATCAAACGAAAATTTAATCGCACGTTTCTTCTTGCAGATTTGAGTTCAGAGTTCGACTGTTTACCAAATGGCGCACCTATTCCTGGCAATTCTCATTCCAGCCCTTCTAATTCTCCTGAGAGGCCTTCTTCTGTTACCGAACCTTCTCGTCGTTCCAGGTCCAGGTCTCCTATCAATTATTCTTCTTTGCGGGTGCTTGGATTTTCCTTCGAAGAACTTAAATCTGTTCGCCTTATACCCAAGGCGAATCCAAACCGGCGATTCGAAATTCGCAGATATACTTTTCCTAGGGATAAACCAATTTGTGTGAGAGGAGAATATCAGCTACTAAGGCCCATACCAAAAGAAGAGAAACTGGTATTATCAACGTCTAATGGTGACGTCCTTGCAATATTTCAGAATAATAATACAATTCTTCGTGGAATATTTACTACCATAAAATATCGAAATGGATTTCAGAAAGAAAAGCGGGTAAAAATAAACATATACAGCGGCGCGGTTGAAGAAATGAGCCGAGAAGAAATCAGGGAAACTCCCTTAACTAGGAAACAACCAGTCTCAAAGAATTTTGAAACAATAATTCTGAAAAACGACGATTCAAACAATTAGTGAAATAATTTTTTAATGTAAATCTAAATGTCACAATTGACCGATAATTACAATAAAAAATTAATTAGCGTAGGTTAGGACGGACGAACAGAAATTGATTTGAACAGTCAATTTCTGTTCGTCCGTGCTAACCTACGCTTTTGACTCATATTTATTTTTTCGATTTACGATTGGACCGTAAGATATAAATAATTTGAAATCTACGATTTGAAATCAATAAATATCAACGGTCGAAGAAAGGATTGATTTGTTTCATCAAATCATTTTACAATTTTTTTCCTTCTAAATTTTTGTGTTTGAAAATCAAAATTAAAATTGATTTTCCGATAAAAACCCTACTTAAATTTTGTTTTGTTTTGCAAAAAAGCTTTTCAGACTCTTTAAATTTACGCAGAAGTACAGTACGCTGGAAATTATTGCGAAGTCAAATTAAGATTTTCACGCTTGACGGTATCACATTATGATTATATAATATACATACATTCAAAAAATCTCCCCGCTCAATAATACATCTAATAATAATGTAATAATATTCAATAATAATGTATTTACCTTATGCTCGTTCGTTGTATTTATCCCACGCATACTTTTAAAATTAAAGATCAGAGCAGCGACAGCCATAATTTGGTGATTGCGAATTCTCTTTAGTTAAAACTCCACAGACTTTAACGCATACGTTCTCATTACGCAGTTAGTGCTTCGCATTCGATTTTGTCAAGAATGCGAACTCTATATCATGTTCAAGTCTATATTATATCAAGTGCATATTACATTTATTTCTGAACCTCAGTCAGAGAATGTTTATTTAGATATTGCAAAATAAGGTACTGTTGGAAGTACAACGTTTCTAATCACTGTTACTTACTTTTTCCACTTACTTAGTGCTTGATTTATATATTCTATATTCTGTAAACAGCTTACAAATACAAATGACATTACATTAGCATTGAAGCATAATTATTTTCATTGCCTTGTTTTTATAATTGAAAAAAGTGTGGACCCTAAGCGCTAAAAATGTTTGTTATTAAAAATTTTATTGCAACTTCTGCCATTTTTGCATACATTTAATTTGACCCTATTCAATGTTATTTTTCACGATTTAAATAAAAAATAAGCTTGTAAGCGTGAAGTGGCTCTAAAAAATTTGTTAGATATAATTTAAGTGGAAAAATTTATTAGTTAAAATGTTATTGCAGTCTGTGCGATTTTTGCAAAGAGATCATTTTTTTTATATCATTTTGAATATATTCTTAAAACAAACGCTTATTACAAATTTGTAGATCTTATTTAAATGTACCGTTTTCGTTCATTCATCTGTTTTCGTTCCTTGCATTGTTTATTCAAAATTTGTTGCTCGTTTTTGAATGAAAAATTTTTTTCGTAGCTTGTGTCGATTGCCTAAACATTTTTATTTTTATATTTGTAATGCTTTTCTTTACGAATAGCAGACCAACTACGCGTCCTATCAAAAATTAAATACGGTGAAACTTTTCTAGCGCCGATTTTGGGGCTGACGATGGGTGGGAACTAACTCATTATAGCCCGCTCCGCTTTTGTTTGTTCACGCCTGAGTGACAGCAGCAGATGCCGCGCACCCCGCGCAGCACCTGTTACACGTACCTGCGGCGCGGCGTCAATTCCTGGAGGGGCTATAGAAGGGAGGGCTATTGAAGGGTTTCACTGCAATAACATATTTGTAGATTATTTTTAAGTGCACGATTTTTGTCGATTCATCTTTTGACGTATCTTGCATAAATGAATTGTAGAAAAACTATTTCTTCTGTCTTACGGTGACGGCAAAATAAAAACAAATTAGAGCTATCAATTCAACTCCATTTATTTTTAGAACAAAAATTAAAACTTCGACGACATTTCGGCATTACTGCGTGCGTTTTTCAGAGTATCTAAATAATAATTATAATAAGCTAATACCTAATAAAAATAAATATAATTAGTTCAAAAAAGTTATTGTTTATGAGTAAAAAAATAATACCTTAGTTTGAAACAATTTGTAAGCGAAACAGCAATCATTCCAATTTTGGAGTGTCAATTTTGTGTGTGTCATAATTAAAAATAATTTATACGTTATTAAAGTTTTAAAAAAATAAGACTTCAAACAATTATTGAGGATGAGTAAAAAGAAAAAGCCTCTTAAAATTGAAGAGGCTTTTTTCCGCATAAGAACTACATTATTAACGATTATGAAACCGTTCTAAGTGTTTTGGAAACAACAACGAACATAGGACTAGGGGTTAAAAAAGGCGGTAAATCGTTGATGAAGATAAAGGCAGTATATAAAGTGAAATACAATGATTGGCCAAGTTTCCATAACAAAACCTGACCTAACCTAACCGATTACGCTGGCAACCCTGTTCTTGCGAAATTTCATATTTTGACATTAATAGCAGTAAATGTCTGTGATGGAACAACGATATCAGGGTAGATGGGACGAGGTCATGATGGCTGATTTTTGCTGGATGTTGAAAAGAAAAACGAATGTAGGTCTTAAACGTAAGCGTAATCCTTTGCATCGTTCCTTCGAAGAAAAAAGGGCACGATGTAGCAGGCAGAAAATAGACTGAAGTAGGTCTATAAATCAATTTAATTACGATAAATAGCAAGATAAAATGTAAACACGAAAGATTGTATAAATATATCTCTTAAGTCTAAGAAAAGCAGAGAGAAAAAAATTTTGAATAAAACTTTTATTCATTTGTATGTTTAAGTTACAGTCCTACATTTTAATTGATACAAACATTGTCAGGTTAATTGAAATGGGGTCAATTCTACTTGTAGTTCTAAGTTTATTCAAATGAGTAATGTGCGTCTAAATTTTTAACCACCTGTAGTACAATGATATGAACTTTATTGTGTTACAACTGGAACACTTAAGTTAAGTTTTGTTGCGTTAAGCAAAATTTCGTTAGGTTCTGTTAAGTTAGATTCATTTGTAGGTTAAGATCCAGTTAACCTATTAAATATAGCACACATTTAAGACTGAGAACCGTACGCTATATAGCTACACGTGTGGTTGGATTTCATTCGGCTAGGTTAGGTTAGGTCAGATTTTTTTAGGTTAGGATAGGTTTGCCCTCTTTGCAGATTAAGCCCAGGCTGGTTCAAACGGTACCGCAAACACAACGGGACAACACAGTCAGTTTAATTGTGTTTCGTGAGGTTAGGTTAGGCTAGGTTAGATTTTTTTCTAGGTTAGGTTCGAGTTGACCCATTCGATGTAGCACACATTTGCTCCTGGGAAAATATGCTTCCAGATCTTTACGTGTAGTTCAATAAATTTCTGTTAATTCAGGTTAGGTGAGGTTAGATTCTGCTGGATAAAGTTATGTTAAATAAATTGATATCAGGCAAGGGTTGATCCTTCACAGTTGTCGACATGTTTTTGAAGTGAAAATTTGCATCACTGGCATTATTTTGAAATTTATTTGCCTCTGTGCATGATTTTTCGTCATTTTTTGAGGTTATGCCTCAACCATGACGTGATCGGTGATTTTTGATATCGAATTTGAATTCAGCGCCCCAAAATCCATAGGAATACATGTGTCTTCTTACCAGATCCGCACACTTTTTTTGTGTGGCTGTGTTATTTTTAAATATGACACAAAAAAATTAACACGTATTGACTTCAAAATTGGAATGATTGTTGTTTCGCTTACAAATCGTTTTAAACTAAGGTATTATTTTTTAAATATTTTTTACTCATAAACAATAACTTTTTTAGACTATATTTATTTTTATTATGTATTAGCTTATTCTAATTATTATTTAGATACTCTGAAAAAGGCACGCAGTGATGCCGAAACGTCGTCGAAGTATTAATTTTTGTTCTAAAAATACATGGAGTTGAACTTATAGCTCTAATTTGTTTTTATTTTGCCGTGACCGTAAGACGGAACAAATAATTTTTCTACAATTCATTAGCATTGTCGGTCGAAGAATGGTTTTATTTGGTGATTCAAAATCTTTACATCGGATTTTGCATAGTTTGACCGCAAAATGGAATTTTTGATTTTTAATTATTTTTTGTGCAATCAAAATTTGAATTTTCGATTTTCCAGAAAAATTCAAAAAGTTGTTATGGTAATCTTGTAGGGCATTCAAAATACAACGTTTTTCTTCCTTTGACCTTTTTACATATCGTGCATTTTCGTGATTAATACTTATAGAAATATAATATAATATAATGTAGAACTCGAAATGAGAAAAAACTGGATCAATTCAACATCTTATTAACTTTAAAAAAAACATTGACTGTTAACTTGTTGGCGCTGCCCCACCTTACCCTATTGGACTTCATTGCATGGGACGTCGTGTCATTGTTTTAGGCTATTCTATGCGTATGCTGGCCGCACAGCGAAAAAAAATGACTCTTTTGGTTCAAAATAACGTAAAGCCCACAAATGTTGATCTCTTTAGACCAAAAAGAATCGAGAAAATGCTGATAAGATCTCTAAGAGATTTTGAGCCTGATTTTCAGAATAGGCTTTATATTTCTTATAAATAATTAAATATGAAAAAAATAGCAATCTTTTTTGTTTTGCGTTACCAGTGCTCGTCAATGACAGGAAAATTGTTGAAATTGCCTAAATTTCATAGAGTAACATTACTTAAAGATGTTTTATTATTATACAGAGTGATTTTTTTAAATTGAAACTTTCAAATATCTCGAAAAATAGGCACTTTTTGAAAAAATGTTATAAAGCACAATTTAATTACTCTGAGGAGTACACACACTGATGTTAAAATCTATTCCCCCACACCGTCCCTTCGGGGCAAGGGTGGGGGAAAGTTCGAGATCTTAAATGATAACCCCTATTTTTTATTGCATATTCGGATTCTCTGGATAAAAATGCGTATGATTTGTTTAAAACATTTCTCTCGTTTCTCGAAAGATGGCGCTGTAATTGACGAATTTCAATTTTTCTTCATTTTACTGTTACTGATAATGCACGCTTATGATTACGCAATACACTAACAATAAAAAATACACCATTTTCATTGTGAAATAACTGACCACGGAAAAAAAAGAATGTTTCAAATCACTACAGAATCGTTGAACGAGTGCAAGAAAAACTCGTATATAAAAAAATATATCGCGACGAACATAAGTAGAACCATCTTATTTTTGAAGTCGGTTAAAAATAAGGGAAATAGAGCTTCGGATCTCTTTGGCAAATATTATTTTGAAAAACATGCCAAAACGTATGTCCGTTCTTGAGAAGTAATTATTAAATAATACGTTTACATTAACAGTTTTTCCTGAATATTCCTAAATTTTAGCTCTGGCATTATTGTAGATTGAGGTCAGCGGAGGCTATCGAAACATTACGAAAGAGTTTACTTTTTTATTTCCTCAAATACAGTATATTAGAAAAAATACATTTAAGACAAAACTCATTATATTTGTGTAAATTCATTTGAATTACGGATTAATAGGTGAATTGAAGCAGAAGGTTGTCATTTTTAGCACTCACTTTAATTAAAAGAAGATTCCCTGAGTACTTCGAATCGTGAGAGGCGGGGGGACTCACGTTAATCAAGCACCCCGAAGGGAACATAAAACTGCTACGTCTACGTCGTTGTTCCTGGGTTACGCTAAAAGTAGTATGTAGTTTGTCTTAAGACTAATTTCGAGTATTGCAGAATCGTAAGCGTGCACTCACAGTAACAGTAAAATGAAGAAAAATTGAATTTCGTCGATTACAGCGCCATCTATCTCGAAACGAGAACAATGTATTAGACATATCATACGCATTTTTATCCAAAGTATCCGAATATGCAATAAAAAATAGTGGTTCCCATTTATTTGAAAGTTTTAAGTTAAACTAATCACCCTGCATGATAATTAAAGAAAATTGTTATATACAAAATATTCGTTAACAGAATGTATTCTACAATTTAATATTATTTACATTTTTTAAGTCACATTGCAAACAATTTGAATAAAAACAATATGATAAATAAATTTCGTCTTAAGATTATTATCTTTAATATGATAAACAAATTTAATAAACATATGCATTAATCAGGCATTTTTCGATAGAAAAATTCTTTTTTTTTCTATGTCAGTTTTTGTAATTAGAAATGTCATGATAATTTAAAAAAATGCATAATTTTTCGATTAGTCATGTGAATTTTTAAAATAAATTTAATAAACAAATATATCATTCAGGCATTTGTTAGCAGAAAAATGCACTTTTTCCAATTCTAGCCCTTGGAGTTAGGAAACTCATAACAATTTCAACAACATTCATAAATCCGGATAAAAAATTGAGAATTATTTATAACAATGGTTATTGTTAACTTCTCAAATATTTTTGTGACTAGCAGACATTCGTCCAATAGCTTAAAACATTTCCAGTGCAAAACAAATTTCTATGCGAAAGGGCAAACATTTTAAATTTGTTTATCTAATTTGTTGACAGAAATATAAATTGTTATATTTCATTAAATATTATTAAATATTTATTATTTTAAGGAATCCCTGAAGTCGTTCTGGCCATTGAAGAAATTATAATTTGAAAAATCTCAAATTCTAATATTTTGACATAAAAATTGTTTATCACAGTGGTTATTATAAACTTTAAAATTATTTTTGTTATTAAATGTGATTCTTACATTAATGAGAAGCACTTTTAGTAAAAAAAAAAAAATTTCACCGATAATAAAACTTTGTTCATACTTTGACTGGAAAAATTATTAATAAAAAATAGAGAAGACAAAATTTCGAAGTGTCAAGATCTATAGAATTTAATGGTCTTTAATTTAAAGCAGAAAAATTTAAAATCGCAAGAAAATTGAAGGCTCTGGATACTTTTGAATGAAAAAAGTGCATTTCCTCCAACTATGCGTCATGAGTATACTACGTTTGTTCATAGATTTTAATAGCTTATAGTCTGTTTATTTCAGAAATGTGGTTTGCAATAATATAATTAACTATTTATTTTAAAAGCTGCTTCAAACTTAAATTTTTAAATAAAATTATTAGGGGCAGAATGCAGCGAGAAAAAAGCTTTTTAAATTAAGCAACAAATAAATTATTGAACTGTATAAATATATATATATGATTTTTGTTCAATTTAAATAAATATATACATTATATTAAATCCATTTTCTCATTTATGATTCATGTCACTGACTTTTTACCAAATGATTCCCTATAATATGAGCAAAATAAATCACAAAAATATAAAGTTCGAACTGCTTTCAAAATGTATCTCAAAATTAAATTTTATTCATATTAAACTACATATTTTCATGACTTTTTTTTGAAATAATTAGTAATAGTTACTCTTATTTTTTCATATATTCTTTTTTGTTTATTTGCAAACAGCATCAAGTTTTTAATTATTTTTGCTTTTTGTGAATTCAATTCAATGTAAAAGACAGACCTATTTTTTGTGGTGCCATCTGTTGGCTTAGTTTGACCGATATTTCCCTTCCGGATCGTAAGAAAACTACTACTACATACACATATACGGTCGAGGCAGGGGGCTGGTTTTGACCATCCATTAACCGAGGACAACGAAATATTAACACAGTCGAGAAACGGAGATAAGAATACCGTATCGTTATGTCCATCTGTCGGCAAATTTAATAACTTTGTTTCAATTTCTCATCGGGGAACGTGCTAATAAAACGCTATCTTGGCTCATAACGTCAAGATAATTTTTGATAACGTTACATCACACTGCCCCCCTCCCCTATTACTAACCGTAGGTTTCGATGTGACCCCCACCCCCTTAAAGTGGCAACGTAGTTTATGAACGGTCCCTAAGGCGTGAAGAAGTTCTCTCTCTGTAAAGGTGGGTTTCCGTATGCGCGACTGGAGCAGCGCAACTCAAATCGTGCGTTTTAGTTTATGACTGCTTCTCACCGAATCTTATGGCGCCCTTTCCTAATGCGCGAAATCAGACGCGCGACGTTAGGGAATCCGACGGCGGCTATTAATCGCGGCGACACTGCTCGAGAAGCAGTCTAGCCACCCAGCCGCCGCGACTTCAGTATTTAAAAGTGTATTTTTATTTTATACTTTTTAAATACTTTCTCTGCGCAAGGCAGATCGAAGGTTAAAAAAAATCCACGCTATAATTTTCAATGCTCTAATTTGAAGAATGAATCAACTAATTAAGTTTTTTGTTAAATTATATAATTTTAAGATATTAAGGCGGACAAATTTTCGGAACACTGTGTCATTACTATAAAGATGCCGCTCAATTAAAATTGTCTGCGATCCCTCCGATTCCCTGTTTAAAATAGGTTCTCGAATTTCAGACTTGTCTCATTCAATTAAAGCATAAGAAGTACTTCCTCTTCTTTTTCCTCGAGAAGATTAATTATTAATTGATTTATGCTGTAATGTGTTGCTGCACAAGCCACTGCAGCAGACGTTCAAACTGAAATGATTACAAACAAGGAAATGAAAATTGACCTGGTCGCTTGCCTCCAGACGCCCCGTAGGAAACCCGAAAGAATCTCTAATCGCGCGACTAGTTTTTCGAAAATCAAGTAGCGCGACTTAAGTCGCGCATACGGAAACCCACCTTAAACCGTAGCGACATGCCTATGTATTTCGCAGTTATTAAATCTGAAATAAAATGAAGAAATAATAAAATGTGTGAAAATTGTGAAATTGTTCTTAAATTCATAAAGTATAAATGAGTGTATTTGTATTAATTATAGTTTTTAATTATTAATATTTCATAGTCTATAATTAGATCAAATATTTCTTATATTAATTTAAAAAATTCATATTTACAACTAGTTTGTATATAGTAATACTATAATAATAATAATATATAAAAGTACATTCCATTTTTTAAACTAAAGTTAAAAAGGTTTTTTACCAATTCTGCTTTGAACGCATTATCGGATTGTAGCGCAGCTTCCATAAAAAGAAAATCTTCTATAGACTATATTGGCAAAGTTAAATTGTATTTCTCAGCAAAATTTTGAGGTAGGTCGTCGTTTTTTATGGATAAAGCTAACTTTGCATCAATGTCTTTTAACTGACGATGTGGTTCTAACTGATCGAGGTACATCACGTGCATACATTTTATTATTCTTTGATTCAATAAAACTGGATCCTCTTTAAATTTAATCGTTAATCTATTAATTTAATAATTAACTATTCACATGAAATATATTTATAAGATGAAATGTATAAATAGAAATTTAAAGAACTGGGTTGAAGATCAGAAGCATTAAATTTTTATTTATTGTACCTCTTTCCTTTTAAAATAAGATTGGACTAAAGATGTCAAGAAACTTATTCTCTTTCATTTTAAGTGCACCTTCTGAAAATAATGTATTGTAAAATGTATTAATGAACAAGCTACAAATTGATTTTCGATTTTAATCTATTATATAAACATTAATTTAATTACCAATGAGAAATGCTTTGTGAATCGATTATTACAAAAATCCCGTTTACCAAGCAAAATAAATGAAGGATAACAAATATTTCGGCGCAGTAGAACGTAAACTGTGTATGATTATATTCAAAATAGGCTTAAGATTAATTTAATTTGGTAAATATATTTTTATATTTACTTTTAGGTACTCTGCATGTTTCTTCTATTGACTTGTACAAATAGAGCTTGTCTGTTTTGCATCTAGGGCTTTTTTCATGCATTCTGTCTGGAGCTTTCGATTTTCATTTTTGGACTTCGTTGACCTAGGACTATTCGAAAATTTTGAACTGGAGCTTCCGAAGCTTTTTTTTATCAGAAACTGCGTAACGAAAACTAGATTATAGATTCGTAATCGAAAATTCTTCAAAAAATAAAATCAGATTCATGCATGGACATAACTATAAAAAGTTATCGGGGAAATATTCGAAGTGAAACATTTTGTATGGTCAAACTCTAGTCTGGACGAGTTAATCTAGCGCTAGTCAATCGATCTTGTGAAGATCTTTTTTAATTGGTTGACATTAAAAATAATTATTTAAGAGACTGCCTGCATGATGAGGAAAAACTCTTTGTTTTTAATGGACACTTTTACTTTTTGCTACTTTCAAACACCCTGACTTTTTTGTTGAAAATTTGCCCTTTTTGTTAAACTAAAAAATTTTTTTCAATTCAGCTGTTCTTGTTTTAAGATTAAAATCTTTTTTATCTTTTTCAGAATTCATTATTTTTGTTAAATTCGACTGTTTTTATTTAAAATTAAAATCTTTTTCAATTGTTCGTTGAAAATTATGGTTTTTTATTTGTAATGACAATTATTTGATTGAAAGTTGAATTTGTTTATTAATAATTAATTTTTTTATTGGAAATTCGCCATTTTAGTTGAAAATTCCTTTGTTTTGTCGAAAACTCATTTAATTTTTGGAACATATTATTATACTGTTTAAAATTTTATTATTTTGTTAAAAATTAAATTGTTGTTTAAAAATTCGTCTTTTTACGGAAAATTTCTGCTTTCAGATTGAAAATTTAATTTTCTACTAAAAACCTCGTCTTTTTGCTTAAAAATTCAACTACTTCGTTAAAGATTTAATTAGTTTGTTGAAAAAAAATTTTTATTATTTAACTATTCGTGATTTAAGATTAAAATATTGTTCATTTTTTTAGAATTCATCAGTTTTTTTAAATTTTGAATGTTTTTTATTAAAAATTAAAATCTTTTGTTTGTTCAAATATGAAATGCTACATTGTTAATTGTGAATTAACCCTTTTTATTTATAATTTCAATTATCTGATTAAAAGTGGAACTTGTTTATTAAAAACTTAAGTTTATTATTGGAAATTCATCATTTTTGTTGAAAATTCTATTATTTTGTTAAAAACTTAATTAATTTCTTAAACACTTCATTATTTTGTTTAAACTTTTATTATTTCCTTTAAGATTAAACTGCTGTGTTAGAAATTCGCCTTTTTGATAGAAAATTCCTCCTTTTAGATTTAAATTTTAAATATCTTCTAAAAAAATTCGTCTTTTTGGCTTAGAAATTAAACTACTTGGTTAAAGATTTAATTATTCTGTTAAAAATTTTGTCTTGCTTCATTCAACTTTTCTTGATTAAAGATTAAAATCGGTTTTTTATCTTCTTCAGAATTCATTGTTTTTGTTTATTTCGAGTTTTTAAAATTTTAAATTAAACTCTTTTCTTGTTTAAAATATCAAGCATTACAATTTTCGTTCACAAGTAATATTTTTTATTTTTAAATTCAATAACTAAGATAAAAGTTGAACTTCTTTATTAAGAACTATCTTTTAACTATCTTTAACTATCTTTTAACAAATTCAACTTTTCGCGTAAAAAATTTTAATACTTGGTTAAAGATCTAACTATTTTGTTGATATAAAAATTCGGGTTTTTCTTAGTTTTAGTTTCATTTCTTTTTTAGTTAGACACTAATAAAAATGTTTGGTCATGACGGGCTATCCAGCACTAGACTAGGGCTCGAAAAACCGCCTGGAATAGACGGTCTAGGACTGGAGTTTTTGGGGCTTTACTCAGCAGAACCTATACGTAATGCAAAAGCAAATTCCAATTTCATACCGAAAATACGTAAAAAAATTTTCTTACCAGTGTAAGAAGCTGTTACTTTACTTTCGGAAGAACTATCTTTGATTCTTTCACTTTTAGAACTCTCTTCTTGATTACTATTCATAATAGTTTTTTCACTTTCCGTACTTTCGAAGTCCATGCTTCCATAGTCGATTAGATGCCTCTTTGTCCAACTGCACGATGAAAATTATTTGATTACTGAAACAAGATCAACTTAGAAACTATTACGTAAACTCTTAATCAGGAAATTTGGATTAAGTAATTTCTATTAAGTAAACTAGATTAATTAATAACCAGATTTAAGATTTGAAAATAGTAATTAAATTTGTCACAAAATACTTTAATTTCAACCAAGTAGATGAATTTGAAAACCAAAAAGGCAAATTTTGAACCAAGAAGTTTCATTTTTCATCAAAGAATATGAATTGTCAAACAAATAGTTGAATTTTCAACTACAAAATATACGATTTCAACCAAGAATGTAGAAGTAAAATTTTCGGTAAAAAATTAATTTTCAGCAAAATAAAAAAGATTTTTAAAGTAAATAGATGAATTTTAAAACACAGAGATGAGTTTTCAACTAAAATTATGAACTTTTCAACCGCTAAGTGAATTTTCAACAAATAAAGATTGTACATTCAAAACAGAAAACAAAGTTTGTGATAATTGTTGAATTTTTAAGGCAAAAGACGAATGTTCCGCAAAGTAAACGTCCCAGTTATCGTGAGCTTAGTCCCAGTAATCGTGATGCCAATTTTCTTGCTTTTATTTAATTTGAATTAATGTAATTTCTTTTTGCTAGTATAAAATGCTAAAAATAAGTGGGTTTCATCATTCAATGCTACTTTTATAATATTTTTTAAACAAAATATTCATATTATAACCAAGTTTCTCGATTACTGGAACATTAACCTTAAAAAAGTTAAATTTTCAACCCGAAAATATAAATTTTTAGCAAAAAAGTTAATTTTCGACAAAACAGTATCATTTTTAACCAAACAAGAGAAAAGTACAGACAGAAGAGATTAGTTTTCTACCACAAAAAGACCAATTTTCTACCAAAATAGGCGCATTTTTAACTAAAAAAATATAAACTTTCAACTAAAAATGAAAAAAAGTTGAGTTAAAAAATTGATTTTAAGCATAAACAAAACGAAATATCAATAAAATATATTTTAATTTTGAACCAAAGAGATGAATCTTCAACTAAAAATGTAACTTTTTAACAAAGCAGTTCTACTTTTACCTTAGTAGATAAAATTGGATTTAAGAAACATCAATTTTCAATAAAGTAGTTCAACTTTTAACTAAACTAATGAATTCTCAACTAAAATGTTTAATCTTAAGCTGAAACACTTAAAATATCTATTGAAAAAATGAATTTAAAAAAAAAGAAGATTTTTGAACCAAACAGATGAATTTACAACTAAAATGATGATTTTTCAATTGAAAAGTTAATTTTGTAACAGAATGCTTCATACCTTCAACCAAGTAGTTTAATTTTTAACCAGGAAGCATTAATTTTCAACGAATAATGTAATGTTAGAAAAATATATTTTGACTAAAAAGGATTTTAATGTTTAGCTAAAAATAGCTGAATTCAATGAAAAAAAAAATAATTTTGAACAAAATAGCTAAATGCTCGAGCAAAGAAAAATTATTTTCATTCAAATAGTAAAATTTTTATTCGGAAAAGATCAGATTTCTACTAAAACAGACGAATTTCTTAACTAGAATAGTTGAATTTTCTACCAAATAACAACATGTTTAAATGAAAAAATAATCTCCAGTAGGAAGCAAGTGGAAAAAAGAAACAGAAATAAAAATATCAGGCAAATAAATTACTAACAGGTATAATAAAATTTCCTGACTTTTCCCTGCTCGATGGCCACTGTCATATTTGCCTATTATAATTTTCAATTATTTACACTAAACTTGTTTTGAAAGTACAACTAATATCAAAATTTCTACATACATCAATCTTTAAGAAAACTTGGTGAAACTATTCCATAATAGAGTTCATTTAACAGAAAAATATTTTTATAATCTTTTCAGCATGTTCTAAAAGCTTAAAGTTATACTTTTCTCTGTCCTCATAATCTTGAAAAGCTTGACCATTCAGACCTTTAAGACTTGACTACTGTTAAACTTTATTTCGAAATCAGTAATTACTTAAACGAAAGATGATGAGGCATATAAGAAAAATTCTTGTAAACGTTTTAAAATGTTTTATATATAAATAATTAATGTTAAAAAGAATATTTAACTCATAAGATCTAATAGAAAAATTTATGTATATATATGTATATATAATATTTTATTTCATTTAACTTATAATATGAATAATGCTATTGCAGGGTCTCAATAAATTTCGACCGTTTCTTAAGAATTCGTAAGAGAAATCACAGTAAATGATTATAAATTAAAAAACATAATTTTGGCAAAAAGTAAATAAATTGTTGATTTTTACACAATACTTTTGATAATGAAATCGTTGATTTTTTTCTAGCATAATATTTGAGGTTAGGAAATATGTCATTTTAATGTACATGAGTATTGGATACATGTCATACGAAAAGAAAAATTAATTTCCCAGAAAACCGACCAAAGACAACAAGTAACTATAAACAGCTGCACGACTGAAAATAAAATAAATTCCTTAATATTAGTTTTATTTCTCTACTATCTTAAGATCAATAAGTACGATACAATATAACAGTTAATAATAAGGTTCTTCAATCACTTTAATCTGTGCAGAAATTTTTGTGTGGCGCCGGTCGGGCCCGATTGGGAAAAATGTAAGCCCGATAGGGTAATCTGTCTAGCGCCAGACCGTAAAGGAAACGCCCTACACTACCGGGCCCAGATCTGGGCATCCAAAGTGTGGGCCCGATCTGGCCCAGATATGGCCCCTTTAATTTTTTATTTCTATAATCAGTAATATTTTAAAGGTTTTTATATTAATATGTTTACAATTTTGCATTTTACAAAAATTCAATTTTTCAATATTCTACATTATATATCATTATACATTATATCTCATTTTTAATATACTAAATTACATTATCTGTTTATGTTGCTTGAATTCATCGATAAAAGTTTGCATTTTGAAAAAAAAACTATTATGCTTTAACAAACAATGTTCAAATTTACAGCTATCACACACGCACACACGCGCACGAATTTTAATTATAAATACTTTTTAGCCTTCTTAATATTCTTTTGGAATGATTTTTGTTTGACTGATGCACATGGTGCACGTGGAGTGCGATTTATGAAGTGAGGTTATGTTCGAGAAAATATAAAAAGCTTTTAATTTTAAATGTTATTAATCCGGAAACTCATACATTTGGTATAAGGTGATCTCTATTTTTAGTATATCAGCAATAAACTATAAAATTCTAAAAAGCTGGAAAAAAAATTTTTATTTAAATAAATAGTAAATGCTCTCAAACTGAGGACGCTTGTTCGAATACATTGCTGGAAATCTTCGGAAACTGAAAATGAATTGTGTTGTTCAAGCGAATTAAAGCTTACATTTGCCTTCATTACGGATATGAGAAGTCTCACCAACAATTCTGAGAGTCCGAACTCGCAATCTACTATCTGCTTTTGGCATTTTAAGTTATATGAAAGAAAAACAATATCACGACGATAACAGAAAACTTGACATAATCTCGTCTAACCTAACCCTATCCGACGTGGTTTTGACGTGAACCACATCATCCGCCCCCTTGGGGCCACATGTGGAAAATCCAATCGGGCCCAGATCGGAACTTGGGAATAAGTTGGACAATTTCTTCTGTGGACCAATGATGCCAATGTTGGCACCCAGAGCTACTGCGCTTGCGTTAGGGCTGACCGCTCATCGGCCGCACTTGGTGCGCGATTCAAAATTACATTAAAAAACAATTCTTGTAACTTAAGTAAATAATTATTAAAATATTCACAAGGTTACATACAAATTGTGTAACTTTGATTTCAGGCAAAAAAATACAACACATATATTATATTAATAACAGTTTATTTTCAGTGAATTCCAAAGACCAAATTATATTTTACAAAACATTTAATTTAAAAAGAAATTTTGTTTTAGAATTATTCAAATATTATCACTATTATATTCTGCAATTAGCTTCTATATATCAAGCTGCTGAAATATCATATGGTATTTAAAAAAATGTATCTATTAACAAATATTTTGAGAAACATTAGTCTTTCAAATTCAATGAAAATAAACTGTTATTTATCAAATATATGTGTTATAAATATTTTTTTTATCTGAAATCAAAAGTTACACAATTTGTATACATTTTTGTGTAAATTTGAATAATTATTTATTTAAATTACAAGAATTATTTTTCAATGTAATTTTCAATCGCGCTTCAAAGGGTAGACAACCAGCGCTCAGCCCTAATGCACGCATCAATGACAATTATTATCATTATATTATTGCATTAAATAGTCACTAAAAAAGAAAAACTATTTATCAATTGCACTTATACAGAAAAATTACTTTCTACGAAGATATTAGAAAAATAGAGCAAAAATTAACCGATTCGCATGCATTTGGTCAATTGTTATCCCCTCAGTTTTCAACGAAGTGAAGTGAGCTAGTGATTGGAGTGAAAATGCCTTATTGTATATGTAGACGGTCATGACTTTTTCTATACATCCCGGCTTTAGTTTAAATGTCGACGTGCATGACTAATCTAACTTTTGGAAGTTGCATTAGGAAGTTATAATTTTATTCTAAGTGACTGGTACGCCCTATTAAATGAAAGAAATTTGAAAATTAGGTAAATATTGTTTCAATTGGTTTTCTTATTAACAATTATTTAGGCTAATATCGCAAAGCGAATAGTTGCTTTGATAGGTATTCAGGTGCCTGACAGCGCGGTTCAGAACTTCACAACTTTGCATGAGCCAAAATTCAGTCTCCAAATGATACTTTCCTCTAGATGCCCACATGGGTACCTACGTTCAGAGGAATACATTTGAGACTTGAAAACTCTCTCAAATGATCATTGGGAGCCCAATGAAATTTGAGCTGCAACAAATTTAATACCAGCGTTTTTCTGTGTGAGTAAACACATTTTATCGTTAAGTTTTATAGGAAAGTAATTTTCCTTTTCGTATGACATGTATCCAGTACTCATGTACATTAAAATGACATATTTCCTAACCTCAAATATAATGCAGTGCTACCAACAGCACTCAACTTTCATCATGCAATGCAATTTCAAAGCTGCCACCAAAAACGTTGACAACAATAACCGGAACCGCATTGCAAGAATCAGATGTTCGCCAAGCCGCCATTCAGTGTGAATACGTTTCTTTTCGCGATCACGAGGTTTAAAGTTTTCCAGATTATTTTTCGACGTAAGGGCGTTGGAATCAAGACCCAACCTCAAAACTGGATTTTTTCATTTTACTCCATAAATACTAGAATTACATATTTTCTAGATAATCAGGGCTTAGTCCTCTTTTCAATTAAATCTTTATTCGGAATAGAACATTGGCTAATTCGAATAGTTTTTGTATAAGGTGCTTTTTTTATTCTAACCCCGGCATTTAAAAAAAAACGTCTCACATAAAAGCTATTGAAATTAACCAATTTTTCACTCCAAACAAAAATTTTATTCAGTGCAGGAATAGGCCCTAATGATTTAAAAAATATATAATTCTAGTATTTATTGAGCAAAATGAGAAATCAATTTTGAGGTTAGTTCCTTGTTCCAAAACATTCACAATTAATATTTTTTTTTTCATCAATAATATATGGAAACATTCTGCCAAAAAAGCACATATGAGCTATATTCCATTTTTCTCACAGAAATCAGGAATTTGTTAATATTCTCAATGTAGGTTATAGTGCTTTTATGTCAGGAATGATTAAATTATAAAAATAAGTATTAAATTTGCAATCTAGGACGCACCTAGATATACTAGATTTTACTAGATTCACTACACGAGCCAGTACCGCTGGTGTAGCTAGCGGGTAGTCGATTGGAGTGTAACATTTGCACGCCGCCCCAGCATAGTGTCTCGAGATAGCGCAGTATAGAGCTCCCAAGTATGTTACGACGTTGAAGTTTGCCACAGATTTGGATTTCAAAGTTGTGTAATTAATATAAAAAAAACTAAGAGTCACATCGAAAAAGTAAAAACACCTCTCAATTCGTCTCGGAAAAATCTAGATGTGCATTTTTTGTTTTTTTGTTTAAACAATTTTTTAAACAATTACGCTATTTGTTATTTTTCTGCAATTGTTATAAACAAAGTATGCATCGGATCGAGAAACAAAGTGCACCAATGCATTCGTCTTGAAAAAATCTAGATGTGCATTTTTTTGTTTGTTCGTAAACCCATTTTTGAAACAATTAGAGCATTTGTTGTTCAGCGCTGTGTTACCCCCTCCCTGTAGATATGGATTTCAAAGTTGTGTAATTAATATAAAAAAAACTAAGAGCCACATCGAAAAAGTAAAAACACCTCTCAATTCGTCTCGGAAAAATCTAGATGTGCATTTTTTGTTTTTTTGTTTAAACAATTTTTTAAACAATTACGCTATTTGTTATTTTTCTGCAATTGTTATAAACAAAGTATGCATCGGATCGAGAAACAAAGTGCACCAATGCATTCGTCTTAAAAAAATCTAGATGTGCATTTTTTTGTTTTTTCGTAAACCCATTTTTGAAACATTTAGAGCATTTGTTGTTCAGCGCTGTGTTACCCCGTCCCTGTAGATATGGATTTCAAAGTTGTGTAATCAATATAAAAAAACTAAGCGTCACATCAAAAAAGTAAAAACACCTATGGTTTACAGGTTGCAGGTAGCTAAAGTTTAATTGTTCATTGTCCGAGTTTTCGCACATTTCGATGACTTATTAATTTAGAGTGGAGGCTCATAAAAAATACTCGAATTTAGAAAAAAAATGTGGTTCAAATTTAAAAAAAAATAGCGAATATGAAAAAGTAAATATCTATTGGATTAAATCAACTGTTTTAAAGCAAAAGATATGGCGTTGCTAGGTGTTGTGCACATCGAGATTTTTCCGAGACGAATTGAGAGGTGTTTTTACTTTTTGATGTGACTCTTAGTTTTTTTTATATTAATTACACAACTTTGAAATCCATATCTGTGGCAAACTTCAACGTCGTAGTATGTTGGCAGCGCCATCAATTTTGAATTTTTTGGAAAGCAATGAAATTTAGTAGAATTTAATGGAATTCAATAAAACTCAATGAAATTTAATGGAATTCGAAAAAAGTCTATGAAAAAAATTATTCAAAATTGTTTGAACTTTGTATAGACTCTATAAATAAGTAGTTGCTACTTCAACGGAATTCAATATAATGCAACGTAAATAAATAAAGTTCAACGAGTTTTTATGGAACGCCATGGAACCTTACGTAAATTTTGATTTGAATTAAAGGTAAGTTCATCGCTTGAATGAAAAGCAGTAAAGGTATTTGAACGAAGTTCAATGGAATTCAATAGCTTTCAATGTAATTCAATAGATTTTAATGTGATTTAGAGTAATTTATTGAAATTCGATGGAATTTAATATAATTAAAAAAAAAACAATTGGAATTCAATCAAATTAAATTAATTGAAAAAACTAAAAATTTAAAACAAATCTAATTATTTTCATACTTAGAGAGATAGGCAACTTCGATTCTCACGTAGAGCGGCTCAAAAACGATTTTTTTCTTTAGAGGGCAACGACCCCCCCCCCCCAATTTCATTCCAGATCCGGAAAAAAATTCCCTAATTTTTTTTATTTTCATTTTTCGCTTTTAACAGGTGCCGGTTTTGAGTTGAAGTTTCCCATGTAAAATGCATGGGGAAAAATCACTTTTTTGAGTTTTTGAAATTATTTTTTAGGGTTTGAAAAAATGTGACGGAAAAGTATGGGGGCCTGTTGAGAATTATCCAACGAAGAATTTTATGTATCAGGCATATGGGGTTGACACATCTAACACATCCTCACGAGTACCTGAAAACTACCATTAAAACAAAAACTGTCAATTCTTCTTGAAATCGACCTTTTGTGCACTGTATTCTCGTATTTTTTTACTGAAAACTATTACTATTGGTCTCGAGGCATATTTATTATCATTGGTTAATTCATTATTAATTATTTCAACAAATAAAATGTGTTGACATTTTTTTCGAAAATTTTTCCTCGCCCCTCTTAAAATTGTTACTATTAGTCTAGAGGAATATTTAATAACATTGGTTTATTAATTTGTGATTATTTAATCAAATTTTATGAAAATTCGTTCTTCCCTAATATTATCACTATGGGTCTAGTGCAATATTTATTAAAAATAGTTCATTCATCTTAAATTATTTAAACAAATGAAATTTATTTGAATAATTTCGTTTCGAATTTTTTTAAGATAAAAATTATTACTGTGGATCTAGTGGAATATTAATAAGTAACAATTAAATACTGAACAATAATTAGTTTAATAATATTCTATTTTTTTAAACAGTTTAAAATAATGAAATAATGTTAATAAATATTCCACTAGACTAATAGTAACAACTTTTAAGGACAAAAAGAATTTTCGAAAAAGTTGTTTAAACAAATTCCGTTTGTTTAAATAATAAGAAATTAATGAACAAATTGTAATAAATATTCCTCTAGACTAATAAGAAATAAATTTTAGAGGCGAAAACGAATTTTTGAGGAAAAAAAATATCTAAACAAATTCCATTTTTTTAAAATAATTGCAAATTAATAAAACAATGATAATAAATACTCCACTAGACCAATATTAATAATTTTAAGTAAAAGAAGACGAGAATACATTGTTGAAAAGGTCGACTTCATGAAGAATTGACATTTTTTGTTTTAAGAATAGTTTTCAGGTAGTCGTGGGGGTGTGTTAGGGGTGTCAAAACCACCCTAGTGCGAAGTCAAATACGGTCCGACCTTGGCCCATAGTCCGCCAAAATATTTCCGAAGCTCGGCTGCCATTATCGCGCCAATGAAGGAATGATAACTATGGCCTGTACTTGGCAGCCAAGGTTTGGCTGCCATTGTCGGCCCAACACTAGGTACCAGTAGTGGACCCAACCTAGCTGCCATCGTCGCGCCATTGCCGAATTGATAACTATTGCCTTGACTTGGCAGTCAAGGCTTGGCTGCCATTGTCGGCTCAATATTGGGTATCAATACTGCTATAGTCTAAGGTCTAAGGATATGACACTAAAGGTATTTAAAAAATAATTATTAATTAACGGCGAGTACTTTGAATATAAATATTAATGGTCCTGTTTAGATTTAATACATATGTTACATTTTGAACATTATATTACAAATAAAATTTCTAACGCTACGGGGTATCGAACCTACATCTATATACCTAAATCTATCGCCTAGCAGTCGGGAGTGCTAACCGCTGCGCTAAACTGAAAAGTTGAAACTGTGAAAAAACCATCTTCATAAGTTGCAGTTCAGAAAAGTTAAAGAATCTAATTTTAAGCTCTCTTTTTCGAATTATTTATTATTATGCGACGTAGTGTAAATGTAAAATATACGAAATGTCAGCAGGAATAGCGATGCAATAATTTTAAAATAAATAATTTAAATCGATTACAATTTTTCTTCGCTTAATATTTCGTTTTTTTCCGTTGCAGCCTAATTTACAACTTTTTGTAATGACAGGAAATGTAATTTTTCATTAACATTTAAAATTTTTAATGACAGAACTTAACAAATTTTATCGTGAATTGACAATTTTTCAATAATTTTTTTTTTATGTTTCGTGCAAGATTTGTTTATTAAGTGCTAAAAGTGAGACTTGGCGAAATAAAGTGCCGATTCTGGGCCAAGCATCGGTGGAGGATCGGAAAATATAAATAGCCAATATAGGCTGTCAGTACTGGCTCAACATTGGGCCGATTTAAATAAAACATGGTTTGCCGTGGTAAATGTAACACTTGGCCCAGTAAGGTACCGTCACTGGGCCAGACTTTGGCTGATCCTCGTGAAACATGGTTTCCCGTACTAAAAGTGAGACTTGGCGCAATAAAGTGCTGATACTGGCCAAGCATCGGCGAAGGATCGGCAAATATAAAAAGCCAATGTAGGCTGACAGCACTGGTTCAACATTGGGCTGATTTAAATAAAACATGGTTTGCTGTCGTAAAAATGACACTTGGCCCAGTTATGTGCCGTCACTGGGCCAGACTTTGGCTGGGACTCGTGAAACATGGTTCCCCGTACACTGTTAGAAAAATCTGTATTAGGTTTAATATACATGTGTGTGAAGCAAATATGCAGTACCGCTACTGAAATGTAACATAAATTGGTGTAGTGAATTTAATATACATGTGTATTAAATTTAATACACAGGTGAGTATATCAATGTGTGTGAAATCTCTACCTGCTTTCATTTCTTTGAATCTTGTCAAATATTCTCAATGAAATTAATAATCTAGAATTCGTAGATTCAGTTTTTATTTATAATGAAAGTGCAATGTACGGGTAAAATTTTTCCTAATTTTGCTCCAAATGGTCCAAATTTAAGGGGAATACAATGAATTGTAGGTTAAGTCTGTTATATATTTGCTTAATTAAACTTTTCGAATTTTAACCCAATTTTATTTTTGGTTAACAGAAAGAAGGTATCGTGTTTTATTATTTAGAATCGAAAATTACAGCTAAACTTATTTTAAATTTTATGAAAAATGAAATTATATGATTTTTCTTGTGATTACCATGCATGTATATGAAATTTAATATGCGCGCTCTTAATGGCGGTTTCATATACTTCATATATTAATTTTCAAAAAGACATGGATATACAGTCTGTCAAGTTAAAGCGTGGGTGGCTTTACTCGCAGTCGGTAAGGTGTATCGACATGATTTTGGTGTCAAAATATTAAGAAGAGCTCCCT
>NC_046664.1:49788333-49793653 GCF_010883055.1 Belonocnema kinseyi
GAAAGAGGGAGCTCTTCTTAATATTTTGACACCAAAATCATGTCGATACACCTTACCGACTGCAAGTAAAGCCACCCACGCTTTAACTTGACAGACTGTATTAAATTCAATATTATCTTTAACAGTGTACTAAAAGTGAGACTTGGCGCAATAAAGTGCTGATACTGGGCCAAGCATCGGTGGTGGATCGGCAAATATAAATAGCCAATATAGGCTGCCAGAACTGGCTCAAGATTGGGCCGCTTTAAATGAAACATGGTTTGCCGTGGTGAAAGCAACACTTGGTCCAGAAAAGTACCGTCACTGGGCTAGACTTTGGCTGATCCTCGTGAAACATGGTTCCCCGTACTAAAAGTGAGACTTGGCGCAATAAAGTGCCAATACTAGTCCAAGCATCGGTGGGGGATCGGCAAATATAAATAGCCAATATAGACTGCCAGCACTGGTGCAACATTGGGTCAATTTAAATAAAACATGGTTTGCTGTGGTAAAAGTGACACTTGGCCCTGTAATGTGCCGTCACTGGGCCATTCTTTGGCTGAGCCTCGTGAAACATGGTTCCCCGTACTAAAAGTGAGACTTGGCGTAATAAGGTGCCGATACTGGTCCAAGCATCGGTGGAGGATCGACAAATATAAATAGCCAATATAGGCTGTCAGCACTGACTCAACATTGAACCGATTAAAATGCCGAAATTGGCCCAATAACTTTAGCCGACCTTTGGCTGCCAAAATTGGACCAACGCTGGGCCGTATATTCAGATCCAGCAATTCGCATTTGGGCATATGTCTGAGAGATGAAATTCTTCGTAGGATAATTCTCTGCAGGCCCCTATACTTTCCCGTCATATTTTTTCAAACCCTCAAAAATTATTCTAAAAACTCAAAAAAGTGATTTTTCCTCATGTATTTTACATGGGAAACTTCAAATCAACACCGGCATCTGAATTTCTTTTTTCGGATTTGGAATAAAAAGGGGGTGGGGTCGTTTCCCTCTAGCATGCAAAACAATTTTTCCAATCATTTTTGGACCACCCTATTGGTCACATGACAAATTTTTACTAATCCTATACTTTTAGCAATGCTTTCTCTCTGAAAAATGTCGAGCTTTACTGCTTGAAAACCACTTTGAATTATAATAACCACTTTTTATTACACATTTTTCGAATGATTTAATTTCAATTTTCGCGTGTTTAAATACAGCTATATGTGGTCCTTCAACTTAACTCACCTATCCGTTTGAAAAAAACCATCAGGCGGCGCCACGTACGGCCCACTAGAGATACTTGGGAGCTCTATAGACTCGTGGCGGTCTTGGCTGGAACTGTATAGCGCCGTGAATTATTTCCACAAGGGAATTATAAAGAATTTTAGTATCATTCCAATGTAATGTGCAGAATTCCTGAAAATAAAACCAACAATCTAACGACCAAATTTGGAAACCACTATAAAATCTTCCTATTGAAATTTGAAAAAGATACATTTTTCATAAAGAAGAAAAGAAAAAAACTCGTTTCTTTACTTTTTTATTTCTTTCGTCTTTTTTATCTTTATTATTATCAAATAGCATTTAACAAAATTTATGAAAAATAATCACTAGCACTCCGGCACTCATAGAGCACCGTTATCAAAGCAAGAAAAATTGAAAAGACAGAAGCAGCACTGAAAACCACGATACTCTCTCCCTGAGAGCATCATGGTTTCGTTGTTGCTCCTTACTGCGTAATTTTGTGATATATTAGTATTTATTTTGTAAATTTGTGCATTTCTTTGTATATAAGCCTAATTTACCCAACATTTTTTTCAAGATCTTTGAGATTTTACTAAAATATAAATAAACAACAGTGTTGAATGCATTATAATCTTCTATTTTTATTGTATTTTGATTATTGTTCGTTTTTTTATGTAAGGGATCATTCATAAACGACGTTACCAATTTTTGAAAAATGTTAACCCTTTCTCCCTCTCGTTGACAACCGTTGATTTGGTTCTGCCCCCCTCCCCCCTCCCCGTTTGTACTGATATTTTGTGTAATATTATAGCGAGTAAAGTTGCTAAAATGCCTATATTATCTACGCGTTCATTTGATGAATTATAAACTTCGTTGATAAATCAACAATTAAAATAAGAAAGTGATTTTCAGAGTAAGTGCTGAAATCTGCCTGATTGAATTTTACGTGAAAGTTCCGGCATGAAAGTGTAAAGTAGTGGGAATTGTTGATGCTGAGTTTTTCTGATATTGTGGTGAAATTTGAGTTGAGTCGATTGTGGAAGTGTGTGGAAGGGTGTGGAGGTGAAAGATATAATTGAGAGATTGTGAGATTGCAAAGGGGAGGTAGATATTTTGGAGGATTGAGACAGATTTGTGTGGAAGTTTGTTTGGAGATTTGTGACAGGGTGGGAAGACTGTGTTGACGGATTGGTAGTAGCAGGGTTGGGTAGCGACAAAGAAAGGCGTGACAGGTAACAGACAGCGACGATAGAGGCATGGAAGTAAAGAAGGCGGGAAAATTTGAATTTGATTAATGGCTAGTGGAGCGAGTATCTCCTCGGAAGAAACAGAATTAGAGCAGGAAGTGTTCAGTACGCCGAAAGAGATAAAGGAAAGGAAGGAAAGGGGGAAGTATAAAAAAAACTATAGAAAAGGAAAGATTAAGAGCAAAAAGCGTAGGGTCCATAGAAGCATTTATCAAAAGGAAGAGAGGGGAGAGGGAAAGCAGTGAAGAGAAGGAAGATTTCGGGGCGAGTACAAAATACCAAAAAATGTTTAGATCGCCGCCGGAAAAGCAGAGTTTGGTAGGGAAAAGCGATGGAAAAGCGATTTGGTTGGAATAGAGGGTGGAGTCATTGGAGCAAAAACTAGCGAAGCAAGAAGAAGTTAATAATACAAATGTAGAGGAGATAAGAGGTAGAATGAAGAAACTTGAAAGCTCGAACGGGAATTACGGTGGGGGCGAGAGTGGGAATAAGGACATAGAAAGGCTGAGAAACATAGAACAAAGACTAGAGAGGAAAGAGAGGGAAGAAAGAAAATTAAACATAGTCATAAAGGGTATAAGATTAGAAGGGAAGGAGCTGAAGGAAGGGGTGGACGAAGTACAAAAAGGATTGATGTTAAGGTAGAGATAGAGGAAATGCGAAATGTAGGAAGGGAAGTGAGAAGAGGGGAGATAATGGTACTGGTGAAACTAAAGAAATGGGAACATAAGAGGGAGGTGATGACAAAGAAGAGGTGATTATATGGTAGTCCGGAGAGAATAGAGGATGATTTGACATGGGTAGAAAGGAAGATGCAGTATAAATTAAGGAAAATAGCGGAAGAGAAAAGAAAAAAGGGAAAGAGAACATAGGTGAAGTATGGGAGAACTCAGATAGATGGAGTATGGTGGGATTGGGATGAAGAAAGGGAAGAGATAGTAAGAAATGAGGTGCAGGGAAACTAGAAGAGGAAGGAATGGGAGATAGGAAAATAAGAAATAGTAAGAAGGAAAAAAAGATGAGAAACGAAAGTAGGGAAGAATGGAAGATTTGTTACTGGAATATAGCAGGATTAGAGAGAAAGGATAAGGTGTTTATGAGAAATTCGACACAATGGGATGTAGTCATAATGATGGAGACGTGGTTAGATGAAAAGGGATGGGAAAGAGTAAGGGGAAGGTTACCAAGTGGTTACAAATGGCAAGTGCAAAATGCAAAGAGGAAGAATAAAAAGGGCAGGGCAATGGGAGGAATGGTGATGAGACTAAGGAATGAATGTATAACAGGGAAAGATAAAAAAGACAGGAATGAACAAAAAGAAGGAGTAATAGTAGAAGAGGCTATGATGGGAGGAGAGAAGTGGAAGGTAGTGGGGATTTATGTGATCAGTGGTATGCAGAAAAAAGCAGAGGAGATTAAAGAAATGATTGAAGAAAATAAAGAAGAGATTAGGATGATAATAGGTGCTGATTTCAATGCGAGGAGGAAGGGAATGGGGAGAAGAGAAAGGAAGAAAAAACAAAGATAACGTACTAAATGGGGAGGGAAAAAAGTTGTTGAAGAGCTTGGAGGAGTTGGGATGGTATATCTTAAACAGGAATATAGAAGGGGATGAAAAAGGAGAATATACACGCTCAGGAAGTGAAAGAGGAACGATAATTGATTATGTGATAGTGGATGATGAGGTAAGAGAGAAGGTTAAGAAACTAGAAGTAGGAGAATATATTGATTCGGATCACTTTCCCTTAATAGTTACATTAGAGGGACAAAAAAGGAATAACAATACGAGTAAAAGGGGAGAAAATGTAAAAAGTGTAGGAAAAGGGGATTGGTCAAGTGAAAGAAAAGAACAGTTTAGAGACAAAATAAGAAATATCAAAATGGGAGAGGGAAATCTGGACGAGGAGATAGAATAAATGATAGGAGAAATAAAAATACGATTAGAGTGCACAAACAATAATGAAGTTAGTAAAGGGGGGGATAGAAGTGAGTGGGATAAGGACTGCAAAGAGAAAAAAAGGAGGTCAGAAAGGAATTAAGAAAGTGGAGATAAGAAAAAAGTAATGGGGAAGAATATAGGGAAAAAAGAAAGATAATACTGAATTGTGTTATCAAGAGAAAGAGGAAGAGAATAAAAGGTTTGAGGAAGAGGCGGAGAAGGCTAGGACGGAAGAAGAGGTACGGAAGGTAGTAAATAGAGAAAAAAAAAGAAGAAAAAGAGGAAACCAAGATATTGAAATAATAGAATGGAAGAAATATTTTTTGGATTTGCTAGGAGGAGTAGAGAGAAAAGTTGTAAAGGGAGGAAAATATGGTAGAGAAAGAGACGAGGAAGAGGAAATTTCAAGGGAAGAAATAGTTAAAGTTTTAGGAATAATGAAGGATGGAAAGGCACCTGGTATAGATGAGATTCCAAATGAAGTATGGAAATATGGAGGGGAGGAACTAGAGGAATGGGCATGGATAATGTGTAATAGAGTATGGAGAGAAGAGGGGTGGTAAGAGTTATGGAAAGAAGAAGTAGTTATACCAATAGTAAAGAAAGGCAAGGGAGAGGAGGTTAAAGATTATAGGGATTTAGAAAAGGAATGGGGGTAATGGACAACATTTGGGATATATCTTGCAGACGAATGGAGATCATACAGCTCATGTATGAGAAAGGATAAAAAAAGCAGCAGGGGTAATGAAACAGATACGGGGAATAGGAAAACGAAGGTTCAAAAAAAATTGGAGAAGGAGATTGTGGTTATTTGATACGCTGGTATGGCCGGTTTTAGGTTATGGAGCAGAGATATGGGGATGGAAAGAAAGGAAAGATATTGAGAGTTTACAAGAAAGGTATA
>NC_046664.1:49793753-49806720 GCF_010883055.1 Belonocnema kinseyi
GGGGAGGGGAGTTGGCGAGAAGGTGTTTGGTGGAGGTAGAAGAGAGGAGAGGGAGGGCGATCGAATTAACGAGGTGGGAAGAAGAAAGGAGGGAGTTCTTTAATGATAGAGATTTAGAAGACGGGACTGGAGTAAACTATGAAGAATTGGAAAAAAGGGAGAGGGAAAGACAATTAACAGAAAGATGGGGGCGTTTGAGGAATCAAAATACAATAAATGGCATAAGATAATAAAAAAGAAAGGGATGCCAAAGTATTTAGAAAAGGGATGGGGAGAGAGAAGGTGGACCAGAATAGCAAGATTTAGACTGGGAAATGAGGTAAGGGAGAGGATGTACTGGGAAAAAGAAGAGAACAGAATGTGTAGAATATGTGAATGGGAGGAGGAAACATGGGAGCATGTTTGGGAAGGATGTAGGAGAGGAATGGAAGATAAAGGAAACCGGCAAGAAAATGTGGTTAAGATTCTAGGCGAAGATGGATTAGGAGAAGAATGGATGAAGGTGTTGGAGGGTGCTAGAGGAGCGAATGAGGGAGAATGAAAGAATGCACGTGAAAAAGGTAAATGGGGGTATAAAAAAGTGAAAGAAAAAA
The DNA here is from genome assembly GCF_010883055.1 of Belonocnema kinseyi. Taxonomy (NCBI): domain Eukaryota; kingdom Metazoa; phylum Arthropoda; class Insecta; order Hymenoptera; family Cynipidae; genus Belonocnema; species Belonocnema kinseyi. The sequence goes on from NC_046664.1 coordinate 49,794,347, forward strand.
GAAACGGAAGTCGCTTAGATTAGAAGCGTGAAAATTGTAAGTAATGGTAAAGTAAAAGTTAAGTAGACTAAGATACGTTTGCGTTCTCATGCTCTCTCTCTCGCTGTCGTTCGCAGGAAATAGAAATAAGGAACTAGATGTAAGACTTTATGTAAATAGTTGTAAATAGTTGTATATATAGAAAGGATAAGATTGTAAAAAATATATAGATTTAAACGGAAAGATTGTAAGGATTGGAAGTCATGTAAACCCTTAGGGGACACATTATGAATAAAAAAAGAATACGGGTGTTATTAAATTTTTAATCTAAAAAATGTAAATGTCGTAACAAAAATGGAAGAATTCAACTTTTAATAAAAAATCAATTTAAACTATAAACAAAGAATTTTCTACCAAATAGTCGATTTTTTAAAGCAAATTATTGAACTTTAAAGAAAAAATGACGAATTTATATACAGAATACAAGAACTCTCAACCCAAAAGTGAATTTTCAACTAATGTAGATTAGTTTTCATCAATAACCAATTTTAACAAAAATTTCAATTTGAACAAAAAGTTGAATTTTTACTTAAACAAAAAATGTCTACTAAAAATGGAATAGGTAAATTTTCAACAAAGAAAAAAGAATTTTTAACAAAACAGTTTGATTTCCTACTAAAGAGATGAATATTTTACTAAAATTTTGAATCATCAGTCAAAAAATAAACTTTTAAGAACTTAGTTCAACTTAAAAACCTTCTTTTTAAATTTGTAACCAAAAAATGAAATTTTAGACAAAAAGGTTAATTTACTACTAAGAAAAGACGAATTTTCAGTGAAATTCAAGAATTCTCAACCAAAAAGTTGAATTTTCAACTTAAAAAGATAAATTCTGAAACAAAAATGTTAAAGTTTTAACTGAAAAAGTAGAATCTTTAAACAAGAAGATTAATTTACTACTATAGAAAAACGAATTTTCAATGAAATTCAAGAATTATCAACTCCAAGGATGAATTTCAACTAAACAAGCTGCATTTTTTAACAAAAAGATTAGTTTACAACCAAAAAACACGAATTTTCTTTTAAATTCAAGAATTATCAATCGAAAATTTGATTTTTTGCCTAAAAAATATGAATTTTTGAACCTGAAGATTCATTTACTACCGAAAATGAATTTTAAAAGAAAATTCAAGAATTCTGAAACAAAAAGTTAAATTTTATAACTAAAAAAGAAGAATTTTTTAACAAAAAGATTAGTTTACTACCAGAAGAGACGATTTTTAAATAAAATTTAAGAGTTCTTAACCAAATATTGAAGTTTTAACTAAAAAAGACGAATTTTCAAACTAAAAGATTAATTTACCACTGAAAATAGATGGATTTTCAATACAATTCTAGAATTCTCATCCAAAAAGTTGAACTTTCAACTAAAAAATATAAATTTTTAAACGGAAAGATTAATTAGCTACCAAAAAGATAAATTTTCAATAGAATTCAAGAAGTCTTAAGAAAAAATTTGAATTTTTAACAAGAATTTTCGAGCGTTTAAAACCAAAAAGTTGAATTTTCCAATTCCATTTTCTATATGGTTACCAGCAGCAATAGCTGCTCCAACTCCAGTATTATCATTAGCTCATTCGGCTACATTAGTAACAGCTTGTATTTATTTATTAATTCGATTTAATAATTTTTTTTAATGATATAAATTTAATAATTATATATATTGGATTGAAAGAGCGATAGTTTTTTAAGAAACAAATTCTATTAAAGCATTATCTATTAACGCATAAAGAATTTTCGAACAAAAGGATTAGTTTACTTAGAAAAGAGACGATCTTTAAATAAAATTCAAAAGTTCTCAACCAAAATTTTGAAGTTTACACTAAAATGGACGAATTTTTAAAGAAAAATATTAATTTACTAATAAAAAAGAGACATTTTTATAAAAATTCTAGAGTTCTGGACCAAAATTTTGAAGTTTCAACTAAAAAAGTATAATTTAAAAACCAGAAGATAAATTTACCACTGAAAAAAATAATTTTCAATAAAATTTAAGAATTCTAATTCAAAAAGTTGAATTTTCAACTAAAAAGTATGAATTTTTATGCAGAAAGATTAATTTGCTAACAAAAAGACGAATTTTCAAGAGAATTCAAGCAGTCTTAACCAAAAAGTTGATTTTTTAATGAATTAATTTACTACCAAAAAAGGAGAATTTTGAAGAAAGTTCAAGAGCTCAAAACCAAGAAGTTAAATTTTCAACTTGAAAAGAAGAATTTTTACACAAGATTAGTTTACTACCATAGAAAGACGAATTTTCAACCAAATTTTCTATCAAATTCAAGAATTCTCTATCAAAATGTTGAATTTTTACCAAAAAACATGAATTTTTGAAGATGGAGATTTATTTACTACTAAAAAAGAAAATTTTTAAATAAAATTCAAGGATCTTGAACGAAAAAGTTAAATATTTCAACTAAAAAGGAGAATATTTAACAAAAGGATTAGTTTACTACCAAAAGAGATGATTTTTAAATCAAATTCAAGAGTTCTTACCGAAATTATTGAAGAATTTGTTTACATAGTCAATATTTATTTATGAAAAACTGCATTTGATAATTTAAGGGATACATCAATCAAAACTTTAATAACTCCTATCTTTTTTTGAATAGGATAATTTGAAAGAAAACTAAGTGTTTCTCCTGAGCTAATAGTTTTCCTATGCCAATCTTCGATAATCTGTCTTTCATCATTTTTAATAAAAGTCATATCAAGAAAATTAAATTTACATTCGGTTTCAATTTTAACAGTAAATTACCACAATAAGAATAAGATACCTCCTAAACTTATTCACTTCTTGTTCCATAGCGACCGCCACACAGTTTTCTATTCTCCCAAAGAGAACGTGTTTTCAATATATTTAATTCCTTCTCATTCTACCGGTAACGCACCTCACAGAGATATTTTTTATTCCTCAGAAGTAGTCATATTTTGATTTTATTTAATTCCTTCTAATAAGTTCGCAAAATATGTGTAATAACTTGTTTTAATTCCTTCATGCGGAATATAAATTCTGAAATTTTAATTCTCACCAATTCAACTCTGCCTCTCTAGAGTTAAAATGATTTAAATTCACACATTTGCATAAATTTCTTTGTTGCATTTTTTCAGACGTTTAAATAAATGATTAAAATATAAATAAATATAAATTTGAATATTTTCGAATTTATAAGTTGAAAAAAGATTTAATAATAAAAAGTAGGTTAAATAAATGCTTTCGTTAAATTTTACTAAGTCGATTGAGAGGAATGGATTTGCACTTTTTCTGTTCCCGTTGGGGGATTTTAAGACGGAGAAAAAATCGCCTATTCATAGGAATAAAAATTCTTAATTTTTCTGAATTCGCCACTTGTTACCAGGTGGAGAACCTACCCAGTGGACACAAAATTTGGCGATGTCTTTACGATATCGATCCGACATTGTTACGACATCGTTACGACATAGTTAAGACATCTTTACGACATCCTATGACCATGTCGTTTCGGTGTCTTTGCAATATCGTAAAGACATCTTCAGATCATACGACTTATTTACGATATCGTAAAGACACCTTAACGACATGGACATAGGATGTCGTAAAGTTATCGTAAAGTTGTCGTAACGATGTCATAAAGACGTCGCCAAACTTTTTGCCCACTGGGTGGGTACCCAGTGGGCAAAAAATTTGACGACGTCTTTATGACATAGGTACGACATCGTTACGACAACTTTATGACATCCTATGATCATGCCGTTTCGCTGTTTTTACGATGTCGTAAAGACATCGACAGATCATGCGACTTATTTACGATATCGTGAAGACACCTTAACGACATGGAGATAGGATGTCGTAAAGTTATCGTAAAGGTGTCGTAACGATGTCGTAAAGACGTCGCCAAACTTTGTGCCCACTGTGTATTGTTGAAATAACTGGTCGTAAAGGGTAGTCAGATTTGTGGACTTTAACAAGCCCGTAGGCTAAAGAAAAATTGGTACTCGTATCAATTTCTCATCTATCAATATTATTGCCTGAAAATTTATTAGTTTTCATTCTGTTTAAAATTTTAAACGTTCCCTCTTGAAGTATTATGGTGGGATTATTTGGAGTCAATTGAAAAAAATCTTCATAATTAAAGATATGAAAATTTTTTTGGATATAAACATCTTTAAAAATCTCTACTGTAATACTCCTTTCACCTGATTTAGTGATCATTAATTTTGGATGATTTTTCAAGAAAATTTTTGCGTCAATTAAACCCTCATTCAATTTTATTTCTAACCAAGTTTTTGAATTATCATTGTTTAAAAAATCATTAGATAAACTTATAAATTGTGCTCTAAATGGATCAACTTTGTTAGTAGCCACTTTAGAAATTTATTGATTATTTTGGGTTAGTATTTTTTCCTTTTTGGGAAATGTAATAATCTAAATAGATTTGTTTAGAATCAAGCACAAATCTCATTTTGAATCTTTTTCATGATCTGATTTCGTTGCATAAAATTGTCCACAAGAAAGTAGATTTCATTTTGTTCTTAAATAAAACGTTTCTTCATTTTATTCTACGGGTACCAGCAATATTACAGCGTCCCTGGCGATGACGATTGCTATCGCCTGTGTGCGTCTGATACTCCTACAGCTGATATTCTTCAAACTGAAGTACATTCGAGCCTTTCGTTCGTTCAAAGCGTCCAAAGGCTAGCTCAGAGTTCCAGTGAGGACTCGAGTGAGTTTCAGTCAGACTGAGTTTGTCAGTTCAGTCAGTCATTGAGGCGTCCCTGTCCTTTTACTGCTCTCGAATGCTGCGTGTCGTAACGGATCGTGTCTTATCATTAATTTATTGAAACTCACGAGCGCGCGAACAACGTCGTCATTTTCAAGATCTGGCGATTGTTTAGTGTCGATTCTGCGTGCGATCGCACTTAGCGAGATGATAGAATTTCAAACAATAATTTTTTCCTTACTTGTTGCGTTTCTTGGTATTTTTCTCTTCACCGGAAGTCGATGGAAGTTCTTCTACATCCTTTATAAGACCGTACCAAGAGATCTCCTGTGAGTGAACTTCCATTCGTTTAATTATTTAATTATTTAATTAATCGTGGCTGCTTGACTGTGTCGGAAAGTGATGTGGAGTAAAAATGTGATTCTTCTTCAGTTTAGGATAAAATTGAAGCTTCAAGGTTCATCTCTCGGGAAGTGTTTCATAATTTACTCGCTGAGATTACTGATCTAAATTGGTGAACCAATGCGGGTTCAGTGGGAATTGAAGAAGAGAAAGGAAATGTTTAAGTTATTGTCGTTAGGAGATCGGAAGTTTTCATGCTTTTCATTCATAAATTGGTTGGAAAAATTGAGTTTCGATATAGATTCTTTATATTTGTGCATACCTAAAAGTCACCCCACTATTGAAAAAGTCGTTGAATTCTTAATCAAACAGTTGCATTTCTTATCATAAAAAGAATACTCTACCAGAAAAATATGAATTTTCAATAAAATACCTACATTTTCAAACAAATAGTTGAAATTTCTGCCGAAAAAGACGAAAGTTTCAAAAAGTTACGTGGATTATCAACTAGTTCATTTCTAAATGTATAAAAATAAATATTTACATTTTAGAAATAAAAAAGATCAATTTTTAACAAAAAACAGAGTAGTATCATTTTTATTGTGGAGACATACTTGTCAATAAAAAAATAATTCTCAACAAAAGAGTTCAATAACAACTAATCAGTTGAGTTTTCAACGAAACAGTTGAACATTAAGTTTAAAAAATAAATTTATAACAGAAAAAGCAACAAATTTTCAACTAAAACTATGAATCCTAAATAAGAAATATTAACTTTTAAGGAAGTAGTTCATCTTTCTACCAAGCAGTGAAAATTTCAACCCAAAATGATTACTTTTTAACAAAAAATGTAATACATGGTATTTTAATAAAAAAAATATTACAATTAAAAATAAACTAAACAAGAATAATTTACAACCAAAAAGATAAATTTTCTACAAAAAAAGGCAAATTTTTAGAAAAGTACATTACTTTTCTACTGAGAATATAAAATTTCTACCAAAAACACGAATTTTCTGCAAAACAGGTAAATCTTTAATAAAAAAATTCATTTTTGTCTAGAGATTTTTGGATAAAAAGTTGAAGTTTCTGCTTAAAAAACAATTGATTGATTTTTTTATTGGGTTCTATCAATTCAGATGGCATCTAATTGGACATCGTGAAAAAGAGGGCAATACGGAAAAGACTGAAGCCTGCGAAAAATCAATAGGAATTTTTATATTTCTTAGCCTATAGAATAACATTCTGAATAAGCATTGAAGTTAATTTGTAATAACTTCAAAATGATCGAATGGTTGAAATTAAAAAAAAAAAAATGGTTGAATTTTAATAAATCACGCATTATTTATTCTTTGGTCGGAAACTGATTTTTAGAACTCTGTTTTCAATTTTGTAAATAAGGAAATAATGGTCAATTCCTCGAGCAATAAAAAATGGTTTTAATCATTTCAGCCCAAACAGAAAAGCCCTTATTTCTAAAATTCCACTTTTTTTAAATTAGTAAAAACAATGGCAAGAAAAAATTCAAGTTACAAACAAAATTGTTAAAATAAATCGTTTCTGGAAGGTTTCAAATGATGAAGAAAGTTATTTATTTTAAATGGCATGATCAGTAATATAATTTTTAATGCTTCAAATCATAGAAAAATCATTTTATCAGAGATTTGGTTTCTAGCAATTTCCGAACATTGCTATTTTGTCGTTCATTTGTTTATATTTTTGTAATTTTTTTAAATTATTTGTTTTGTATGAAATTCAAGCACACATTTCTTCGCAGAATGTTTAAGGGATTTTTTAATGTATTTAAGCAACTTCGTGCATTGTTGGTTGAAACATTAATAATTTAAACAACGCAGTCACAAGGACATTTCTTTCATGGTAATATCATGACTCAACAAGTGTATTGACCACCAATTACCTGCGAAGATTCTTTGATAGTCTAATAGGAATTTATGCAATTTAATAATAAAAAAAAGTAGGGTCGAAAAAAATGGTCCAACACGTGGAGTTTTAGTTTTTTTGTACCTCACATTATTAAAAAAAATATTTACACTATCGAAAGTTTAAATTTGTAAAATAAAAAAATTGTCTTTCAATGGAAAACTCTCGTCACAATATTTACTTTTCTATGTCGATTGGTCTGGCCATGAGGCTTAAGAGGTTAACAAACAGCTTACAAACTAAGGAGTTATTTATAATTTTTTAAATTATTACAATTTTTCGCTTCTATCACCATTTTTATAATAAATTACAACGATCTTAGGAAAAAATATTTTTCTTTCTATAAGGAACTGATATACCAAGATTCTTTTAAAAATAAATTGTATATAACAATGAACTTGTACATTAAATTAATTATTTATAATCCCTAAATATACAAAATTGTAGAATATAATACATAAAATTAAGGAATGTTTTAAAGTTATTTTTCCTTTATTCTCCAGCCAGGATTTTTGTAAATAATATTTCCTAACAGTACGTGTTCTTCGCGTAACTGTTGTTCAAGTGTATCCTCTTTACAGTTTTGCAGATTTTATTTCATCTCTGTTCCACTTTTAGAGAATGTAACCAATAAAGTGAAACAAATTCATATAAAAATGATATTTTCTATATAGTAATTGATTTTACTTAATAAACTGGTGTTTTTCAAAATTAATTAAATGTTATTATTTTCGGGACTACTGAAAAATTTTTGATAATAAAATTTACAAATTGCAAAATTGCCGAATTGTTAAAAAATATTAGTTATTTATTAAAAATACATATTTCAAATATGAAAAAATAATAATTTCTAATGTTTGAAGGTTTTTTAAAATTATTTTTTGAATTTTGAATCTCCATAATTGAACGAATTTGCAGGATTAAATCCAGCACAGATTTTTTGCGAAGATTGTTATTTTTTATATTTAAGATAAATTTGTTCAATGATTGTTATTTTGAATTCAAACAACAATTCTATAAAAACTATAAACATCAAAAGAGAATTTTTTTGGTAAAAATAATTGATTACTGTATTTTGATTAAATAAATAATATTTGTTTACAATTTTTTGAAATGTTTAAATTCGGGAATTTTTTAGTTCGGATATCCTATAATCCGGTAATTTTCTGTTGTGAATTTTATCATTTGTGAATTTTACAATTCGGTAATATTATACACTGTCCGGAAATTTTAAAATGTCGGGGATTTTATTATTCGGGATTTTTCAGACCTTCCATCATTTTCTAATAAGTAACTAACATTTTTCAAATTGCTTTTTTAAAATATGGAGATTGTCCAGAATTTTACATTAATAATTTATTTAAGGCATTTGATAATTGTTGTCGATTTATCAATTAGGGACACTTTAAAGTCTTGCCGACTCACTAGTAATTGGGTTAACTGTGTTAGATTGAAACATTGAAATTCCACTTTAATTTATGGAATATTTATTTGACATTATTCAAGCGACTTTTTCAGATCATTCAAAGTATTAAGAATTTTAAAAAATGAAAAGATCAAGAATTTAAAATGTTTAAAATATACCTCGAAATATACACAAATGTTATCATATGCATGATAAAAGTTTAATTTATAAATTGTAATTATAATTAGGAAACATAGTAATTTTTTACGAAAATAGGCGAAAAATGTTTAGGTAACACCATTTATAACAAAATAGTTACATATTCGAACAAAAAAAAAATCATTTTTTACCAAAAAGGAAGAATTTTCAACGAAAGAGTTGCGTTTTGAAGCTAAACATGCGAATTTTTGAGAAAAGATGCATTTTTAACCGAAACAGATAATTTTGGAACAATACTGTTGAATTTATAAGAAAAGATTAATTTTGGACCAAACACTTGCATTTACAATCACATTCGAGTTCGTCAGCAAAATAAATGAAATTTGAACCAAAAAATTAAATTTTCAAAATTGGTTGAAAATTAATTTTTTTTAAATTCTTAATTTAAAAAATAATAAATAAATAAAACTACCTACAGAAAATATTTCTTAACCGAAATTATTACATTATCAAAATAAGTGAATTCCCGAAATTCTACATTTTTTATTTAAAAAAAGAATCATTTAATATTTCCACCGGTTAAAATAATCTTTTATTTTACAGGTATACTTTAGATAATTGTCAAGGATAACGAGATTTTTTAAATTAGATATTTAAGTTGTTATTCATTTCGTTTATAAAGCTTTTATGTTACAGAACTTACAATATTAAGATTCTGATCTCTCCTAGTTAAAAGTTAGAATATTTTGTTAAAAATACATGTATTTTGTGGAAACTTGGTCTTTTTTGTAAAATTAAACTTTTTATATTTTTAATTAAAATCTTGTTTGGTTGAAATATCAACTTAAATGTTTCGTTAAGAATCCATCTTTCTGACTGAACGATGAATCACTTGGTTTAAATTTAAACTTCTTTTTCAAAAATTATTTTTTTTTAGTAGAAAATCCATTAATTCTTTTAGTTAATAATTGATCACTTTTGTTGAAAAATTAACATTTTTGTTGAAAATTCATGGTTTTGGTTGAAAATTTAACTAATATAGTTGTTAATTTTTTAAAATTCAAAATTCAGCAATTTCATTGAAAATTGATGCATTTTGTTGAGAGTTCGTCTTTTTGGTAAAGTATTCATCTTTTTGGTAGGAAATTCAAGTATATGAATAAACATTCATATTATTTGGTTGAAAATTTCACTACTTGCTTGAATGTTAAAATAATTTTTAAAAGTTCATTTTGTTTTATATTCACCTCTTCGGTTGAAAAAGTAATTTTTCATATTGAGCATTATTTTTTTTCGATTAAAAATTAATTTTTGTATCATAAAATTTAAGTATTCGATTTTTGATTAAAAATTTATATTTTTTCTTACAAATTGTAATTTTCTATTTCAAAATTCATGTATTTTGTTGAAAAATTCATCTTTTTGGTCGCACATGACTTTTCTTACCTGAAAGTTCATCTTTTGAGGTTAAAAACGCAACTATTTGGTTTTAAGTTTTTACAATAATTTTTTTGATTGGGAATTCAAAAATTTAATAGAAAATTAAGCTATTAAATTGAAAATAAACGTTTCTGCTAAAAATTCATATTTTTGACATTAATTTGATTGTTTAGTTAAACATTCAACTCTTCTGATGATAGTTCATCGTTTTGGCTTTAAAGTTTAACAATTTTATTTAAAATTGATGTATTTTGTTGATAGTTCGTATTTTTGGTAGAATAAGTTTTTAATTAAAAATTCATATTTTTTGTTCGAAAATTCTACTACTTGTTTATATATTGATCTAATTCATTAAAACTTCATTTAATGGAAAATGTGACTTTTCTGTCCAACATTCGCTTTTTTAGGTTGAAAATAAATTTCCTTATCAGAAAATTTAATCATTCCATTTTTTATTAAAAATGGATATTTTGAATTAAAAAATGATATTGTCTAGTTAAACGTGCATGCATTTTGTTTCATATTCACCTCTTTAGTAAAAAATGTAATTTTTTGTCGGAAATTCATTTTTTCGGTTAAAAATTAATTTTTGTATCAAAAAATTTAACTATTCGATTTTTGGTTGAAAATTAATATTTTTATTAGAAATTGTAATTTTCTATTTCAAAAATTCCTGTTAAAAATTAATATTTTTGGATTAAATTCTATTGTTTCGTTAAAAATGTAACTATTTTTATTAAAACTTCGGCTCTGAGATTTAGCAATTTGGTTGAAAGGGGATGTATATTAATAAAAATTCTTCTTTCTTTTGTAGAAAATGTACCTTTTTGTTAGACATTCATATTTGTTGGTTAATATTAAATATCTGTTTAAAATTCAACTTTTTAAATGAAAATTCGTTTGTTTTGGTTGAAAACTAATTTTTGATCTATAAATGGCCATATTCTATTTTTGGTTGGGAATTTTGGTTTTGAATTTGAATTGTGTGCTTTGTTTTTCAAAAAGCTTCAGTTTTTCTTTAGGCCTCTGTAACTTTCAGCCTGATTAAAATATTTTGTATTCTAGTAGCGTTAATCGTCTTCTTTCTAAAACCGCCGGAAAATTGAAAGAAAGGTTTAAAATGAACAAAATGGTAGCGGTTTTTCCGAAAAAACTTATAAATATATTTTCTGAAAAGGCCCACCTTTAAATTTTTGTCAATTTTTTAAAACTTATACTTGAGCATAAGGATATTTTATGGGTTTTATGCTTGCTAAATAACTTTTATAGTCTGAAGAATTATTTGTTGTTACAAAAGAGTTTTTTACATTTTTTTGGAAAGAATGATAGATACGAAAAAATGTTAAGATAAATGTTTTAACGTTTAGAAAAGTTCTATGAAGAACGACACTTGTTCTTTTGCAATATTTTCATAGTTTACAAAAAAAATTGAAAAACTACATGTTTAGGAAAAAACGATTATCTCGGCCTGAAAAATGGTTGAGCGCGCTTGATGCTGTACCTTCCGAGTAGCAACTTAAAAAAAATATTTAGAAAAATAAAAAAGTTAGGGGTTTGAAAAAAAATATCTTTTTTTATTATTTTCTTCAAATTTTGAACATGAAAAAAGTATCATTTCAGGAAAACCCTACCTTTTTTATTTTTTTAAATATTTCTTAAAAGTTTCTACTAATAAAAGAAAGGCATCATAGTAGCATAATGTGGTCTTAATCTTTTTTGAGGGCGGGAGAATTTTTTCCCCTACAAATGTAGTTTTTAATTTTTTGTCGTGAAATAGGGAAAATATCGCAAAAGAACAAGAAACGTTTTTCATAGAACTTTTTTAGACGTGCTAACTTTTATTTTAACATTTTTTCGTATCTATCATTGTATTCAAAGAAAAAGTCGAAAATTCGTTTGTGACAAAAGAAAAGAATTCTCCTGGCTACAAAAGTTATATAGCAAGCAAAAAATTAATAGGATATCTTTATTCCCAAAGTACAAGTTAAAAACAAACGCTATTAGAATCAAAAAGCAAAAAATAAATATCTCAATTAGGCTGAAAGTTATAAGAGTTTAGTGAAAAAATGCGTTTTTTAAAAATAAAGCACAAAATTCAAACACGCATAACTTTTTCGAAAAAATTTTGTTTGTAAATCGGAAAAAATGTGCATCATCTAATTTCCTTTAAAAAGCAACATATGTCGCCCTCGAGAGATTCTGCGATTTCAAGTGTAGGGCACTGCCTGATTTGAAATGGATTCGGTCCAATGAGTATTAATTTTTGAAACTGAACATTGGATGATTCCATTTTATAGTTTCACAAGTTGATCCGTTCAATTTTTAATGTGACTGTTTCATTAACAAGA
>NC_046664.1:49806820-49808333 GCF_010883055.1 Belonocnema kinseyi
TTAGTTTTACTTTTCTTTAACCATTTTCATTTGTCTCAATCTTGTTGTCTCTTTTATTTTATATTCATCTTATTTACATTTATTTTTTTGAGTTGGAAAAGGGGCTATTTTTATTCAAAATTCCTTTACAGTATAATATAGTCCGTATTTATTTTATTCTATTTTTTTCATTTCTTGTTAAAGTTTTGGATTTATAGACTTCTTGACTTCTGAAGATTCCGACCATTTATTTTTTTATTTTATTTTTTTTTTAAATCATTTTCTGTCATATCTTTCCATTTGAATAATCTTATAAATATTTATTTTAAAAAAGTAAAGTATTCAGTCCATATTCACTTTTCTCATTTTATTTTATTATATTTTTTTATTCCTTGGCAAAGATTTTTTATTTTGTATTCTTTAACCTCAAAAAATGAATTTTTAACGAAGTAGTTTAACCTTCCAGGTTGTTGGATTTTTAACCAATAAAGATGACTTCTCGGCGAAAAATGAAATAGTTGATACTTCAACTAAAACATATTATTATTTTAAGATAAAAACAGTTGGTTATACCGGTAAAAAATGAATTCCCAAGGCAAAACACAATTTCAACCACAAAATTTATTTCAAATCTAAAAGAGTAGAATTTAACAAAAAATACGACTTGTTAAGAAAACAATGGAATTTTTAGATGTGGAGTTTTTTGTCTGTAACGGTGAACCTTCTACAAAGCAGTTACATTTTCAATCAAATAAGATAACATTTTTCCCAAAATACATACATTTTCCACCCCAAAATAGGAATTATAAACAGCTGAAGGATCTGCAACTAATAAAATAAAATTGATGAATTCTGGACAGAAAATATAGTAGACTTTTCAATTAAGAAGAATAAACCTTTAACCAAAAAATAAATAATAATATAAACTTTTACCAATCAAGTCAATCGAATTGTGGAATTTTTAAGTCAAAAAGTTGAATGCTTAACAAAACAAATAAATTTTCAACAAAAAAATTCATTTTCAATCAAACAGTTGAAGTTTCAACAAAATATGTGAACCTTCAATCGCAACAAAATTAATTTTGTTTAAAATGATGGAACTTTAATTGATTTCAAATCGTAGATTTCAAATTCTTTATGTCTTACGGTCCAATCGTAAATCGAAAAAATAAATATGAGTCAAAAAAACATGTTCTTCGAAACTCAGATATTTATTTAATAGAAAAAACTCCTTTCAAAACTTCCTGACGTTTCAGTACACATGCGTACCTTTTTCAAAGGTTCTTAAACCTCTCAAGGATGTAAGATAAATAACCCATGTTGTCCAAAACGTTGTTGACTTGTTAATTGTAAAATGATTTGATGAAACAAATCAATCCTTTCTTCGACCGTTGATATTTATTGATTTCAAATCGTAGATTTCAAATCGTATATTGATTTGTTTCATCAAATCATTTTACAATTAACAAGTCAACAACGTTTTGGACAACATGGGTTATTTATCTTACATCCTTGAGAGGTTTAAGAACCTTTG
>NC_046664.1:49808433-49811341 GCF_010883055.1 Belonocnema kinseyi
TTGGACCGTAAGACATAAAGAATTTGAAATCTACGATTTGAAATCAATAAATATCAACGGTCGAAGAAAGGATTGATTTGTTTCATCAAATCATTTTACGATGGAACTTTAAACCAAATATTCAGTGAAAAATTAATTGTTTCCAATATAGTTAAATTTCCAACTAAATTATTATAATTTTTAACCAAGAGGTAAAATTTGAACCTAAAATATAGAAGACTTTTTAGTTTAAAAAAATTAATATTTAATCAAAGAAGAGGACTTTTCAAGCAAAGACGAATTTTCAATCCCAGAAAATGAATTTTAAATCCCAAAGGATGAATTTTCAAACGCAAATGACGAATTTTCTGTACAAAAAGACGATTTTTCAACAAAACAGTTGAATTTTTAATAAAAAAAAGTTGAAATTTCTACCAAAATAGATGAATTTTCAACTCAAAAAGAGGAATTTTCGACTAGAAAGTTATAGTATTAGCCCGAAAACATGAATTTTCAAACAAATAAAAAACTTAGTAAAATTTTTAATGAAATAATAAAATTTATAACCAAAAAATTAAAGCACCTTCAACCAAATAATTTAATTTTAAACCATAGAGAATGATCTACAAATAGTACCATAAACTTTTAACGAATCAAGTCAATTAAATTGTGGAATTTTTAAGTGAACAAGCTGAATTAAAAAAAAAACAGATTAGTCTTTAACCATATATGTAAATAAATCATCAACAAAATAATAAATGTTGTTTAAAATAATTTAACTTTTAATAAAATATTAACAAAAAATTACTTTTTAACAATATAGTTACATTTAAAAAAAAATTATTAGAATTTAAATACAAATAAGAGATGAATTCTGAACGAAAAGTATAGTAGACTCTTCAAATAAAAAGAACTAACATTTACACAAAGAACAGGATTTTTCTACCAAGGACGAATTTTAAATCCCAAAAGACAAATTTTTCAACCCAAGAGGCCGAATTTTCTGTCCAAAAAGACGAATTTCCAACAAAAAAGTTAAATTTTAACCAAAAAAGACAAAAATTCTGTTAAGATAGATGAATTTTAGCATAAAAAGATGAATTTTTGGAAAAAGAGTTGAATATTAATAAACTGAAAATATGAATGTCCATATTGGCCTCTATGTCAATTTTGGGCCCCCTGTTTTTTCTTGGCCTATATTAACTGTAGGCCCTTTAGAAATCGTTGATCCTTTGTCAATTTTAGGATCTATGTTTTTTGCCCTATGTCAAATTTAAACCCTATATCAATCTATGTCGAATTTGGACCCTATGTCAATTTTTTGTCCGATTTTAGTTTTGGACCCTGCATAAATTTTTGTAATTAGGTCGAATGTGAACCATATAGAGAATTTGGACCCTATGCCAATTTTCGGGTGTCAATTTTGGGTCCTAGGTCACATTTGGGCCATATTTCTATTTTTTGCGTTATATTAGTTTTTTGACCCTATACCAATTTTGGGCCCTATGTTAATGTTTCGCTATATGTGAGTTTTTGGTCCTATGTCAAATTTCAGCAATAATTTTGGACATTATGTCGAATCTGGATCATATATCAAATTTGGGTCATATGCCAATTTTGGGATGCCAATTTTCGACCCTGTGTCAAATTTGTACCTTATTCCCATTTTTGGCATCATGTTGATTTTTGGACTCCGTATCAATTTCGGGTCCTATTTAACTATTTGGGCCTATGTCAGTTTTTAGTCCTATGTCAAATTTACATTCTATGTCTATTTTGGATCCTATGTAGGCTTTGGATTTTATAATAGTTTTTAACACTGCACACATTTTAGGCATTATGTCACATCTGGGTCATATATTTAATTTGGGCCCTGTGCTTATTTTTAGACATGTCGACTTTGGGTCCTAGGCCAGATTTGGACCATATGTCTATTTTGGCCTTATATTCGTTTTTTGGTCCTGTATCCATGTTGGGCCCTACGTTAATGTTGAGATATATGTCCGTTTTTGGTCCTTTATCAAATTTCTCCGTCAGTTTTGGGCATTATGTCTAATCTCGGTCACATATTGAATTTTGGCCTTATGCCAATTTAGGGGTGTAAATTTTGTTCCTATGTCCAGTTTGGGCCCTATGTCTATTTTTGGTCTTATATTATTTTTTGGGCCATGTATGAAGGTGAGGCCTTTCTTAATTGTTTAGCTATATGTCATTTTCGGTCCAATGTCAAATTTGGGCCCTATTTCTATTTTTAGTCCTATGTAGACGTTGGACTTTATATCAGTTTTGGACCCTGCATGAATTTTGGGTATTATGTCGAATCTGGACAATGTATAAAATTTGGGCCCTGTGCCAATTTTGAGATGTCAATGTTGGGCCATATGTCAAATTTGGGCCCTATGACTATTTTTGGCTTTATATTAGCTTTTAGGCCCTGTGTCATAAATTTTGGTTTCTATGATTTATTACGAGGCGAATAAAAATTATCCGTCACTAGCAAATTTTAGTTTTCAATTGTTTGCAGCGTTTTTATCCAACTTCAGATAAGTAATATCTCGGGGATTTACAGTGATAATTTAGTTATTTACTTCGAAAGTAAATGAAATAATGTTAGGGATTTGCGAAATTCATGATTTTCTTATCAAATCAAAATTTCAATTTTGTTCAATGTCGTCTTGGTCATGGTTTTGATGATCTAATATGACCTCGTAATAGTCGAGAGAGATTGTGGACAAACGAGAATGAAGAGGAGACCAAAACAATATAATTGAGAAAATGTCACCCTCTTTAAATAACTCAAGTATTCTTCATTAACTCATACATTAATTACATTATTTTATTGACATCACCCGTATAGAGACCAAGATGAATGGAAAAAAAGTCGTCTCCCCTTGCTGGTATCAATTGCTTGCGCAGCACACGTTGTTAA
>NC_046664.1:49811441-49815657 GCF_010883055.1 Belonocnema kinseyi
TAATGAGACTCGGTCGCCTATGTTCCATATTTTTTAGTTAAAAATTCAACGGTATGGTTAAAATTTTTTCGTTTTGATAGCAAACTAATCTCTTTGAAAGAAAATAAATTTTCTTGTTTGACAGTTGATACATTTTCCTTGAATATTCCAATGTTTGCTAGAAAATTCGTATTTTTTGTTGAATGTTCCTATGCAAAATTTATCTTATTTTTCCCCATTCAAAAATTGTCACTGACAAGGCCCACACCAGTTTTTCTGTAAAAAAATAATATTTATCATTGCGCACAAGTGGGGCGTCAAGATATAAATATATGCCATTATTTACACAGGACCATAAACCGCCTAAGCCTGCAACATAAGAGGGACTATGTGCAACTTATTTTTTTGAGATCGCTAAATCCGCATCCGATGTCCGTTTGATGCAATCAGGTCAATATCAAGTTCAGTTCAAGGTCGAACCTACAAAATTTACCGCTCACTAACTAAATCAGGGTACCTTTAGGTTTTAGTGGTCACTGATTTTACATCCGGTGTCCCTTTGATGCCATCTGTTCAGTTTTAAGGTCAGTTCAAGTTCGGATCAATTTGATCTCATTGTTTGGCTCATTTGTCAGACGAAACAAAATGGCCGCCAATTATTGGTGCCGGTGTCATGACGACATAGTCTAAAAATTGTATCTAACCGCTATACTTTCAACTTATTTTTATTTAGTTGTTTTTTCAACTTTTCAAGTACACTGCATGATCAGAAGCCATACAAAGCTTGAATATGAACTAAAGTATTGTAAGAACGTCAGCCATCTTGGCTTGACTTCATACATGATCCGAGTGTAACAGACTGTGCAACTGGCAGAGGTGTTTATTTATTACCATTATGCAACAAAACACCTTTTAAACTTCTTGTAGAAGAGTCTATGAATAGTCGCCACGCGTCAGCATTATAAGGTATGGTTTTAAATTTTTCGACTAATCCCTTCACATTGTTACAATATACCAATTCTCGTACCGAACAAAATTTTTTCTAAAAGCTCTATCTCGATCACGAATTCTAATTCAGGGACTATTTAAAGCTAAAGGTACCCTGATTTAGTTGGGAAGCGACGAATTTTGTAGGTTTGACCTTGAAAGAACCTTGATACTGACCTGATGGCGTCAAACGGACACCGGATTCAAGTTCAGCGACCACTTAAATCTTGAGGTACCTTCATTTAGTTAGTGAGCGACGAATTTTGTAGGTTTGACCTTGAACTGACATTGATACTGACCTGATAGCGTCAAACGGACACCGGATTTCAATTCAGCGACCACTTAAACCTTAAGGTACCTTGATTTAGTTAGTGACCGATGAATTTTGTAGGTTTGACCTTGAACTGACCTTGTTACTAACCTGATTGCGTCAAAAGGACACCGGATTTTGATTCAGGTCCTGTCCATTTTGACTAGGTAGGCAAATTATATGCACAATTAAATAAAAATGCAACAAAGTATAAATACAAATGTCATCCTTTTATTGAAAGGTCAATTTTTTGGCGTTGTAGATTCAACTGATTTGTAGAAAATTCATCTATTCGACCGGATAATTCAACAATTTTATAAAACCTTCAATCATTTTGCTAAAAATTTACTTTTTTGGTTGAAAATTGATATTTTAGGCTAATAAATTCAACCATTTAATTGGCAATTCAATTTAAAAAAAGGTGTATTTTAGTTTAAAGTTTAACTATTTGGCTGTACATGCAACTGTTAAGTTAAATTTGGTTTCATTCAAGTATTGTTGTCGATTTTCTTTTTTTCGAGTCTCAAAGTAAAATGTTTAGTAAAGAATTAATCTTTTCGGCCTTAAAATTTCACAATTGTATCAAAGCTTTATGTAATAAGTTAAAAATTAATTTTATTAGTGGAAATTTATATTTTGGATTTATAAATTCAACTACACTATTGGTCAAAAGATCGGGTTCGCCTCTTTTACGATGATTGATTAAATTCTTTTAATTTTAATTGTATCAGAGCTAAAAAAATTTCTTTAAATAGGTCAATTCTATCAAAATTTTCTATAAAATGAGCCCACTATGAAGCCAAATTGTTTATTTTTTAATGAGGTATTGCAAGAATAGTGTTTATTTTAATGTTTTTTTAAATTTTCAATAACTTATTTGATAAGCAATATTTTTTATGTTCTTCTGATTATTTTAATTCTATTTTTCTATAGTATCGCTAAAGCTTATGATCGTAAAGGTTCGAAAAATTCCTAACGCTGTATGAGAACTTATCTATCTTTCAACGTTATCACAAGAGCGTTATGAGCGTAAACCTACACAAAATCATGTTACAGTGCTATTACTGAAAGTTCTTCTATGATTATAAATTTCTGCTATACTGCAGAAAAATAGCTTTAAAATGAGTCCTGGAACATTCGAAAATATTTATTATTACGGAAGTTATTGAAAGTTTAAGAAAACATTTAAATTTTGCACAACTTCTGCACTATCTTTTTGAAAAATAGATATATAGGCTTTATAATGTGCTCCTTTTATAATAATTCTGAGAGCATTTTATCTTTTAAAGAGAAAAATTGTTAGCTTACAAATAATTGAAATTAAAAAAACTTAATCAATCATCCAAGAAAAGTACTACTAAAATTCATCTTTTTCGAAAACTTAATTTTCAGGGTTATAAATTTAACTATTTTGTTATAAATTTAATTCAAAAACGTCTCTTTCACTTGATAGCTTAACAATTTGGCTGTGCATGCAACTGTTTGTATAAGTTTTTTTTAATTCAGATATTTATTGTTTCAATCTAATTAATATTATTAAAAAGAATTTATTCCTCTAATATTACTCTATTTTTGCAAAAAAATCACTCTATTTCACTTTTTTTGAGTGCATTTTGGGCTTTGCAGTCTGCAATTGGATAAGCTTGACTTACACAAACAATTACTCTACATTTGTAGCTTCTCGAAAATAGTTGTATTTATATTAGTTCTGACTGCATTGGTTAATTAATCGAATTCAAATTTTACAATACTAAAAAATAAACAGTAGGAATCCGAATTTCATTTATAAAAAGTATAAGTTCTTTAGGTATTGTTGAATGCAATTTCTTTGAAAATCTTTTCACTATATTTAATATTTATACTTATTTCATAGCAATAATTCAAATTAACTAAGAGAAACGTATCGTCTCCTTGATATATACATATATATGAAAAAATCTTACATAATTCATGGATCCAAAACACAATGCGATTCGCTTGACCCTGATTAATTTTCAGGTCTGCAGAAATAATTATGTAGGAAA
This sequence comes from Belonocnema kinseyi, assembly GCF_010883055.1. Taxonomy (NCBI): domain Eukaryota; kingdom Metazoa; phylum Arthropoda; class Insecta; order Hymenoptera; family Cynipidae; genus Belonocnema; species Belonocnema kinseyi. The sequence continues at coordinate 49,814,742 of NC_046664.1, forward strand.
TGGTCGACGAGCTGTAATAAACTCTAAATATATACCAAATAATTTTTTAATTTAATTTTCTTGACCAAAATATTGCATTAATTTTTTAACGTATTGCCCAAGTACTTTTCGATTTAAAATTACGTCTAAAAATTGGCAAGTAATTATAAATTCCTAAAAATAAAAGGGCAATGCACTTTCCTTTAATCATAAAATGCGTCACTATGGTGCGTTAGGCGAGTATATTAAAATTTTTATATATTTAATTTACCTTTACTTCTTTTTTTATAAAAAATCGTAGGATACAGAAATAGACAATGTCCATACAAATTAGTATTAGAAAGTTAAATATTTCACTTTTTTTCTGCCTGACAAAGTAAAAACGTTTTGTTGCATGTATTCAATTTATGTATGTGAAATTTATGGAAGAAAAATGTGAATGTGAATACTGTCCCATTATTGATAAATATGCTAATAGGGATTGGCAATGAATGATTGGTTGAAATTGTATGTACATAGTTGATATGAGACATTTTCGAGTATTGTTAATACGTTTTGATCCTATTTATGCCTCCTTTTTTTAATTCTTCATTTTCCCCTATTTTCAGGAATCTTACGATCTTTCTAGAGATAAAAATACAAAACGACTTTGAAGGAAGCAGGAAACTACTTTATAAAAAAATGAAAGGAAACAAAAGTACAGAAATTGTTAACATGAGAAATAGTAGGGGGGAAATGGTATATGATGCAGATGGAATACTAGAGGCTTTCAGAGACTATCTTAGGAGACAATTCGGAGATGAAGCTATAGGACACCACAAATGCGATGTTGAAAACGATGCGTTGGAAAACTCAATTGAAAAAGTCTGTGTAACTGAGGTTAGGGATATAATTAAGAACTTGAAAAACGGTAAGGCTGCCGGGGTAGACGGCATTA
>NC_046664.1:49815757-49818579 GCF_010883055.1 Belonocnema kinseyi
AAATCTCTATCCCATCCACACACTACTCCTTTCCCCTGCCGTGTGAGTCACGCCTACCCCGAAAGGGAAATGGCTTAATGGTGTAATAATAATAATAATAATTACGATCTTTCTCTTTTTTAAAAATTAAAATCGCACTGAACTAGTAGCGCCCATTAAAACGATTTAAAAAAAAAATTATTGGAAGTTCTACTTATACATTTTTGGTTCAGAATTAATCATTCACTTTTTTATTGAAGATTCATAATTTAATTTGAAAATTAAAACATTTCACTGAAAATCGATTATTTTATTTAAAATTAGTTTTTTTTCCTCGTTAAGAATTTTTTTACCTATTCTGCTTTTAGTTGAAAGTTGATTGGTTTCTTTTAAAGTTGATCCTTTGTCATAGAAAACTCTGCACCGAATATTTGTGTAATAATTTCCAAATTTGATGTTAATAGTAATCATCTTATTTAAAAAGAGTTTACAATGGTACCGTTACTTATTTAAAAGCAAAGTACCCAGGTATTCGAAGATTTAAGTTTCCAATATTAAAATAAACGCTTTGAATAAAAATTATTTATTCTATAACTTCATGAAAAATACATCGGTGTTAAAATTAAGAATGTGATTCTTGATCATTTGTCATAGAAAACTCAACTATTTGGCTAAAAATATATCCTTTTTTGTTAAAAATGCAACTGTTTGGGTAAAAATTAACCTGTTCTCGTTAAGGATTGAACTATTTTGTTGAAAATTAATCTCTTTTGTTAAACAATCAAATACTTGGTTAAAACTTATACTGCTTTAAAAAAATAATTATTTTTTGTTGAACGTCCATGATATTAATTACAAACACATATTCGGGGTTCAAAATTGAACTGTTTTGTAGATAATTCGGCTTTTTGGATTAAAAATTCAACAGTTTTTTTATCAAGTTTAACTGTTTGGTTACAAATTACGTTTTTATTTTGAAAAAAATATATTTTTGCTTAAAAATTCAACCACTTTGTTAAAAATTAAACTAATGTTTGAAAATTTAACTATATGGAATCAAATTTACTCTTTTGTTGAAAAATAATATTTTCGGGTTAAAAATTTAACTTCTTAGCAGATCAATTACGTCTGTGGGTTTAAACTTAAACAATTTTGTTCAAAATTCATGTATATTGTTAAAATAATAAAAAAAATTAATTGTTATCAAATCAGTCTAACTGTCAACTTTTCCTAGTTATATTTTCATCTGAAAAGAATATTTTTTCAACCAAAAACGTATCGTTAAATTTTGAATTAACAAAATTAATTTCTTACCACAAAAACGAATTAAATTATCAACCAGAGAGATGCATTTTTAAGGCAAATCATAAATAGTCAAGCAAAAAAAAATTAATTTATAACAAAGCAGTATAACCAAGTAGTATACCTTTCAATAAAAAAAGAATAATTTGCAGCAAAAAAATTATTATTTGATATTTAAACTGAAAAGTATTTCAATTTTAAAGCAAAAACATTTAATATCTTAACCAAAGAAGAATATGTTTCAACCCAAAAAAAAGAATTATCAATTAAATATTTGAACCCTGAACCAAAAAAAGCAATTTTTAACTAAGAATAAAATAGTTATATTTTAAATTAACAAGATTAACTTACACCAACATTAAAAAATACGAATTTCGAATAAAATATTTAAATTTTCAATCAAATAGATTAATTTTCAACTTAAATAATAATTTATCAAACAAACAAAAATTGTAGCAAAAGGTTCAACTTTAAACTCAGTAGTTGAATGTTTAAGGTTTAGAAATGACTTTTCAAAAATGTGGAATATTTAATATTTTAGCTCAAAAATATAGTTATTTTAAGCCAAGGGCAGTCGACATTACCCGAAACAAAAAGAATTTTGAACCAAGAAGATTTATTTTCTTCCAATGGAGAGAAGTTGATATAATCAGTAACGTCCAATGATCGAATCAGTAATTTTGACTGATCTAAAAATTAAATTTGAATTAAGTTGTCAGTAACTTTGGTTATTTACATCAGTAATTTTGGCTTATCTAATCCGTACCTTTAATTTAGCAATAATTTCACTCTTTTATTTTAGCAGACAAATTTGTCACTTCGATTGAATGGTTCATTCAGTCAGCAATATTAATTGATTTATCTGTTGAAATGAGTTTTTTGTTAGTAAAAATGACTGGCATATTAGTAAAAGAATTCTCAATCAATCTAATGAGCAAAATTTTGTCTGATTTGAATGTAGTGGAATAATTAAATTTTAAGTTTAAGAAAGTTTTATTCATGGTTATTGTGAGGCATTTCAAGTGGTAAAAAACCTAATTTTTTTTTTTTCAAATCTTTAGTCGTTTTTTAATTTAAAGAAAAGTATGTATAAGTAATATTTTAATCATATTTGATTAATGATATAAAATTGAGTGTATATCAGAGTGATTGTGACACAATTATTAATTTATAAATACACTTGTACATGCATGTTTATCTGTTGCTTACCTTTGTTGCGCACTTTTCATGCACCTGGTATGTGTCTGAAATTAGCAACAGAAGGTGCCACGTTCTAAATAAATCAATAAACAACACTCAAGATGATGACCAGAATAATTTCCGTTCTAAATAATTTTCAGCATCAAAAAGTCTAATTTAAGTACACAAGGAAATCGCATAACTATTATTTATTACTCTAATGATCTAACATTTATACTATCTGTTACATTAAAGCTCCTGGTTTTTATTATTATTATTATTATTATTATTATTATTATTATTATTATTACACCATTAAGCCATTTCCCTTTCGGGGTAGGCGTGACTCACTCGGCAGGGGA
>NC_046664.1:49818679-49822036 GCF_010883055.1 Belonocnema kinseyi
TTCTCATGTTGACAATTTTTGTACTTTTGTTTCCTTTCATTTTTTTATAAAGTAGTTTCCTGCTTCCTTCAAAGTCGTTTTGTATTTTTATCTCTTCTTCTGATCTAATTGCATCTTTACTTTCTTTAACTAATCGTTTAAGTATCCTGTTTTTGCGTCTATAATCATTTCTACGTCTACTTCTTTCCTCATTGCTAAGACCTGCGATGTTCAAAGTTCTCTTGTACGCTTCTCTTTTTGCTTTTTGGGCAGCCTGAATTTCATCATTCCACCACGCATCACCAGACATTCTTCTTGCAACTGAGGTACCACACATTTCGATCGCGCATCTAACAAGGATATCCCGTAACATTGTCCAGGCGCCCTCTAAATCTTTGTTTTTTATACGGTCCTCCCATGTTGCCCTATCTATGCTTTCGATTATCTTATTTTGGAAATCTATTCGCACATCCGGTTTCTGTAGGTTCTCAATTTTGATTCGCGTTTGGATTGCGTTTGGTCTCTCATCCGCAACAACAAAGTCAATCATACTGCGGCTATTTCCTTTAGACCAGGTGTACATGTGGATCATTTTATGCCTAAACCAAGTACTTGTAATAAACAGACCCCTTTCTAAGCATAGGCCAACTAATTTATCTCCGTTATAGTTTGTTCTTGGATCCCCAAAATTGCCTAATACTCTTTCCGTATCCTGATTTTGGATGCCCACCCAACCGTTCATGTCTCTTAGTAGAATTATTCTTTCCCCATGTTCGCAGATGTTTATTGTCATTGCTAGAAATGTGTGAAATTTAAGTTTTGACCATTTTACTCATTTCCATAATTTAATATATTTTTTTGTAATAATAAATATTACAAATAATTATCGGCGAAAAATATCCTCTTCTTTAATATCTCTTGTAAGAATCGAACACGTGTAAACTGATTGCTGGACTGGTGTTCTTACTTATACTAAGTTACGGAGGATTTCGTTTACGTGGGTTCGATTTTCGCTGGGGATAAAAAAGGAGATCTCTTTTACTTATAATCATGTGTTATATTTTTGATAAAAAAAATAGAACACATAATCGAAATGTCAATTTAACGTCTTGAATATTGATTCTCATTTGTATTAATTTGAGAAATCTAAAAATTATGAATAGAGATGAATATTTAAATTCAAAAGTGCTTCATTATATGCTTACAAGTAATAGTAACATATTTGTTATAGAACTAAAAAATAATCACTCAAAATAATAGTATAAAAAATATAGAAAAATTAATTTGTTTCAAACACAAAATTTAGCAAAATGGACATCGTATGATTTTCGTATTACTGAATTCGGTAGCACATTTTTTATGATTCCTAATAAAATAAGAAGAAAATTAAAACTTTGGATACACTAACAAGAAGAGCGCGGAAAAACATAAATTTGCACTATTTTTTCAAGATGTTTACGTGCACTGAATATTTTTCTAATAATTTCCAAATTTGATGTTAACAGTAATCATCTTCTTTAAAAAGAGTTTTCAATCGTACCTTTACTTATTTCAAAGCAAAGTGCTCAGGTATTCGAAAATTTAAGTTTCCAATATTAAAATAAACGCTTTGAATAAAAATAATTTTAAGTACTTTATGAATTCTAAATATGAATCAGTTGAAAATGCTAACTTACCAAAATAATAATTGACTTATAGCTAGAATTCAGTCACTGATTGAACTTAGTGAAAAATTTAAATGATTACATTTCATAGAGTTTAGGTATAAAAAGTTTAACTTTAAATACATAAGAAAATCAATTAGATATTGTTTTTATCAGTAATTTAATATTAACTATATAATAAACAATAAATAGGTGCACAATAATAAAAATTTATTTTAGTTGGATATTTCAATTATATAGATTGAAAAGTCATATCGAAGAAAAATTTTGCTCGATGTATTGAAGTTTCTGATAACAAAATTAATCTTTTTTCTCTAAATCAAAATTATTAAAAATCTAGCTAATTTACTAAAAAGGATATAAATAAAGCAAACATTTCTCGCATTTAGTTCATTTGTGTACGATAATTTACAAAAAATGGTCTGTAACTGAAATCTAGACACAGTAATTGGCATAATTTACCAGAGATTCAGTTATTCCGCTGACCCAGTGAATACAACTTTATAAAACTGAATGGGATTTTTTATTTTCATATTCAGTGAAACTCTTCTATAGCGCTGATTTCGGGGCTGATGATGGGTGGGAACTAACTTGTCATAGCCCGTTTCGCTTCTGTTTGTTCACGCCTGAGTGCTTGCTTGAGTAACAGCCGCAGATCCCGTGCATCCCGCGCAGCTCCTGTTATACCTATCAGCGGCGCGGTGTCAATTCTCGAAAGGGCTATAGAAGGAAAGGCTATTGAAAAGTTTTACTGTAATTTCATATAATTAATTTTAACTTTTCAAGCTTGAGCGCGCCTAGGGCCCGCGACTGTTCGTGCTCGCACTGCGCGCTCGATAATATTTTTGTCTCGAGCTTCGCACTCGATGATGCATTCGCCTCGGGCTACGTGCTCGGCCTTTCTATTTACCCCACATTTGTGCGCAAGCCTTTTAAAATTAAAGATTAAAGCATCGACAACTGCCATTTGGTGATTGTGAATTCTCTTTTGTTAAAGCTCCTTTGGATATAACGAACACGTTCTCATCACGTATCTTATGCTTCGCACTTGATTTCGTCGAAAATGCGATTTTTTCTACATTATGTTCAACTCTATTGTATCGAATGTTTATTACATTTATTTCTGTACCTCGTTATGGGGCTGCTTATTCAGATTTTGCAAAATTAATTACAAGTATCCATTTTAATGATTACTTAAATATTTATTTCCTATTTTGTATTGAAAAGTATTCTCAGCCACCCTGAAAAATGTATATTATTTCTTCAAATTTATATTATTACCATTCATAATATGAATTAATATTGGCACAGAAGTATGATCATTGTCTTATTTTTATCATTACAAAAAAGCGCATTCTCTTAAAATAAAAATTATCATTAATCGATATTCAATCATGTCAATTTGTTTATATTTAATGTTTCGAAATTTTTTTTTTTACTTTTAATGTATTTTTATAACCAGAGTTTATAACAAACTTGAAGATATTTTTTGGTTAAAGAACTTTGGTCTTCTAATTCAGTTCGTCTCTTGTGTCGCTTATACAAAAATTTATTTAAAGATTTTAATCTTATTTTTTACGATTCAAAGAAAACCTACTCGTCCTATCTATTATTATTATTATTACACCATTAAGCCATTTCCCTTTCGGGGTAGGCGTGACTCACTCGGCAGGGGAAAGGAGTAGTGTGTGGATAGAGATTTTTCAGATTGATC
>NC_046664.1:49822136-49823489 GCF_010883055.1 Belonocnema kinseyi
ATCTCCCTTTCTCTTGTATATTGGTACGATAATCGCTTCTTTCCAATCGTCTGGGACGTCTCCCATCTCGAAACATAAATTTATCAATTCGCAAAAAGGATTAATAACACATTTGAAGATCTTTTTATGATAAGCAACTGTTGTCTTTTACTTTTAGTTTTTACCTTGAGTAGTCTTTCGGAAAATTTAATTTAAATGTTATTTTTTACGATTAAAACAAAAATTACGTGTTCTATCAAAAATTGTTCATGACAAATTTGAATGAGTTTTGCTATTTTTTGAAAGAGAAACTTTTGTCTATTTATTTTATTCATAGATTGTTTTGTTTATCAGAAACTTAATTTTTTTTAATATTAATGTTTTTACGACTAAAAACAAAAATTATTTTGAGATCTTATTATTGTTTATAGTACAAATTTAAAGGTTTAACTTTTTGACTAAATTCAAAAAGTTGTCGTTATAATCATGTCGGGCTTTCAAAAATCAGTTTTTTTCTTCTCCTGACTTTTTTTAATGTCATGCGTTTCTTTGCTTAAAATGTTCAATTTGATTTTTTTTTTGAATTTTGAAAATGCTATAACTCTGATCATTTTCTTATTGTCGAAAAGAGTCATAATGAAAAGAAGTTCGGGTTTCTAAGTGCTATAAATAGCCGTACATATCATTTTAAAAATCTTGAAAAAATGGTCTGAGATATTTTGAAAATTCGCTTCCTTTTTAATTTTTTGTCAAAAATAACTGGTTTACGAATTCGTTTCTTAGGCCTTAAAAAAGTGCGCTAAAGCAGAATGCAATCTGATCAATCTTTAGAAAGTTATCGTGCGTATGCGCAGACTATAGCCTACAGACAGACATCTTTGTAGAAATCGTTTTTTTTCTGAATCAGAGGGTCTCAAAGCATATAGATTTGACGAAAACCGACAAAGTGAAATTTTACATAACACCAATACCTTCTCATTAGAATCAGAATGTAAATCAGTGACTGAATTCTAATGTGCAGAATTCCTGAAAATAAAAGCAAGAATTTAACGACAAAATTTGGACAATTACCATGAAATGTTTTTATTGCAATCTGAAAAAGAAGAACAAAAAAATTTTTCTACTAAAATAAAAAGAAAGTTCCTTTCCTTTCTCGAAAAAAAAGAAAATAGACGAAAGAAATAAAAGAGAGAAGGAAGGGATTTGGTTGGTAGCCTGCTCATTTTTCTTTTCTCTTTTTTATTTTTCTCTAGAAAGGAAAGAACATTTTTTTCTTTTCTTTTTTAGGAGAAAATTCTTTGTTTCTTTCAGACGGGCCGTCCATAAAGGACGTCCGCAGTTGGGGGGCGGAGGGGGTACCAAAACTGGACGAAA
>NC_046664.1:49823499-49826575 GCF_010883055.1 Belonocnema kinseyi
GGGTCGAATCATTTTCACACGTCCACTTTTTCAAATTCAATAATTTCTATGTAATGAGGTACATATCTTACAATTGCTCTATATGACAATATGAAGGCAATTTCGAATTCTCGCGCCATGATTTAGGCGATTGCAACGCCATCCAGCGCTTCCAGGGAAGACCATCTGGTATTACCAGATGGTGATGATGAGCAAAAAGTAAAAATATGAAAAAGGAAGGGGCTCACTGCCTTTGGGACGTCCTTTAAGGTAGAGGGGGTCTGGAAATCCGACAAACAGGAGGGGGGAGTCTAAAATTCCCGAAATGTTGCGGATGTCTTTAATGGACGGTCCCAGATTGCAGATTTTATGGTAGTTGTCCCTATTTTGTCCTTAGATTCTTGGTTTTAATTTTAGGAGTTATTCACATTAACTTGATTATTGGTCGTTAAATAGAATTTTAAATTTGATTTTATTTCAATTTTTTTAATTTTGACTGAATTCTAGCTATAAATCAGTAATTTATATTAATCAGTCAGTTAGTCTGACTGATTTGTCATTATTGACTTTTTGTTATAATTATTACACTTGGATTAAATTTAAATGAAATATATTTTAAATTAATGATTATTATATTATCATGAAGTAATATCATTTTCGACTTGATCGTTGTTGCAAATTGTTAGTTGCATAAGATGCAATGTATGAGGCTAGTATGACTGTAACCGCATAGGTGTCAAATATCATTCACATTATTATTTTATTTTTATTTTCATTATTTCAAGTTTATTATATATTTTTTCCTTATTTTATATTTTTCTTCATTTTCTATTTTAATACTCATTTGCGTTTCACTGAATAATATAGTAAGATAAAAATAAAACAAAAACATTTTCAAATTTTTAATTATAATTTAATTATTTCTGTGCATTTTTTCCGATGAGTTGTAAATTTAATCTCTAAACACGAAATTAAAGTATAGTTTTTCACTGATCTTAGAGTAGTATATAATGTTATTAAAATTACATTAAATTTGATAATATTCCTTTAGATAGTTGATGCCCTATGAAACTCTCTAAGGCCCTAGGAAATTGATTAAAGTACCTTTTTGAGAGCCCTTAAGATTTTTTAGAATTACTAAAATCCTTAAAAAACACTTATAACATCCCTTAAAAATCCTTTGAAAAATGAGTAAGAATTTTTTTTATGGTCCTTTGAAATATTTTTCCTTTGAAATATATATATTTTTGAATCCTTTGAAATCCTTTGAAACCCTTTTAAAATCTTTTGGAATCCTATAAAATCTTTTAAATTCTTTTGGAGTTCAAGGAAATTATTTAAAGCCCATTATCAACCGAAGCATTTAAAATTATCAATAAATATTTGAAGTTTTACGATGTCCCCCAATTTTGGTAAAATTCTTTGCTAATTACAGAAATATTATAGAATGTCAAGAATTTTTTATATGTATAGAAATCCAGTAAAAATGACTTAGAATCATTCCATGAATATTCTTTGAAATATTTAAAATTCTTTTATGTCCCTTCAAATGATTAAGAATAACCTAAAACCTACTAAATCCTATGAAACCTTTAAAAATCCTTATCATTCTCATCAAGTCTCGGAAAATCTTTGCAATCCCCTAAATTGTACTTTTATCCCTGAGAACTCTTTAAAATCTTTGAAATCATATTAAAGTCCTCAATTATTATTTTCTTGAAAACTGTCGAAATTCTTTTAAAGCCCTAAAAATGTTTTAAATCTTTTGAACTCTTTCAAAAAATTGGGTAGAACTTCCTTTAGGGTCGAGTTGCACAAGTTTTATCCAGTTGGTTTGGTCCGCTTTTAAACGCTAATTTTTACGAATAATTAATGATATGTCTATTGTTTTAACCCGTGATATTTAAAGGAAAAATCTAAGTTTTTCAGATAAGCAGAAATAACCAGTTCAAAAAAAAATCTAATAAAGTTCAGGGCTCGGCTGCTACACGGGACGAGCGCTCAAAATCGCGAAAAATTATTGACCAAGCACCTTGTGATATTCAAATTTTAAAGTAAAAAAATTAAAAAGTTAAAAATATGAATTTATAAAGAGTAACAAGCTGGAACTTCTTTTGATTGCAAATTGAGACTGAGCAGTAATTATACGTTTTTAGTTTCGTCAACAAAAAGTGTGGAGAGAAATTCAAAGTTGAAAAAACTACGAGTTAGGTATTTGTTGCCCAGAATCCAGAGAAGATTTTTGAAAATTTTTGATTGATCATTTCCTTATTCTTTAATAAAAGACAGCTTTACATTTTTTATTAATAATATAATTGAATTGCAGGAAAAATTTATTTAACTTTTTGAATTTTATTAATTAAAATGTTCGTCGGAAAAAAAACTGTAAATATAAAAAGGTCCATCTAGATATTCTCTATAAAGCCACTTTTTTAATATTAATTTCTGCGTTCACCCTCTTTTTGCACCCGGATCCTTAATTGACGAATTAAAAATGATTTAATTTTAATTTTTCATTCTTCAAACTGATAAATGGAAATGACGAAAAGCTTGTTTTTGTTTTTAGGCCATGTGCGAATTTTCCATTGGGCCATAGTCGGGCCAATTTTTTCGGAGTTGGGCTAACTTTGCCAACCAGGCATTGGCCAACATACCGAAATGATAACTAAGGCCCAACTCTGTTTGCCGACTATTGGCTACCATGCTTGGCCCAACGGCGAACTTATAACTTTGGCCCGACCATTGGTACAATATCCATTACCAAAATCGGGCCAACTATGGCAATTACACGGACAAAAAATATCCATTAAATTTTATAGAACTAATCTTATAGTAGAGAATACGATGGGTAGTATAATAATAAATATAATACAATTACTACACTGTTTATAACCGCACGCTATGAAAATATTTATTCGCCTTGGGTTTCGAACCCTATAAGTTTAGCATTCTTCATTCCTAACGCCGTCTGCAAATTTCTGTGAACCATTCTACAAAAAATATTGCTACGCGCATAATAATATATGTAATAAGTTTTCAGATTTTTAAAATATTGCAAATTATTATTGAATATTTTATGTGATTAAACAAGATTTAA
>NC_046664.1:49826675-49827724 GCF_010883055.1 Belonocnema kinseyi
TCTAACCATTCTTTCCGCGGTCTACCTCTGGGCACGCTGCCATTTACTTTACCTTGATACACTTGTTTCGTTAGTCGTTCATTTGGCATTCTCTCAACATATTCGAACCATCTTAACCGATTTCTTTCCCATGTGTCTACTAGCGTCCCTTCTGCACCACATTCTTTTAGAATTATCTCGTTACTTACTTTGTCCACTAGGGATTTCCCGCTTATTATGCGCATGAATCTCATGTCAATTGCGTTAATTTTACTCTTATGTTTTTCTTGCTAAGTCCATGTCTCGCTGCCGTATAGTACAGTCGGTACAAATATAGAATTATGTATTGCCATTTGAGCTTTATTTGATATTTTTTTTACTTCTGATAAGGGGACCTGCTCTACCAATAACCTTCTTACCTTCATTTATTCGTCTAATTCCTCATCTATCTTCCCGTCCCTAGTAAATAAGCTACCAAGGTATACGAACTTATCAACTTGGTCAATTCTCTCATCATCTAATAAAATATTGCATAGCGTTTTCTCACTCTTTCCTTCGAACACCATAGTCGAAGAGAGCCATTCTTAAACACTCGTCCATAAATAATATAAATAACCATGAAGACATAACGCATCCTTGTCTAACTCCTTGAATAATATCGAAACATTCACTCAGTTTCCCATTCACTCTTACACACGCTTTGCTACCTGTATATATTGTTTTTATAGCTTGTAGGATCCATCCATTGACTCCATACTCTTTCAGAACTTCCCAAAGTATACTTCTATCTACCTTGTCAAAAGCTTTTTCTAGGTCAACAAATGCACAGAAAACTTTTTTTCCTACTCTCAAACATTTTTCTGTTATTTGCAGTAAGCTAAATATTTGATCCGTACATGACCTTCCTGGCATAAACCCACTTTGAAATTCCCAAATCTTTGTTTCTGTTATTTTCATTACTCTACGACTAAGTATTTTTGAATATATTTTACTTACAGTGCTTAATAAGCTAATCCCTCTGTAATTATTGCACTCGCTTTTATCTCCCTTTCTCTTGTATATTGGTACGA
>NC_046664.1:49827824-49843724 GCF_010883055.1 Belonocnema kinseyi
AAGAAATTCATTAAAATTCAAAGGATTTCTACAAATTTTCAAAAATTTCAAGATATTTAACAGACTTTAAAGAATTCAAGAATATTATTTATATTTTAAAATTACTTTAAAATCTTAAAAGTCATTTAAATTCTATCGAAATTCCTAAAAAATTCTTCGAAATTACTTAAAATCTCTTAAATTCATTAAAAATATCTTGAACTCTTTTAAATATTTTGAAATCTTTTAAAATTCGTTAATAAATTAAAATTTTTTTAAATTACATGAAAATCCTTAAACTCTTTTGATTTTTTTAAAAATCATTTAAAATACTTTCTAAGATTTTAAATTCCTTTACTCACTTTCTAAACCATATTAAATCCATGGAAATGGTACAAAATCCCTTAAAATCAATCAAAATCTTTCGGACTCATAAAAAGCACTTTAAAGCCTTTAAAATCTCTTGAAAATTCTTTAGCTTTTTTGAATTTTTCTCAAATATTTTAAACTTCTTTAAAATTATTTGAAATATTTCGAAATTCATTTATAATTTTTTTTCTCTTTTCATTAAAAAGAATGTTTAAATCCCTTTATGCCGATTTCTGGGCGGGTAGTCAGCGTTACTCGTTAACAAAAGTTTTCTCAGAGTTGCCCCGATGGTTGGGTCATGTTTGGGCCATTGTTAGGCCAATAGTCGGCCTAACTTCTTCAGAATTTTTAAATCCCTTTATGTCGATCTCTGGGCCAACTTTGGCCCAGAGTTGGGCCGGTAGTCGGCGTTACTCGTTAACAAAAGTTGTCTCAGAGTTGCCCCGATGGTTGGGCCATGTTTGGGCCATTTTTAGGTCAATAGTCGGCCCAACTTCTTCAGAATTTTTAAATCCCTTTATGTCGATCTCCGGGCCAATTTTGGCCCAGAGTTGTGCCGCTAGTCGGCGTTACTCGTTAACAAAAGTTGTCTCAGAGTTGCCCCGATGGTTGGGTCATGTTTGGGCCATTGTTAGGCCAATAGTCGGCCTAACTTCTTCAGAATTTTTAAATCCCTTTATGTCGATCTCCGGGCCAACTTTGGCCCAGAGTTGGGCCGGTAGTCGGCGTTACTCGTTAATAAAAGACATCCCATACTTGCCCCGATGGTTGGTCCATGTTCGGACCAAAGTTGGGCCAACATTCGGTCCGACGTTGTCTGCCAAGGTTGGCTGTTTAGGTTGGGCCGACAAAAGTATCTTATAAGTATAAAAGGTGGTCCAACTTTGGCAGCCGATCTACGGCAGGCCAAAGTCGGTCCGACTTTGGGCCAACGCACCTGCTCTGGGTACCGACCTGAAATCTCACCTGGGAGAGGCCGCACTAAATAATTTTATTTACAATTTAGCAGAATGTATCTATTTTATTATACTTGATGAAATATTTTCATCGTGATTAAATCTAAGTATAGTTCCAATGTTTTAATTTTTTAATTTGATTATCGATTCGATTCTTTTTCTTGCCTTAATTTCACTGAATGTTCCGTAAGTTCTGCTCCTGTCTGTTAGAATTAACCAATTTAATACTAGGAAAGAGGATGTCACGGCTTCGTCGATATTATCAAAGTTGAAAACATTCGTTTGTGTGCAATGTGCACATGCCTACATATATATGGTAATATATGAAATGGGTTCGAAATAACCTCGACGCGTAGTTAATATGCAATTCACTTCTAATCAAAGCCCTTAAGCTGTTACTTGAATGCGAGATCACATTTTCAGAAAAAATGCGATCCACCTGTCTTTAGGAAACATTTCTATTCTAGTGCTGATCATTTTTACAGAAATTTATACTTTTATTAACAACAACAAAATAATAATCAATTCTACCAAAAGATGAAACAAAAAATTTTTTGGTTGTAACAATCATTAGTTGAAGTTTGCATATAAGTACGTAAGTGGATTCTTGCCAAAAAAGTTGACCACTTTAAGTCTCAATCATTTTCCACTTTTCCTTTTAATAGTAAATTTTGTCTTCAATTATCTCAGTGAATTTTAGATAATTTGGTTTAGAAATTATAAATAAAAACACACAAAATGTCCTATGGGGCCATTCACAAAATACATTATACATTTTTCAGGAACTTTTACCCTCACCCCTGCGTGATACTTTCTCCATTGGTCTGAACGTGGAAAATGTTACTTCGGCAGATCCCCACCCTCCCCTAAACTTATCCCTAATTTTGTGAATGACCCCTATCGAGCACCAGTTCCAATCTACAAAATTGAAATGGTAAATTGCTGAATCATGTTAACACAATTTTTTATGTATTTGAAATAAAGGTTAATAATATTCACTATTTTTGCATAATATTTCTTATAAAATGTCTGGCAACGGTTCATATTGATTAAACATGTTATAGAATAAGAAGATGTTTGAAATGCTGACGTCAAAATCAAATAAATCATTAAAAATAGTAATTTTTTTCATATTTTAAATTATTTTGATCTGTTCTGCATATATTCAAAAAATTGCAATTCTCTTGTGCAAAAATTTATTTTCAGAAGGCAGTTTTTATCAGATTAAAAAATTTGTTTAAAAATTGAATTTTAATAAAATTCCACACTAAACTAGCAGGACCGATTTTTGAAATTTTTTTAAATTACTTTTTTATTTGTTAACAGAAATGAAGAAAAAACTTTTTCAGGATTTTGTAGCCCCGGGCAGAAATCCTTATAGTAATTTTTCCATTGAAGGTAAATGAGGGATGGAGAAGTGAGGGTCGAAAACTAGGGGAAGTGAGGGAAAATGAAGCGAGGGGGTAGAAGAACTTAGGCAAAATTAGGGGAGGGGAAATAAAGAAGTGAGGAGAAGTATGGGGAAATCAGGGGAGAATAGGGAAAATTATGAATGAGGGGTGGGACATTACGTAAAGTAGAGGAAATAAGGGGGACTATTGCAGGAGGAGTAAGAAAATAAGGAGAAATTAGGGATGTGAAACAAGGTGAAGTTAGGAAAAATGTTGGTAGGGGAAGTATTGGAAGTGAGTTTGGCGCAGTGAGAGGAAATTAGGGCATCCTGTAGTGGAAATTAGGGGAAAGAAATCGTTAATTTATAAAGGGGAGTAGAGAAAGTGATGGGAAATGATGAAAGTGGAAATAAGAAGTTAGCAAGTAGGGGAAGTAAGAGGGAATTAGGGGAAATAGAGTAAGGGAACTTGGGGAAATTGGGTGAGGGGAAGGGGGAGGAAATAGGAGATGATGACTGGGGTATGAAGGTAGAGCAAGGGAGAATTTTTTCAAGAAATAATTTGATTAATTCAGAGATAAACAAATAAGTGAATGAAAATGGTCCCGTGAGGAATGGCAGCGATTCTTCACTTGATGGGTATTGCATTTTTAATTTTTATGGAAAAAAGAGTTTTTAATTTGGAGAAAATTAAAATTTAATAATTTGTTTGTTCTTTTGTTAACAAATTTTATAATCAATCACCCATATTAGGTATTCATGATGGAATAATGAAAGTTTTTTTTACGAAATCAAGCCTACATCTTAGGCGTAATATATTTAGTCCTCCAATAATTGTTCAAACAATCTTAGATAACAAATTTGGCTATTGTTAGGCATACAAACTTGGTTCTATCGCTACAATAATCTGTAAATAAATAACTGCTAAATTTAAAAGGTTATTTCGATGAGGATAAACCATTTTCATTCTTAACAACAATTGCTTAAACAATTTTTTATCATGCTGTATCTTTATTAATAAAATTCCGCTTTCACAGGAAATTAACAATCAATTAGTTAACAATGTCTTCTTGAAGCTGATGAATTTGCAAACTGAAAATTGCGTTATTTTTTTACAATTTGCTACAAATTACGTGAACATAACAACTGATGATTTAAAAAATACGTAATATAATTATCCGTTAAATTCCTATATTATATACTGTACATGAGGGTACGCTAAATAAATTAAAAAATCAAATAATGCATTTGTTAATTAAAATTTTTTAAACAAGTATAAAATATTATATTATAAATTTACGAGCATGAAATATTTTATATGACAAACTATATGGAGAGAGAAATTTAAGAAGAAAATCAATTATTTTTTGTTTCAGAGGAGCTTTTCGGTTTCTGAAAGTCAATGCTCTATTATGGTTGTGGGAAACTCGAGGGCTCACAGTAGCAAGAGTTTTTTCAAGTCTTGCCGCTTCTCATCCTGAAAAAATTGCGTACATTTTCGAAGATCAAGAATGGACCTATCAACAGGTAAAATATAAAAAAATATATTGTTAAGTTATATTCGAAGAAAAGATTCATTTTTGGAATAAAATAAATCTAAGTATTACACGAATAAGCGAGAGCGGTATTAAAAATCACTGATGACTTTCAAACACGCTAACTTCGTTAAAAATAAAGGTGGACATTATGAAGAAAAAATCTGAGGTAGATTATGAAATTCCACGTCGAGACACCTCCAGTGCAAATATTTTGATGTTTTGAAGAGATAATCACCCAAGATGTTTTAGAAACAAAATCAAGAATTTCTTGAATTTAGTACATTGAATTCAACTGATATGGCATAACCTGGGAAATATGATGCAAAAATGTAAAATGTGAAGGAAGTAATTGAGTTTCAGTCTGGCAGGGGGGGCCGGCTGACAATGGTGATAGCCAACTGATACTCGGCGCAGACAAGCTTGGATATTTTCAGCCATTTCTTGGAAACCCGCGAAGATTTTTAAAGTTTTACTGCCCTGAATTAAAGATAAGGTTCCAGATATTTTCTCCTGTACCTTTCAGATTTTTGCTATTTTATTAGTTGAAATCAATGTAAAAATTTAGAAAATTTCTGGATTTAAAAAAAAATTCTTAAGTGATATATCGTCTTTAAAAGTTCAGAAATATCTCTGATAGTGAACGTATCACGTGGACTTAACTTTTCCGTAAAAATTCATATTTTGGTGTTGACAATTTAACTAACTTTTGAGAATTTCCCGAGATATGACTAAAAATATTCAAGCGTACCTGCGCCGAGTTTCAGCCCGCTGTCACCACTGTCGGCCGGCCTCCCTGCTCAACTGAAAATCGACGCAGACAGACTTCCAATTTTGGTAATATGTCCGGAATCCGTGAAGATTTTTCAAGCTAAATTTAACAGTTTTGCAGCAATTTTTCTAGGTCATGCCATAAGTTAAATTAGAGGTACAAAATAAAAAGTTCTTGATTTTGTTTTTAAACCATCTTAAATGATATATTCTCTTCAAAAAGTCATAAATATTTTTACTAAGGGTCATTCGACATGTAATTTCGTCGGTCAAGTTATTGTTTTTTTCAAAGTCGTCAATTATTTTAAGTAACGCCCCGCTTCTTCTAATAAATATTAACAAAAATCATTTTTTAATATTTGAGTTTATTTTAGCTGGAAAATTTCAGCAACCGAATAGGAAATTTTTTTCTGCCGAAGAGAATGAATCGAGGTGATAGTGTTGCATTGGTGATGGAAGGACGAGTTGAATATATTGGTACCTGGCTGGGGCTGAGTAAGGCTGGATATGTTACTGCCCTTGTAAATACAAATCTTCGAGGCGATGTTCTCATCCACAGTATTCAAGCTGCCGAATGCAAAGCCATTATTTTCGGATCGGAGCTAAAAGATGGTAAGTTGAAATTTAAATTTATATTTTTCTCTATAATTTTATTCATTTTCATTAACCCTTTTTTGTCTCACGCGTTGTTTGCGGAACTCGTGTTCAGTCGCTCCATGCTTTTGCATAGTGGTCCGGAATTCGATTTTTGTAGACAAATTCGTCCGCAGGATCTTAACAAATTAAAAATTTTCAGAAATGCTTTTCAATACATTCCTCACATATGTGAAAAAAACCACTTTTGTTTTAGTTTTTGTTTTTAACAATACTTTTATAAATACAGCGAAAAATTGTTTATTTAAACTATATGATTGGTTATCTCTGGATGAATCTCTTAAATAAAATAATTTTTAGACCAAACTAATGAAGGCAGACTTAGAAATTACAAATCCTCTATTACAAATTGTATTCAATCATTATAAACAATTTATTGAAACAACCATAATAATATATTAATTGAATCTAAAAAAAAATTATTTCGTGTGGAACTCATTGTAACTTATTATTGGAATGGTATTAAGAGCAACAAATTGCCATCACTCGAAAATTTATAAACGACTTGTAAAGTTATAAACGATTTTTTTATCTATTAATGTTCATGGGCAGATTAGTTGACATTGAAGGCTAATGTTAGGATGAGAATAATTCATAAAAATATGATTTTTAATTTTTTTAAATAAAAATTTTGAAGTTATTTTTTAGTTAATAATTCAACAATTTTAGTAGAAATAAAAACTTCTTGTTGAAAATAATATTGTTGTATTCTAAAATCAGCTGAAATCATTCTTTGATGAAAATTCAACTATTCTTTGAAATATTCGTCTGTTTGATTCAAAATTCATATCTTTTGTAGAGTCCAACTTTTTTCGGTGAAAACTAATTTTTTTTATAATATTAATTTCTTTAACTGAAAAGGTTTCATTTTGAGTTAAAAATTCGTCTTTTATGGCAGACACAAAATATTTTTTGTTTTTGAATTTCTTCCTGCTTAGTTAAAAAGTAAACTGTTTGGTTGAAAACTAATCTCCTTTGGTTCAGAATTTAACTATTACGTGAAAAAATCGTCTTTTTTGGTTTCATTCAACAACTAAATCTTCCTTGATTAAAATATCTACCATTACATTATTTGTTAAAAATTCATTTTTCTGGCTGAAAATTAAACTTCTTCGTTCAATGTTGAACCACTTTGTCTAAAAATTTTTGTTGTTGTTTAAGATTCATAATTTTATTTGAAAATTCATCTCGTTGGTTAAAAGTGTAACTATTTTGTTGAAACTTGATCTGTTTTAATTGAAAAATGAAGTACTTGGGTAAACGTAGACATACTTTTTCGAAAATCCGTTTTTCTTGCTGATGGTTCGTCTTTACAAATTTATCTTTTTTATTTGAAAATTCATCTTTTTTGGTGAGGACGCATCTTCTTGTTTTAAAATTTAATTTTTTTAGTTAAAAGGCAACTGTTTAGTTGGTTGAAATATTAATGATTTTATTGAAAAATCGTTGATTTATATATTAAAGTATACAATATCTGATTTTTTGTTTAAAAGTCATCTGTTTTTCAAAAATTGAACATTTTAGGTTTAAAATTTCTTGCAAAAATTCGCCTTCTCGACATTAAAATTCAACTATTATGTTGAAAATGCGACTTTTGGGTTGAGAAGTAATCTGTTTTGATTGAGGATTCAACTATTTTTCAGTTAAATGCATTTTTTGGTTTTAAGTTTCATAATTGTAGTAAAAAGTTAACATTTTGGCTTATTTTAATTGTCTTTGAATCAAAATTAAAATCTTTTTTGGTTAAAATATTAACCATAATATTTTTCATTGAGAATGTATCTTCTTTGATTGAAAATTTAAGCACTTAGTTTAAAGTTGAAGCATTTAGTTGAAAATTTATCTTTTGGATCTAGATTTGTAATTATACTTAAAAATTAATCTCTTTGGTGGAAAATTCGTTTTTGTGTTAAAAATTAATTTTCGTAAATAAAAATTTCCCAATTAAATTTTTGGTTGAATATTGATATCTTTTGGTTAAAAATATAATTGCTATGTTAGACATTCGTCTATTTGGACTGAAAGTTTATCCTTTTTTATTTAAAATTAATATTTTTTGGTTGTTATTCATCTATCTTCTAAAAAATGTAACTATTTATTTGAAAATTCGACCACTTGAATTGAAAATCTATCTTTTTTAGTAGAAACAAATGAAAAAGATCAACATTTTTTTAATTTGATTATGAAATTATGTTATTCCGTTTACAAAATATTCTACGTAGAAAATGTTTCAAGAATAAAATGCTGATCTTTGAATATTAATGGTTGGGCAAGATAAACAATTGTTGACGGAAAAATCAGAGAATTTGGAAAATGATTTTTTTCGGTCACCATAAAAATGAAAAAATGTTGGAGGGTACCGGAACCAATTAACGAGCGGTTTCCTATTATACGATGTCAAAGATAAAATTCTCTCTATTTTGTCTTTTTGTCTCTATATTTAGGTTTAGGTTAGAAGAAAATAACTTTTTTCTCGACAAAAGTTCCGTTTCAGTAATTTGTCCCGCTGCCTTGTCTACGAAATAAAAATGGTTTCACATTATCATTTTTAAAAATAATTTTTAGCCATCAGTGAAATTAGGGATAAGCTCCCTGATCTGGAAATATATCAATGGTCAGATCGATCCGATACTCCCATCTTGGATGGAGCCACAAATCTAAATTCAGCATTGGATGAAGTGGAGCCTGATCCCCTTTTGGTTGATATTGAATTAGCTGGTCCTCGTGATAAGTTAATCTACATTTACACATCAGGAACGACTGGAATGCCCAAGGCCGCTGTTATCAACAATCTCAGGTAAATGATTCGAACCGTTTTTTTCTGTTTATGGAAAAATACAATCTTGTTTATAATACATGTGGAATGATCATCATAATCAACAGCATCAATTAATATCGCATCACTGGCTCATAGTCCACAGACGTCTCAGTAAAGTTGTTTCATTTGACAACTTTGTATTGAAATTCTCCACAATTTAAACGTATAAAATGGAAGATAAAATGAAAGATTCAGATTCAGTTCCAAAAATATAAATCCACGTTATAATTTTGAATGTTCTAAATTAAGCAATCAGTCAATGAATTTAAAAATGTTCAAAATTATAGCATTTTTAGCAATTTTAAATTCCAATTCATAATTCTTTTTTTTTCGAAAATACCTCATTTTATGACAGAATAACAATTTTGTTTGAAAAATTGAATTTTCCATTGAGAATTGTTATTCTCGTGGATAAATTCCAATTCCAGTTCAGAATTGGTTAAAAATTAATCATTTCCAGTTCAATTCCAGAATTTAAATTTTTTAAGAAAATTCTTTATTCCAACTCAGAAATAAAATTGTTTTTAGAAAATCTCTGTTCAAATCAAGATTTTTAAATGTTTTCAAAAATGCTTCATTTCAAATAAGACTTAGAATTTTTTAGTAAAATTACCTGTTCCAATTCAAAATTTAAATTTTGTTCGAAAATACCTCGTATTAACTCAGCATTAAAGTTTTTGTTTAAAAAATTCAATTTTCCATTAAATTGTTATTCTCTTGGATAAATGCCAGTTCCAACTCAGAATTGGTTAAAAATTGCAAATTCCTTGGTCAAATCCGGAGTTTTAATGATTTTTGAAAGTTCTCAGTTTCAAATAAGAATTAGAATTTTTCTGTAAAATTCCTTGTTCAAATTTATAATTCTAATTTTTTTTGAAAATATCCTATTTTAACTTAGAAGTAGACTTCATTCTTTTAAAAAATACCCTGTGTCAGCTCGGAATTTATTAAAATTTTTAAATTCCCTTTTTCAAGAAAAGTTATAATTCTTCTGGATAAATAAGAGTTTCAACTCAGAATTGATTAAAATTTGAAAAGTCTCTGCTTACACTCAGAATTAGAATTCATTGGAGCAAGTTCCTGTTCCAATTAATAAATTTGTTCCTTTTCGAAAATTTCCAGTATATTAAAAAATTTCAGATTTTGTTATAATTTGAAATTTCCCGTTTTCAAATCAGAGTTATTATTATTATTCCAAATAAATTCCAGTTCTAACTATAAGTTTGTAAAAATCGAAAATTCCCTGTTAACATTAAAAGTTTAAATTATTTTAATTTTAAATAGTTTACAAATCCCTAAAATACTTTGAAATTTAATTCAAAATCTTGAAACATCTACATATTGTTTTACATTTTTAAAATTATTTATTTTAATTCTGTCAAATTAAAAATTTTTTTAAAAATCTTTATTAATATTTTTAAATATTCTGTTAAAATTAATTTATTCAAATAAAAAATCATTTTCAATTTTCTTAGGAAATATTTTTTATTCTTCTGAAGCATGTCAACATTTTTGAAAAGCTTCTAAATTTTTTGTTCGAAATAAGCACTTTTTATTCAATAATTTGAAATAATAAAAAAATTTCAATTATTTTAAATTTAACTTACAAATTAAATTTGGTCAAATAGAACAATTAAATTGTAATATTCAATGTTTAGTTTGGAATATTTCATGTTTTAATTAAAAATAGTTTTTAAAGTTTCAATAGGGCGTTTAACTTCTTAAATTTTGAATCAAGGTGATAAATTGTCAACCAAAATTATGCATCTGCATTAAAGAAATAAATTCTTAATACAATTTTCAACCAAAGTGATGAATTTTAACTAAAATTATGCATCTGCAATCAAAAATGAATTTCGAATAACCTATTTTAACTTTAAACTATATAATTAGTTGAACTTTTAAGCCAAAAAGACGAATTTTCAACGAAATAGATGAATTTACGGTAAAAAAAGTGAATTGTCATATAAATAGTTGAATTTTCTATCAAAGTAGTTGAATTTTCAACTGAAAAAGATGAATTTTCAACTAAGAATTTGAATTTTTAATAAAAGAAAGAATTAATTTTGAATAAAATAGACCAATTTTGAACCAATGAGAAGGGTCTCAAACTAATAAAATTAATTTTTGAAACAGTAATTAAAATTTTAACCAAGTAGTTGAGCTTTTTACCAAGAAGAAGAATTTTTCTACCGACAAAATCTATTGCTGAAAAGAAGAATTTTTCCCCACAAAGATTAATATTCTACCAAGAAAGCTACATTTTAAACTATAATGATGAGTCTTCAATAAAAAGAAGGAATTTTGAACGAAATAGTTGAATTTCTGACCAAACAGATAATTTTAAATCATTAATATTAACTTTTTAACAAACAGGTGAATTTTCACAAAAATATTTGAATCCTCACCCTAAAAAACAAATTTTCAACAAAAACAAAACAGTCGACTTTGTAACCTAATAGGATGTTTTAAACAAAATTTTTAAGTTTCTAATAAATTAGATTAATTTTCAACTAAAATGGAAGAGAGAGGTTTTTAATTTAAAAAATAATGTTTCCTTAGAAAAAACGAAATTTCAACAATATGGTTTAATCTTTAGCAAAAGAAATGAATTTTTACCAAAATAGCTTAGTTTTCAAGCGATAAATACCGATTTTCAACAAAACCGTAGAACTTTTCAATAAAAACAAAAAAAATTGATTTTTGACCCAATGGTTGAATTATTTTTTATTGAAATTGTCGAATTTCCTAAAGAGAAGATTACTTTTTCATCAAGTAGTTAAATTTTTAACCAAGACATGAATTTGTAACGAAGAAGTTTAATTTTTTTACCGAAAAAGGCAAATTTATTTTTAACAAAATACATAAATTTTCAACCGAAAAAGGTGAATTTTTATTAAAAAATGGAATGCAGTGAACTCTTGCCTATTTCAAGACGCACATATTTCCAAGCTTACCTATTACTCTAGATTACAAGTTGATTATTTGGAATCAATTTTTTCTGAAAAAAGATCTACTCCATCGCTCCACTGCGCATCGAACCACAGAAGTTCCGATCTTTCTTATAGCTTAATGCACAAATACGTGACCGTTAATCTGAGGTTCTGTGGTTTTATTTCCAGAGGAGAAACGGAGTAGGTCTTTTTTTAGAAAAAGTAACCAAGTGTCGTTTTTGTTCCGAAGTGTACTTTTTTTTCTTCTAAAGTAGCTATCGTTACTGTTTCCAATTTTAAAAATAAATTATCTTCAAATATAGTGATTTGAAAAATTAGAAACAGTAAAATTCTAGTTATCAGTGCTATTATTTAGATTCTTCAAATCATATGACCAAGTAAATTTAAAATCAGACAGGTTCTACATTTACGGCGGTAGAATCTCTCGGGGCCGAAATATGGTTTTTAGAGGAACTTGGGGATTTTAATTTTTCCGGTTTGCAAAATAAAAATATTCTACTTAGTTATATGTATTTGAAGTTTGTGTGTGAAAAAATATAATTTTTTCTATAAACCTATATACCTTGTGACCTCATTAATAAATATTTATCTTTTTGGCCTGAAACGTTCAAAAAGGTTGAAAATAAACAAAATAGCTTCGGTTTTCCTGAAAATATTCAAATTCGATGGGAGAATTTTATTCATAAAATCGAATTTTATCATTTTTCTTGCAAACAACGGTAGATAAGACAAAAATTAAGATAAAAAACTCTGTTCCGATTAGAACAAAGTTTGCACGCTGATAGGATGCCTTTCCTATATAATGAAAAATTTCTCCCGGTCACAAAAGGAGAAACTATAAAAAAACACACTAGAACAAATAAATATTATAAAATATTCTCCTGACCACAACAGTTATTTAACCAGCATAAAGCTAGTAAGATATTTTTTTTAAGAAAGTACAAATTCAACCAAAAAATTGGCCAAAAATGTAAACGTAGCTTTTTGGAGGAAATCGAATTTTAATATTTTCAGAGAAATTGTGGTTATTTTGTTTATTTTAAATCTTTTAAAATTTTTCCGGCGGTCAAAAATTATAGTGGCTTGAAAAAAATTTTAATAAACACAAAATTATTGCCTAATTTCTTTTGAAAAATATTTCGACTTGTTTTAATAGATTTTTCAAAGATTTTAAGACATTTTAACGTATTCAACTAATTTCTAGAGAACTTTAGGGAGTAAATTAAATTTTATTCCAAGAGTTTTTGTACGGATTTCAACCATTGCAGGGGGTTTAAAGGAATTGAAATTTTTTGAAAGGATTTTAAAGATTTCAAATTATTTTAAAAGCTTCCAAATAATTTGAAGAAATTAAAAAATGTTTAAGAAATGTCGACAGAATTCACATATTTTTGCTGTGTACATTTTATTTGTGCATTATAAAATGTATGTATGTATTTAATGTCTCCCTTTTACGGGTGTGAGGGCCTCCGCTCCTTGTACATATATATGTACAATTTCATCCTTAGTCTAACTTAACTACTACTTATATTCTACTCTTTCGCATTACGTAGGATAAACAATAGTAACACTAGTGACATTAATTCTTAAAATGAGCGAGTTTCCAGGGCTTCCATTTCCTCTTACCATAAAAAATGCATTTTCCACGATATTGAAAACAATTTTCGCTTTTTACTGTCCCTTTTCAGGATCACCCGTTTGGCTCTGCTCTACTTTCTTGCTTTCCCTTACTTCTTCCAATTTCTTCATCTACATCACTCCCTGCCCACTACCATCCAAGATCCATCTTGCACACTCATCCACACTCAACTGTCCTTCCTCTCCTGTACATCTCTCTAATACATGTGACCATGACTCCATTTCGCATCTACATACTCTGCATAAATTCTCCTCTTCATCCATCCAATATCTGCATGCTCCCACTCCTTCTCATATTCTGAACCGTACAACCCTACTCCATTTTTCTTCCTTTTTTATTTTTTGCAGATATTCTGGTTCCGTGAACCCTTTGACCATCATAAACCATCTATTGTACCTCGAAATTATAATCTTTGTCCATCTCTCTTCTCCTTGTTGAACCAATAGCTCGAACTCTATGTCCTGCCACTCCCTAACCCCTTCTCGAATATTACACACCCTTCTCATTTGTCTCCTTTCTTCCTCCCATTTTGAATTCCCTACATTACCTCTCGCTTCCTTGTTTCGAATTACGCCGAAATATGCTTGTGCAATTCTACTGCCCTCTCCCCTTTTTAGCTTCTCTTGAAACCTCCAGGCTCTCTTAATTTGTCTAGCAACCATATTTTCTCTTCCTAACTTTTCTTTTAACATATATCCTGGGCAACTCCAGCTAACTCCCGTTACTTACCTTAGAAATCACTCATGCATGCTCTCTACTTTCCTATGTTCCTTCCATCCCCAGATCTCTACACCATAACACAACACCGCCCACACCAACGCACCAAACAACTAGACCTTCATTCTCCAATCGTTCTTGATTCTTCTCTTTCCTATACCCCATACTTGATCCATTACTTTACTCGCACATTCAATTCTTTTTCTCACCTGAAGCTCGTTTCCCCCTTCTGCCTCAAACCAAAAACCAGGTAACAGAACTCCTCCACAATTTCCACTTTTTGTCCGTTCATCTTCCAAACGTAATTTATTTTGCTCTTTCTATTTCTGAAGCACATCACCTGTGTCTTATCTACGTTCACCGTCAGCTCTTTTTTTTGCATATACTCTTCGAAGATTCTCATCATTAGGTTCATCCCCTTCTCATCATCTGCTAATAGAACTACATCGTCCGCGTATGCTAGAGAGTATAGTTTGCTATTACCCAAAACCGTTCCTCCTTTGCCTTTCTCCTTTAGCTTCTCCTCTAAGTCTGCTAGTAGGATATTAAATAGTAACGGACTCAACGGGCTCCCTTGCCTTAGACCTCGGCTTGTCCAGAAAACCTGCCCGTTTTTCTCTATTTTCACCCTAATACTGGTTTCAGTAAAAATTTCCTTTATCCTCTCCACCAACTTTTCCTCTACACACCTCTCCTTCATTGCCTGCCATACCACTTTAATGTTCACTTAGTCAAACGCTGCTTTGAAATCTACGAACAAAGCGACTAGTTTTCCTTTATTTCTCCCTAAATTTCTGTTAACTTAATAGTTAACTACGTAGATGTTGTCTATAGTTCCCATTCATTTTCTAAATCCCGTCTCATTGTGTGTGATACTTTCTTTTTGTCCTACCTGACTCTCTAACCTTTTTTTAAAAGATTTCTGCATATATTTGATAGCCGACTGACATGAAATTGAGCCCTCTGTATACGTCTACCTTCTTTCCTTCTCCCTTCTTGACAAGCGGTACCACCAATTCCGTCGTCCACTCTTCCGGCCAACCTTCCCCTTTCCAGACCTTGTTACAGATCTTCTACATCCCATCCATAATCCCTTCTCCACCATACTTCATCGTTTCGTTCTCCATCCCATCGTCTCCTGTCACCTTGTTTCTTTTTAACCTATTTATTGCCTCAGCCATCTTCTCTTGTTATCTCGTTCCCTTCCTCCATTTCTCCTTGGACTATCTTACACTTTTCCCATTTAATCTTATTTTGCTCTCCCCCTAATAGACCCTTAAAATAATCCGTCCATTCCACCATTTCTATTTCTTCGTTAACGCCTTTCCCTTCCCCTCTATACCTATTTATCACATCACCCACCCTACCTTCTTTGATCGCTTTTTCTACATCTGCTTTATATTCTTCCTTTCCCCATTGTCTTTTTATTTCCAGCATCTTCTTATGTTATTTTTTCCTTCTGTTATATTCCTCCTTCTCCATTTCCCCTTTTCTCTATTTGCTCACACACTCTTTTATTCCTTCGTAACTTTCCCAGCATTCCTCGTCCCACTAGCCTCTCTTTCCCCCTTCTCTTTTTCATACCTAACATTCTCCTTTTCCATCTTTTGTTTAAACTCTTTTAATTTATCTACCTCCCCCAGACTCCCATGTTCGTGTTTCTTTTGCACCCTTTTTCCTTTCTTCCTCTGCCGCGCTTACTGACGCCGCTTTTTAGTGTAGCTATGACCGGGAAGTGCTCGGACTCTATCTAGTTCCCTTCCTTCATACTCCCTATCATATGCCGCATTCTTTCTTCATCTAAAATGTAGTCTATTACTGTTGCTCCCTTTCCTATGAACGTGATCTCCTCTTCCTCATCTCCTTTCATATTGCCATTGCATATAAACCATCCTGTTTCTCCTATCATGTCTAGTAACTTCCTCCGCTCCCTGTCTGTCTCTCTATGTTTGGAGTTCCTCATATATGCCTGCTTTTCTTCTTCCCATAACCCTCCCCCTTGTTTGCCAGTCC
This sequence comes from Belonocnema kinseyi, assembly GCF_010883055.1. NCBI lineage: Eukaryota > Metazoa > Arthropoda > Insecta > Hymenoptera > Cynipidae > Belonocnema > Belonocnema kinseyi. The sequence continues at coordinate 49,843,620 of NC_046664.1, forward strand.
ATTCATTTAATTCCCCTCCTATTAAAACCAATTCTTCCTTCTTTTCCTCCATCCACCTCCTTATTACTCTCCAGCCTTCCTCTTCCCCTCTTCAGTATACACACA
>NC_046664.1:49843824-49850226 GCF_010883055.1 Belonocnema kinseyi
TTTTACTTTTCCTTCTACTCTTACCTGCACTCTAATGTCTCGCAAAAGATTTTTTACCTCCACTTCTCCTGTTTCACTCTTCACTTTTAATCCCTTAACTACTAAGTTATTTTTCCTCTTTGCCCTTTCTTCTCCTTCTAATCTTTTTTCAATGTCGCTGAGTCTTCTTCAATCTTTCATTCTCACTTCGGACGTTCTTTTCATTCCCTTTAGCTATTTCTTCATCCTCTATCTTTCCCCGCATATGCTCATTCCTAATTTCTAGACTGGATACCCGTTCTTCCAACTGTTTTATTTCTCTAGATCTCTGTTCGTCAACCTCTCTCTGTCTATTCTCAATGCTCTCTGGCTTACCCCAAACCTTGTCTTTCTCCTCCTTCCAGCGTTTATCCAATTTTTCAAACACCCACCCCAACCCCCTAATTTCTCTCTGGTGTTTTCCGTATAATTATAACTCTCTTGTTATCCTGGTCCCTTTCTACCTCATCTTCCCCAGCCACTCTTTTCCTTTTTTCCTCCCCTTCACTGCTAGTCGCGCTTGCCTTTTTTTGGCATTCGTCCAGACTTCTGTTCTAACCCGCGTTGCCTAGCTTGTTAAGGCGCTGTAAATTTAAGGGCCTTCCGCGTTGCATGCCCGTACCTGTGTCCGCTACCCTCCCCACCCAGGTCGATTTCTCGGCACTTTCATCATTGCTGCTGTCACTGCGATCAACGTCACCCATCCCTCCTCTGCCAATGCTTTCAGCAACGTCAGCTGTTGCTGCCACTATGGTTCGCGTCGTCGGCATTCTACCTTACCCGAAGCTCCGTGACGGTTCCCGCCTTTATCACCTACCTCTTGCCCCTCTGACCAAGTAACTATTTTTCCACTCCTAACCTCAAAAACTTCACACGCTCAAAATTTTTACTTCAAACCACTCACTTTCACCCTTCACACCTTTTCCTTCACTCACCATTATTCCTTTACACTCGATCTCCGCACTCTCTGCCTCTTCTGCATGCACTCACCCTTATTCCCTTCACCAAATCCAAAAATATGCCCCTTGACAAAAAAGAGTTCTTTCGCGATCGGTGCCGGAAAAGGAAGCCCATTTGTGCATTATAAAATAAATTTAAATAATTCTAAAGTAAATATCTTTGTATAGTTTCTTCACTTTTTACATTAATCCCTTTAATAATATTTTATTATTCTTAATAAATATTATATAATAGATATTTAAAGTTATTGTTAATTGTTTACTGTTTTCGTGATTCAGTGTCACTCATACATTAATAAGAAGTAGTTTCTAAAATAAAGAATGTATTTACCAAAAATCATGCTAATTGATAATTTTTTTAATCAAATTTTTCTCATAACTAAGTCAATCAATACGAAAATTATTTGTATTGATTAAACGCACTTTAATTTTTTAAATTTAAAATCGGACCAAAGCTAAAAATTGATGGTAAAAAAACACAGAATGCGAATAGAAATAAGCGTTAATTATTTTCCTCAATATAATGAATGTCTTATATATTTGTATGCAATATGCAACAGTCACGATAGTTACCTTTTTTCAAAAGTAACTCAGAAAATGTTAAACTTTGAAACATTACAATTATATTATTTTAATTTAAAAATAATAATAAAATAGACTTATTACAATAATCTGAATCCAGTTATGAAGTAACTTTGTTTGAAATATTACTATTATTATTCTGACTCACCCTTAATTGTAAATGGTAAAATGTCTAAAATGATTTTTATATAGTTTTGGTTGTACATTTCGGAGAAAAAATATTGAATTTCTCGAACCTAGCTTTTAGCGAAATAAAATTATTAATAAAATTATAATAATTTATTTTTAGATTTATGTTAATGTCGTGTGGTGTTTATTCGATGCTGGCTCTTCGATCGACTGACAGGCTCTATGATTCTTTGCCGCTTTATCACACAGCCGGTGGAGTCGTCGGGGCAGGGCAGGCTCTTTTAAGAGGAATTACAGTCGTTCTTCGTAGACGTTTCAGTGCTTCGAAATTCTGGCCCGACTGTGCTCATTATGAATGTACTGTAAGTTCTTTTTTCTAGTTAAGGCCATGTCATACTTGCCCGATTCCTACTTTGCCGACGGTTTTCCAGAAAAATTGATTTCCTCCATGGGCATAGGAAACACGGGACTAGGCATGTCATCCTAACTTGGCGAGCGGGGTTGAATCCACGAGAGGGGGGAGAATTACATGAGTGGGGAGAGCCGCCATCTTACGATGTGCCATTTCATTATGCGCACGAGCATTTTTGCCGACAAACTGTGCATGAAAATATAAACATGTGGGCGCTGCCATGTTTGTCGCGGGGGATCAAAAGGTGGCGGACCTCCCCCCTTATTGCATTACCCCCGCAATGGCATGCCTAGTCCCTTGTTTCCTATGTCCATGATTTCCTCACAGGGCTCGCTTCGTGCGGCTTCTTCTACTTTTTCGACTCATTTGAAAAAAATGCAAATTTTTAAAGAAAAATGCGATTAATCGTCTTTTTTTCCGTTTTTAAGTTTCTTTAGTCACAATGAGTCTTTCAAAATAAAAAGTCAAAACTAAACAAAAACCCTACCATGTTAACTGAGAACATTAAAAATTAGTCATCACACAAAAAAGGTGTCGTAGACTATTAAGACTTTCATGAAATCTTTTAAACTTGCCTCTTCACCTTATCCTTCCACATTTCTCTACGTCTCCTCTTATCTCCTACTTTCCCTCTCCAAACTTCAACCTTCGCTTCCCCTCCCATTCCTAACTTTTTCATTGTCATTTTCTTAGTCTCATTACTTTCCAGCTAACACTCCCATTCCTTTAATTCCCTGCCCCATATTCCCTCTCAAATCCTCGTCCTGCCCTATTATCCACACTTCCCCTAGTTCCCCTCTCCCAATGTTCCTTCTTTCGCTACCCTCTTTACTTCCACCCCTGAGCTCTCTACTTCTACTTCTGCTCTCCTCATTTCCGATACTTTCCCCTTACTTCTACTGGTTTCTCTGTCCCACTTCTCCTACTTTTGCTACCATCTCCTGAGTACCTCTACATACCACTCCCCCTCACCTGTTTTACCCTTACGTTCCCTAATAACCGTCTCCACATTTTCCTTAGTTTCCCCTCACTTTCCCTAACACACTTCTCCTACTATTTCTAACCTCATTTCCCCTACACATATCTTCCCTTACTTCCACACATCTTATTTCTTATACTTTCCTCTCACTGCCCCTAGTTCCCCTTTCTCTCTAATTCTACTTTTGCTGCCCTCACTTCCTCTCTGCTCATTTACTCTTCCCTGCCTTTCCCTACACTACACTGCCCCCACTACCTTTGCCTTATTGCTTCTGTTTTATCCTACTTAACCTCTTCTCATTTCCTAAAGATTGCCCGCCCATCCCCTAGTTCCCTTAACTCACTTTCCCTACTTTTCTACCCACATTTCCCATACCTCGTCCTCACTTACCCTGGTTCCCCCCTGCTACTTTAACTTCCGCTACTCTTATTTCCCCTCCGCTTACTTTTCCTACAATCCACTTCTCCTACTTATCCTCACCTTATTTCACCTCTTTTCTCCACGCATCCCCTAATTTCCCTTTGCCCATCCTCCTACTTCCGCTTACCACTTTTCTTCTCCCGTCAGTTCTCGTACTTCCCGTTCTTTTTCTCGATGCATTTCCCTTCATATTCCTTACTTACACTCCCCGAACTTTTATAATTTCCCCTCATTTCCACTAGTTCCCCTTCCACACTAATGCTACATCAGCCACTCTTAATACCCTTACTACATTTCCGTTACTTCCCCTCGCCTGATTAGCCCTTAGTTTCCCTGCTTAGGCTTCCCTCATTTCCATAATATCCTCTCATTTCTACTCGTCCCCCTCATACACTTCTCATACTTCCGACACCCTCGTTTACCTTACACACCACTTCTCTTACTTCCCCACGCCTCATTTCCCACACTTTCCCGTCACTTGCTGTAATAGCGTCTTCCTCTACTTCCCCTACGATCCTCCGCCATATTTCCCCTCGCTTTTTCTACTTACACGAACTTATTTTCCAACATTTTTCCCCACTTTCACTAGTTCCCCAAATTTCAGTTCCTCTTCATACATACATACATTCCCTATACCTCCTCTTATCCTATTTTATCCTTCCCTTATTTTTCTTACACCACACTTCCCCTTCTCACCATAGCATCATTTCCCCTCACATTTTCTGCTTCTCCAACCCTTACTTCCCATTATTTCCCCTCATTTCATTTAATTATTCTTTCGCACTTCTCTAGTTCTGCTACCTTTATTTCCCCTCCTCTTACTTCTACATAGAACTTCCCCTGATTCCTCAGCCACATTGTCCAAAATATTTTATTCATTTCCCCTAGTACACATCTGTCAATTATTCTACATTCGCTACCCTTATCTACCCTTCCGTCACTTCCCCTACTTCCCCTACTTATCTACATCTTATTTCCCCTTATTTCCCCTGCTTTTAAAAATAAGGCGACGGACACTCGACCGAAACTATTAAAGTTTCTTCCCGGGGAAACGAAACCTTAAAAATTAAATAATTTTACATTTAAGCTTTATTCTGAGAAGTTTTTTCATTATTAGCCTCAACAGTTAGACATTTCTGAGTCAAAATCTTTTTATATCGATTAATTTCAAACTCAATTATAGTCTTCATTCTTTCTTTCTATTATTCTTTTTGCGCCTTTTTAAAGACTCTCTTTTCTCCCTGTTTTCCAGAAAATTATCCCTTTTCTCGTGTGTTTAGCTTAAATACAAACTGAATCAATAGAACCCAATTAGAAAAACAAATAATTTTGTTCCAAAATTAATTATTTTTGGGTGAAAATTGGACAATTTTTTTAAAACTTGATTATTTTGTTGAAAATTCAACTAATTGGTGAAAAAGTAATTTTTGTTTGTCGAAAATGTAACTGCTTGATTGAAAATTCGCCTTTGAAATGCATCTATTTTGTTGAAAATTTAATTATTTTGTTCAAAGGTAATCTTTTTTGATAAAAAATTTAACTTTTTGTTGAACATTTGCCTTTTTGGGGCAAAAATTAATATTTTGTTTTATTGAAAATTTCTATTTTATAGGAGAAAAGTTTAAAACGTTTCTTACTTGGTAGAAAATAGATTTTTTTGTGGAAATTTTAAAATCTGCTAAAAAATGCGTCTTTTGGGCATAGAAATTCAATTTTGTTGTGTTTATAAATTCCTCTGGTTAGTTTAAAATTCATCTGTTTTGACTAAAAGTTAATCTATTTCGTTGCAAATTCAACTGTTTGGTTATCATTATTTTTTTTGAAAATTCGGTCATTTAGTTGATAATTCAACTATTTCGTTTAAAAATAATCTTCTTTGGTTAAAAATTCAACGTGTTTCTAAAAAATGCAACTATTTGGTTGAAAGTGACCTTTTTCGGGTTTAAAAGTCGACTGTCTTTTCAACCGTTCAACTGTTTAACTTAAAAATACAACTATTTTTTTAAAAATTCGTCTTGGGGTTAAAAATGGAATATATTTCGACTTTGAATCTCACTAATTAAAAGCATTTTATATATTGAGAAAAAATTACTTTAATCCAAAAAATATAGTACTAAATAGTAACACTGAATACATCTAACGAAATATTCATTTGATCGAAAGAAATTTTTTATGACACAAATTATTGATTAATTTAATTAATCTTTTTTCTCAATGAATTTGATATTTTACGTATATTAATTTTATTTAAAAGAAATTATTCTTTATTTTCGTCGAAAATTAAACTATTCTGCCTGTTTAGAGAATATTTTGGGTTGTGAATTTTGAGTTTAAAAGGACATATTTCCCATGCAAATTACAGTCTCCAATTTATAGGATTAATTGTTTGTTAAATAATTTCAAGTTTGAAATTGTTTAAATGAATATTCTTGAAGTTACAACTAATAAACGAAATAATAAAAAGTTTGAACCCCAGATTGAGAATCCTTCAACCTGAATTATTATTGTTAAAAAATCGTTTTAACACTAAAGAGTACTTTTATCGCTTAAATAATATTTTAAAGTAAATGAAAATTACGTTCTTTACATTCGCAAACAAATAAAGTTATTATTTCAGTTATTGAGTGTCTGATACTACTTTTTCCATTATCGCTAAAAATTTGATGCGACTTTTAGTGGACTTTTTAAAAACTTGTTTCCAAATTACATGCGATTTTCTTTTATATTTAAAAAATTGTTTTTCGAAAGTTTGTTTGTCGGTAAGATACAAAGAAATAGGATGAGTATGATATGGCTAATAGTATATTACATTAAAAAGTGTTATCAGCTCCATGTGAGGACCGGTCTAATACCACGAGTGATGTACGATATTTAACTCGAAATCAGCGTTTTATGAAACGCTG
>NC_046664.1:49850326-49853525 GCF_010883055.1 Belonocnema kinseyi
AATCAGTTTTTCCTAATTACAGGTTGGTCAATACATAGGTGAAATTTGTCGTTATCTTTTGGCAGTGCCACCAAGCTCATATGATACATCCCATAAGATCAGATTGCTTTTTGGCAACGGTCTCAGGCCTCAAATTTGGGAGCCTTTCGTCAAAAGATTTCAAGTAAAGCAAATTGGTGAATTCTATGGAGCCACTGAAGGAAATTCTAATCTCGGTAACCAAACATTAAAAATTTTTTAAAACAATTTTTTTGTTATTTTAGAGAATTCTAACTTTTGTAAAAAACATTATTTATAAAAATAGTTTTATAATATTTTTTATCGAAAACTTTAGGCATAAAAATGGGAAGTTTTTGTATTTATAGTGAAAAGATCCGATTACTTAAAGTTACGTAACCTTGACCTTGACGTAACCTTGGATTGTGCTCTTCTGTCAAACATGGTACAAAAAAGTCGCAAAATTTCTAATGTGTGTGAATGCGTTCAAACATTAAACAAAATTAATTTATCATATTCTAAAAAGTTTGGAAATATTTATAAGAATATAATTTTTTTCAATCATTTTGCGACTTTTTTGCACCAAATTCGATTTCAGGGTAAAATTATTTTAATAATGAACCAAAATCCTATGGAGGCTTACCTTAGAAAAAGCCACAGTAATTGGACAAATATTTATTATTTTCAGAGTTTTTCCAATTTCTTGATAACAGCGGCCGTTTTTTTACAATATTTTTTTATTAAATAGACATTTTTCTTAAACTTAGATTTTTTAGACGTAGAGTTGTTTTTCGTTTGCTTATAAGCGGATAAATGTCCTTTACATTTTATTTTCATTAAAATATTAGAAATATATTTTTGTTTGCAAACCCTTATACGTTCTACAAAATTTAATGGCTATGATCATTTTTTGTCAAAAACTAAATTTTATAAACTATCTTTAAAAATTTTTAAAAAGCTTCTTCTTTCGAAATCTGCAAAAATCTAAATTTTGTTTTAGATTTTTAAAAATTTTCTCAATATTGAAGTTATTTTCGAATATTTTCAGAATTTTTAAATATCATTTGAGATAATTCAGGTTTTTTATACATGTAAAGTTTTCAATTGAAAATAATAATGTACAATAACAATTGAAAAAAATATGATCAAGTTATAATTTTTTTCGATATGCCAAGAAAAATGGTGTTTTTTTATTAAGATATTAACGCAATTATTGCATTTAAGAACAGCGTTTCATGGGACTTTCTGATGTAACTTTAGTTATAAAAAGAATAAAATAAGTAATTTTTATTAAAAATGTTAAAATAATTATTCATATTTAATTTAAAAAAAAAACGATAATGGAAACAACTTTATTTTAGTTAACATTGACAACAGGGTTGGGGCTGTGGGATTCGTTCCAAAATATGCAGGAGCCCTCTATCCAGTTGCATTATTACGAGTGGATGAAGAAACTGGAGAGCCAATCAGAGGTCCAGATGGATTCTGTATTCCTTGCAAACCTGGTTAGTAATGCAGAAAAATATTCATTATTAAAACTCTTTCCTCAATAGATTATTAAATTTAACATTGATTTGTTATTTATTATTATTTAACAACTATGGAAGTGTCCATTAATTATGTAAGAATTTTCAGTCATGATGATTTGAAAACTGTGAAAATCGTTGGATTTGCTTTAAAATTATTTAAATTCTTTAAATCTATTAAATCTATTACAATATATTACAATTCATTTTAATATTTTAGTAGCCATTAATGTTCCATGGAATCATATAAAACCCTTTATAATTTTCGGCAATCTTTTGAAACTCTGTAAATTTTCTTAAGGATTTTGTGAGCGCCTTAAAGTTTTGTTAATTATGTAAAAATTCTTAGAAATCCTTTGAATTCATTGTATATTGTGCATAAACTCTTAAGAACAATTTACAACTATTAAGCTGCCTGAAAATGAAAACAATAACTTTCAAGAACTATGAAAATCCTTAAAATTTTCAAAATCATATAAAAATCGTTTTCAATCCTTTAAAATCGGTAAAAATCCTTTAAAGTTGATGAAAAACGGTTTAAATCCTGTAAATTTCGTGAAAAGTTTTGAAACATTACGAGATCCTATTGCAGTTAATTGAATCCTTTAAAATCCTTTGGAGTGTTTCCAAATTTTCTGAAATCCCGTAAACTTTGTGTTCTGTTATAATGAACAACTTTTTAACTTATGGTAGTATTATATTTAAAATTAAGGCCATGTGATGAGAGGGTCACGTGACCAAACCTGGTCTTGAATTTTTCTTTCCCAACTTTCGTCTAAACGAAATGAGGTATCGCTCTGAAAGTTTAGAAAATGAAAGAGGAGGTAATAAAGTTCATGGGTCTGATTTGTTATGGTGGAAATTTTGAGAAAAATTTTTTTTAAAGAAAATACTAGTGGAAGTTTTCTTTCCCAACTTACGTCCACACGAAATGAGATATCGTGTTAAAAATTTGGCAAGATAAATAAAATGCATGCGAGAATTCGTTTCTGGTCCTAAGTAATTATAATAGTGAAAAAAGTTTTTTTTTTAGTTACTATTTTGGAGAAATATCGACCCTGCTGTCGTCAAACCCTGCAAGCAATTTGCAATGGTGTCAATGCGCTAGTTATGAGGTTTATATTGATCAATGAACATTATGCTCAAATAATGCAAAAACTAATGCTTGCACTTGAAATGCAAATAAACATATTTGGTCGGACATACGTATCAGTCTGGCATCAGCTGTGTCATAGCAGCACTAGCGCAGCGAGTAGACAACTTCGAACTTCTAGGGGTCTGTGGGTAACACAGATTGCATGATTACCGTCAGAGATAGTGAAAAGTCAAACTTCTGCTGTGAAACCTAAATGTGTTCGTTGATAATCATTATTTGCATAAATAAACTTTTTTCTTCCTCCAACTCTTTGCAAGGACACAAAGGATCCTTTAATATTTATTAACATTTCCCGAAAAAAAATTCCGCGTGATTTAAACTTTTATTTTTCAATATGGGTGAAATATATTGATCTTAGGGCTGACTTGATCAGCTGTTATACTCATCACATGGCCTTAAAATCAAAATTTTCTTCACATAAGGGCATGTGACACAGCTAAATACCTATATTACCGACCTCACTTTTTCAGTTCACTGAATGTTTTTTTAAACCTAAGAACTTTTTTTATAAATAAAATAT
>NC_046664.1:49853625-49880200 GCF_010883055.1 Belonocnema kinseyi
TTCGTATTTTCGTGTACAACGTTATCGGCTGATTCCGATGGAATTGATTGTTGAAATATTTTTTTTTACATCTTTTATTATTAAGATTTGTACTTAAACGTACTTTCCTTTCGGCTCTTGCATTTCTCAAAGTTTGAAACCGATATTTTATGTATAAAAAAAGTTGAAACGTTCAAAAAATGTCGAGGTTCAGAAAAAAGATAAAATAATTTTCAGTGAAGTTCCTACCAAAATGCAGTACCTAAACGTACTTTATTGTACTCTAATACATTTTCCAAAGTTTCAGCTCGATATTTTATTTACAAAAAAAGTTCTTAATTTCAAAAAAACATTCAGTGAATTGAAAAAGTGAGGTCGGTAATATAGGTATTTAGCTGTGTCACATGCCCATAAGGAATATAATTTTGTAAACTTTGTAATTGGCTATTGATTAATCAAGAATGACAATCGAAATTTTGTCATTAGATCAATCCACGCGTTTTGAAGACGCGAGGAATTTGATCAAATACAGTACTGTTATATTCCCAATATAAAAAATATCCTCTCATAAACAAGGAAAAACATTTTTGTTAACAAATTTTAAAACAATATTAGTAGGTTATGGTAGTTCATGAAAGGTTCCTAATTTGGGAAATCGATGCGTCTCGAAGACCCGAACAAATATATCAGATATACATTACTTTTGTATTGCCAATATTAAAAGAGTTTTCCTCATATATCAAAAAGTATATTGTTATGTATTTTTAATATTATATTATATTTTATAATTTAATTATATTCATAATATATTTGTTAAATGTATAAATCGGCATTGCTAGATCATAAGAGGTCATCCGAGGTTCATCAATAGCTGTCTCGAAGACGCGTTCAAACATCTCAGGTACTCCTAATATGAAAAAAGTTTTTTTCATATGAACAGAAAACACACTTTTTTTAAACTTTATAAATTCGGTACGAGATATGGCAAACAGAAAAAAGTTACATAAACACACACCCGCGACAATGGATATTTAAACGAAAAACTTCTTTTAAAACTTTTGGGGTCGAATTATGTCGAAGTATGTCAAAAAATTATACCCGAATGTTTAGGTTATTACAAAACCTTCTTCTGTGAGGAAGCAAAATGCATTAGAATCTTTATAAAGCCATTACAAATTTTTAACATCTTCTAAAAACCTTTCTCATATTCGAAAATCCTTTAAAAATCCGTGAATTTTTTTGAAAATTTTTTAAATCCATTACAAAATTTGTAATCATGTGAAAGATCTTGAAAATCCTTCGAATTTGATAGATGTCGTACGTAATATCTTCAAAATCCTTTAAAATCGTTAAACCCTCTGGAAACAAAATAAAAACCTTTTAAAAACTGTGAAAAATCTTCAAAATCCATTTTAAAAACGTAGAACTCTTTTAAATATCAAAAAATCAAATAAAATTCTAGAAATTTCTTGAATTGTTTTAAAACATTATGAGATCCCTTCAAAATCCATTGAATTGTATTAAATTCTTAAGAATATTTCCGCATCCTTTAAAATTCCTTCCGATATTTGTACATAATTTCCTGAAAAAAATATAAATTGATTAAGCTCCCTGGAAATCCATTAAAACACTTAACCCTTTAAAAACTGGTAAAATCCTTAAAATCGCTTTATATCTTTAAAATCCCACGCAAATCCGCATAAAATTAAAATTCCTTTAAAATCCACGGAAATCCCGTAAAATCTCTAAAAATCGGTAACAATATCTTTGAAACTCCTTGAAATATTTCGAAATGATACGAGATCTTTTTAAGTCTTATTTAAATTGATTGAAATTTAAAAATCATTCATAATTTTTAAAGCTAATTGGAAAATCCCTGAATTTTTGGATAATTATGGTAATCTCTTAATATTATTTAAAAAATGTGAAAATTCTTAGGATCCTTTAAATTCGATGGATATCGTACATAATCTCTTAAAAACACTTTCAGATAATTTAGCTCTCTGAAAATCCAGTAAAATATTTAACCGTTTAAAAACTGTTGAAATCCTTGAAATCGCTTGACATCTTTAAAATCTCACAAAATCCCCGTAAAATTAAAAATCCTTTAAAATCCGTGGAAATCCCGTACAATCTTAAAAATCGGTAACAATCTTTGAAACTCCTTGAAATATTTTGAAATTTTACGAGATCTTTTTAAATTTAATTAAAATTTATAAAAATTTTAGACTCATTGATAATTAAAAAAAATAATTAGAAAATCCCTGATTTTTTTGAAAATTATGTAAGTCCCTTAATATTGTTTAAGAAATGAGGAAATTATTATAATCCTTTGAATTCGATGGATATCGTACATAATTTCTTAAAAACACTATAAAATGATTTAACTTCCAGGTAATCCAATAAAATTCCTTAAAAAACGGTATAAATCCTTGAAATCGCTTGCAATATTGAAAATCCTATAAAACTCCCTTGCAATCATTTTCAATTTCTTGATGTATTTCGAAAACTTAGGATAATCCTTTAAAATTCACTAAAATATTTAAAATTCGTGGAAATTTTTCCGGATCTCTTGAAATCCCTTACGATGTATTAAAATCTACTAAAATGTTTTCAAAGCCGTTAAAATATCTTAAAGTTCCTAAAAATCATTTTAAATTATGTGAATTATTCAAAAAATTGCTTAAATCTCTTAAAATTTTCTTTAATCTTGTGGAAAATTGTTTAATAATTTATTTATTCATTTAAAAATCCTTGAAATTACTTGAAATGTTAAAAATCCCCTGTAACCCTTTAAAATCTGTGGAAATCCTCATAATCTCTAAAACTCGGTTAAAATCCTTGGCATTCCGTGGAGTATTTAAATATTTTACGGAATTAAGCAACATTTTTAAGGAATTTAAATAGATTTCCTAAGCTTTTGTAAGCTTTTGAAAGCCTTTAAAAGTTCTTTAAAATTTATCGAAATATTTAGAATCCCTTTGAAATATTTCAGAATATCTCTTGACATCCCTCACAATATATTAAAATCTGTTAAAAGCCATTTAAATTCCTGCAAATTTCTTAAAAACCTTTATGATGTTCTTCGGAAATTCTTTAAAATTCTTTTAAATCTTTTTAAATCTTTTCAAATCCGTGAAAATATTTTGAAATTCTCTTAAATCTTTTGAAATCTTACAATATCTTCTAAAATCTTTGGAAATAATTCGCAAGTTTTTGAAATCCCTTAAAGTCATTTAAAATCCCGTAAAATCTCCTGATATTCTTGAAAATTCGTTAAAATACATTAGTATTCCCGATTATCACATATTTAGAAACATTTTGAAATCTTTAAAAATGTCTTGAAATGCCTTGAAAACAAACGTTCTTAATCCCTCAAAATTCATGAAAATCCTTCGGCATCTTTTAAAATCCTTTGAATCCCAGAGAAATTTTTAGACATCTGATTAATCTCCTTGAAGTCCTTTAAAATCTTGTAAAATATCTTAAAAGTTTGAGATTCTCTCTGAAATTTTACTACGAAATTTCTTCAAACTATTGAAACATTTTATAATAATTATGTTGAAATGCTACCTTAAAACTTTTTTTATTAAACACGTAGAATGTTTGGGAATCTGGTTAAGTTCCTTTAAAAATTTTAAGTTCCGTAAAGATTTTTGTTATTCTTTGAAATACCTTAAAACCCTTTATAATCTGTTGAAATGCTCTCACATCTCTAGAAAATTTTTAAATCTCTTGAAAATTTTCTCAAGCTGAAAAAAATGATATCATTTTTATATATTGATTAAAAAATTTTTAATATTCCCTGGGGGGGGGGGGGGTCATACAAATTTTACCAATCCTTGCAAATGTTGACATCGTTTTTCAGGAGAACCTGGCGTTTTCGTCGGCAAAATCAATCCAAAGAAGGCCGTAAACGACTTTAGTGGCTATGCAGATAAAAAAGCATCCGAAAAGAAGATAATCCGAGATGTTTTCAAAAAGGGAGATCGAGTATTCAATTCTGGTTGGTATACCATAAATAAAATTAATTGTAAAATATACAATTTGTCGCAAGTAACGAAATAATGTTCAGAACAGAAATTCTGAAAATAAATTCTTAGTTACATATAAATTGTTTTTAATTTAACATAAAAAATGGCTTGAGAAATAATATAAAAATATCTTCTACATAGGAGATATACTAGTAATGGATGAGTACGGGTATTTTTACTTTAAAGACAGGACTGGAGACACATTTAGGTGAGGACTTTTAAAATATAATATTTTCTTAATTAACATATTTTTTAGTATTGGATATTATGTTCATAAATTGTATTAATAAACGGTATTTTTACTCAAGGTGGCGAGGAGAAAATGTTTCAACATCAGAGGTTGAGGCTGTAATCAGTAATGTGATTAATTTAAAGGATGCTTTAGTTTATGGTGTTGAGGTATTTAATTAATTAATTAAATCATAATTAATCATATGATAATATTAGTACAAAAAAAGTTTGAATAATTCGATTTCACATCGATTAGAAAAAGATTATTTAAGATCAACTTGAAAAATATTATTATATGCATAGTAATTATAATACGTTCAAAAATAATGATTTGCGAAATGAAGAAATACGTTCTTATTTTATAATTATATTTTTTGTATATAATTAAAATCTTTTGAACATATTTTTAAAATCAAAATAACAAGTCGATCTGCTATTCGAGGCTCGAAATATCCAAATTAAATATGTCATTATTATTATTATTATTATTATTATTATTATTTATAATACAATTAACTGAAAAAAATAAGTAACAGAATCAAATTTATATTTTATTGCTTTATCTCGCGCCCTTAGTTTGTGTATATAATATTTACAGAAGCGGACTTTTATATAAATAATTTAAAATATTTTACGAAACTTTTATAACTTAAAATAAATATAATGAGATTGCCAAGAATTTTCAATTTTAAAGGTTTGTGCGGTATTTTCTATGATTCCGAAAATATCGAAAATTCCAACCATTTTATAATAAGTATATTAATTTCGAAGAATTTCGTGAGAATTAAATATTTCCATACAAGTTCAACGATTTGAAGAGATTTTCAAATATTTCAGGGGATTTTATTGGATTTAAAAAAATTAATGAGGGCTCAACTAATTTCCCTAATTATAGAATCGTTGGGAAGGATTTCACATTCGATTTATCGTATTTTAGGATATTTGATAATATTTAAGGGGATTTCAGGAATTTGTTAGCATTTACAGGTATTTCAATGAATTTTTTAGGAATTTCGGGATGCTCTATAAGATTTCCCAGGACGTTTTCAATACGTTTATGTAAATCGAAAGGATTTCACAGAACATTAAATATTTTTGAGTATTTAAAAATATTCCAAGCAATTTTTAATAGATTTCAATCAATTGAAGGGATTTCAAAAGATTTTATGGTATTTTCAAAGATTCCAAGAAATTTTCAAAAGCTTTTAGGAATGTCTAGGGATTTCAAAAAATTGCAAGGCATTTGAAATAATTTATGTTATTTGTCAAGATTCTAAAATATCTTCCAAAGCTTAAAAAAATGTTAAGGGATTTCAAGTATTTTATTGACTTAAAGTAATTCAAGATGATACGGTATTTTAAAATACTTGAAGCAATTTTCAACAGATTTGAATAAATTAAAAATATTTCAAAGAATTTTAGGATATTTAAAAGGATTCCAAGGAAACTTTAAAAGCTTTAAAAAATCTCAAGGAATTTCTAAGTAGTATAATGATGTTAAGGCATAAGAAAAGGATTTTAAAGATTCTAGTGCATTTCAAAAGATTCCTATGAATTTTAAATGTATTAAAACAAATTGTATAGATCTTATCGTATTTGAAATTTTTGAGAGTACTTAAAAACATTTCAAGAAATTTTTAATAGATTTTCATAAACTAAAGGTATTTAAAATGTTTTTTTTTTCGTTTTTTAGAGATTGCAAGAAATTTTCAAAAGCCTTAAAAAATTTCAAGGGATAGCAAAAGATTTTAAAAAAGAATTTAAAATGTTTTAGTTTATTTAAAAAGATTCTGAGGAATCTTCAAAAGATTTTTTATATGTCAAGGATTTTTGAAGGATTTTGCTGATTTTAATGGATTTAAAGAAATTTGCATGTGACTTTATAGACTTTCGGAAGATATGCAATGAATTTATAGGACCTATAAAGCTTTAGGATTTCAGAGGATTTCTATCATTTTTAAGTTTTAAATGCACCCAAGATATGTTAATAATTTTCCCAGGATGTCAGGAAATATTATAATAATTTTTCGGTTTTCTGTTCATTTATTAAGATTATATGTTTCGAAATCCTTCTTATGATGGAAAATATTATGTTAAAAATATATTATTTTAAGTTTATTTAAAATAATTTTTAATTTAAAAAATCAGGGGAATATCATTTATTTTCTGTTTTTAAACTACATTTTTTCAAATACATTTTTTGTGGAGAATATTTTTAATCCCAATTAACCTATCAATTAAATGTTCCACACCGAATTTTTTCACGATTTTTTTGGCCTTCTAAATCGGTTATTTTGGACAAATGAAGACACTACATGTTATAGCATTTTCAGTTCTTAAAGTTTATTTAATAATCTTCAATTATTAATTGATATAAACATGAAAATTAAACTCTTTAAGCCATAAAACTAATTAAAAACTGTTTTACTATTGGGTGACCGAAAACTCGAAGACATTTAAAAAGTGATTAAGTAAAACTCTGTAACTATAATTTGAAATAAGAAAAAAGCTTTTGTTTATAATACTGCAATTAAGTCTTAAAAATATTGTTCTGTACTGCAACAACAAAAATTATAAAAATAAAAAATGAATTAAATTTAGAAAAATATATGTTTTAACTGCAAAGTTTTTATGCGCAATGTTTAATAATAGCCATTTTCCAAGGTTCCCGGAAACGAGGGGAAAGCTGGAATGGCTGCTATCTACGATCCAGACAAGTCGCTGAACCTACATAATCTGGCAGCAGGCGTTAAAAAGTCGTTGCCAGCCTACGCTAGACCACTTTTTATCAGAGTCCTTGCTGAGTTGCCGATGACTGGTATTTGATTTTTAAATTAATTAATTTATTACTAAGAATTTATCAGGTAATAGAAAGAGACAACTGAAAAATTTCGAAAAATAAATTTACCGAATAATACAATTACCGACAGAAAAATTCCCTTATTATAAAAAAGTTTAATTTAATCGTAACGAAATTTTAATTCTAACACTTTCATTAATTTTATAATTAAAAAATTTGTTTAATTTCGGAAATTTTATGATTCGGATATATTCTAGTTCGGATATTTTATAATTCGGTAATTATCTTTCGGGAATTTCCGAATTCGGTGATATAAACTGGAGAGAATTTAATTATTCGTAAATTTTCCAATTCGGTAATATTACAAACTTTTCGGATAACAGATATTATTCGAAAATTTTATTTTTGGGGATTTTTCAGTAGTCCCAATAAATATTTCAAAATTAAAATTTATAATTTTATTATTTAGGTACATTCAAACTGAAGAAAAAAAATCTTCAAGAAGATGGCTTTAACATCACAAAAGTAAGTGTCTTTCATTTAATCAAAAAATCTTGTGTGGGATATAAATTTTATTTTAAACTGATATATAATCTTCCATTTTTATTATTTTTTTTAAACAGCCTAGGAATTTTTATTCCTAGGATTTAAAAAAAAAGGGAAACATTTTTTTCAATTGCCAGCACAATTAATAAAAATGACAAATTTAAAACTTTTGGAAAAAACGACTATTTTTATCAACAAGTAGACTTGCATTTTAGTTAAAAATTTAATGTTAGAAGTATAAAATTATCCCTTCTATTTTTAGGATTTGAAAAACGACTGTTTTGCTGGATTCTTTATAACAAAGATTTTTCGAAAGATTAAAAAGTACCTACAGATGACAATTTTTCTAACATAATTTTACAGTATATTGTACTTTGTGAATTGTTCAAAAAATAAAACCAGAAACATAAAAAGTTACAAGTATTTTCAAAAATACTATTTGAAACAATTTTGTTTGTAAACTTTAAAGCCAAGCGCAATGGTCATAAAGCTATAAAAAAATCAGTTTTCCTAATTTTTATTTAAATTTCAAACCTGTAGTAAAAAGAGAGTCTTTGCCTTAATAATATTAAAGAAACACATGAAACTCGGAATTTTATCCTTTTTTTTTCCTCTTCATTTTTCTTCAAAACGGTTTCTCATTAAAGAAATGAATTTTTTTATTTTATAGATCGTCAACTTTTGTATAATTTTTTTACCTTTATGACCATTGTGCTTGGGTTTAATGTTAAAATTTTTTTTTGAATAGTGTAGTGTTTCATGTCCCAAAATCAACTTTTCGATATAGAATGAACTAAAAAATCCCAAAAAATAAATATCCCGACACTGTAAAATATCTGAAAAATATATTATTCCCTAAATTATAAAATTGACGAAATATAAAAATCGCGACAGGGAAAATTATCCACTAATAAAATGTCCGAATAGTTTATAATAGTATCGAATTACAAAATTCCGAAATAATTACATTCCCACCAGTTTATAAGCACGAAAAAAAATTCCGAAAAATAAAATTCCCAATACTGTAAAATTTCCGAACGAGAAAATATTGAATGTAGAAAATTCCGGAAATAGAAAAATACCGATTTTGAAAATTTTTGAATATTTAACAATATTACCAAATTAGCAATATCCCGAATAATAAAATTTCAGGGACTTTATAATATTACCGAATTTAAACTTTGCCGACAGAAAAATCCCGAAAAATAAAATTCCCGAATAAAAAAATGTGCAAAACAGAAAAATAACGAAATAGAAAAATCCCCAATTTGTAAATTCCTAATTATTTGATAATATTACCGAATTTGAAATCTTGCGAATAATAAAATTTTGGACAGTTTATAATATTATCGAATTTGAACATCGCACACAGAACAATATTTCTATTTAGTATTTTCAATAATTAATATTTAATAAATAACAATTTTTTAATTGTTTAAATTCCGTAATTTTTTGTGGCAGATATTTTCTAATTCAGCTATTTTCGATCAGGAATTTTAAAATTAGAAAATTTTCCAATTCAGTAATTTTATAAACTGTTAAAGAATTTTCCAATTCGGAATTCTTATATTTCGGAAATTTTATAATTTTGGGAATTTTCTCACTCGAATGTTCTCTTATTCCGAAAATTCACTGTAAAGAATTTCATTTTTATTGTATTTTCTAGGCGTCTTAATTTATAATATTTTCGAAACTTAAGATTCCCGATTAATAACATTTTTGACAGAAAATTGACGAATTATAAAATATCGGATACTGAAAAATTAATCGAGCCCATTATCAAATTCAAACAATTAAAACTAGTTTTGTATTAAAACATATTTATTCATTTAAAATACAAAACCGAAATATTTCAATAAGAAATTGGTTTGGATGTTGATTTTATATTTTCAGATTATTGTTAAAATTTGACAAATAGTTTTATCACAAAACAAAATGTGTTTAAAAAAACTTTTATGCATACTGAAAAAAAACTTCTATTGAGACATTTTTTTCAGTTTTTATTTTAAATTTAAATAATTATTTCTTAATATAAAACATGAATTTTCTTTTACCTTAGTATTCGATTATTGTACTTGTAATAAATAAATAATATTGATTAAAAACAATTCTTTTTTTATTTAGATTCTGGAATTTTATAATTTGGGATTCTTTTTGTTTTGGGGGTTTTACAGTGTCGGATATTTTTTCGGAATATCGTCCATATCGAATCATCTCGATCGAAAAAACAGCTATTTTAGACTGAAAAATGTTCAGAATTCTAATTATAGGACTGACTGTGAACCTAGAATTTGAAATATTATCATATTGATAATATTTTTGAATTCCAAATTATTTGCTACAAATCATTAAGTTTTGAGAGCCTAGTAATATAAAATTAATAAATCAAACAATTTAAAATTGTTGGCGTTTGATGATAAACTAATTGAATTTTATTGTTATCAACAGATCAAAGATGCTGTCTACTTTTTAGAAAAATCTGGAACATACGTGAGGCTAACCGAGAGTTTATATAATGACATTATAGCCGAAAAAGTTCGAACATAATTTTTACACGATTGAAGAAAATAAAATTGCGTGAAAATTTTAGAGTTAAAATACGCTTAGATGGTCGTAGTACCATAATATTAGATATTAAGTTACTATAAAATGGACCGAAGAAATTGTGATTACATTATTAGCATTCCATAAACAACAACAAAAAATTGTCGAAGAAATGTATTAGAAAATGGGATAGTTAATTTTTATTTTTATTTGAATATACGATTTTAAAACTTATACACATTATATTTATACGTAAGTCATCACTGTCAGGGTATATTCCCATTAGAAAATTAAGTCTAAAAAATTGAGTAGTTTGTAAAATCAAACGTTTTGTACAAATTATTTAAATTTTATAGGAAAGGAAGTATGAATTGAGAATCTTAATTATGTGAAATATAATGAAACATATTAAAAGTATCCATAAAGGCAAATTAAATATATAAAGTTTCAGTTTGAGAAATCTCTCACTCAAATAAATTAATTTCAAAACCGACATTTATTTTTCGAAAGTATATTTCAAGAAATTTTTTCTGCAATTTTCAATAAATAGGATTTTCTCTCAAAACCGAAACTTCCGAAAAGCTTTATTCGACTACTTTCATAAAAATCAAAAGTCGATTTTGCGTTGGAGAAACCTACCTACAGTGGATAATACATTTTACACTGGATAATCATTAATTCACGGCGCAAATATACGTAAAATAATCAATTTTAAATTTAATTTATTAATTCTTATCGTTTCTCAAATACTGACTAATTATCCACTGTAGGAAGCTGTCCCCTATTTGTAAAGAGAATATATTTTATTAATCATATACTGTTAGGATTTACAGTTCAAATTGATAGAATATTACATCGCTTTGATAAAAAATTTTTTCTCCTTCTGCATAATTTTTGTAAGATGTAAGAAATAATTAATTTAATAATTTATATTGATGTACAAGTTGTTGCCTTTCCTTCTTAGGTATGAGTTTACGACTGATGATGTTATCGATGAGTGTTTGTGAAATAAATGTCGATGATATTTAAAGGCTGAATTATTAATTTTTCAATTAAATTGTTTCCTATCCTATATAAAAAACCAATATTACCAAATATTTCGAAAATATCACATTGGTGTTTCCACTTTTCAGTTCGTCCTTAATATATATTATGATTAAATTAATTAACAGTATTTATTATTATATTTAAAAATAATATTTTATATTATTAATCAATGTAAATTATTAATAAAGATTACGAATTTTCTGCACCATCAATTTTGTAAATTAAAATGTCTAAATTTGTCTTTTTATTTCATGAAATTTTTTTTTTTAATCCGTAAAACAATTATTTGCAGAAGAGCAACTTTCGTTTGTAAATGACATTTAAATATTGAAAAATAATTTTTTTAGTAACATTATGTTACCACACGATAACTTTGGAAACTTTTAAAGAGATAAAAAAATAAAATTATTGAGAAAAACATGACCGGTGCCGACAAGAACATTTCGGGGAAAATTTGTATTGATTTAAGTTTTTAATTTACAAGATTACTTTTAAGTCTAATTTTTTTTTCAAAATATATTGAAAAAGAACCAGGAACATTTCAAAGTAATTTTCTACAGGATTTTACAACATTTTCACGAAAACTAAATTATTTCAAAAGATATGAAGTAGTTTTTAAAATTTTCGAAAGTAATTTAAATATTGAAAAGATTTAAAAAAAAAATGTAAAACAAAATCTAGATTTTTTCAGGTTTTGGAAAAATAAGCTTTTTCAGAATTTTGAAAGGTATGAAGAAAAGAAAAAAATTGTCCTTCAATTCCTGAGGAAATTTAAACTGCTTTTTGTTTTGAAAAATGAATTTCAAGCGAAAATTGAAAATAATTTCAAAACCTTTCATATGATTTCCTGAAATTTCGAAAGAGAATATGGACTATTTTAAAGCAAAATTTTTTTATTTTTGAAAATTACAAAATTAAAAAAAAATTCAATTAAGCACAAGAAATATTTTAAAGTTTCGGAAAGATGAAAAATTAATTTAAAAACTGAAGATTTAAAAAATTTGTTTTACGCAATTTAGATTTTTGAAAATTTCGAAAACAAATTTTTGACTCTATTTAAAGATTTTTAAAGGTTTTGCGACAATAGATAAGATTTTCTGAATATTCCTGGAAGAATGAATTCTGATTATTTCATCGAAAAACATGATTTTGAAGAGAATATTTAAAAAAACTTTTTAAAACTTTAAAAAATTTTCGAAAATTGTCAAAACAGAATTGCCAAGATTTTAAGGCAATTTTTTTAATTAGGAAACCTAAAGTAAAAATCGAAAAATTTGAATAATTTTGGAAGGTAATTAGAAGTTTTCAAAAAATAATTTGAAAACAAAAAGAATTCGAAAAATTTAAAATAAAATGTAAATTGTAGAAGAGGTTGAAAAAAAATTTTCTTATGACTCCCAGGGAAATTTGTAATGACTTTTTATTTTTAAAAAATAAATTTTTAAAGAGAATTTAAAAAAATACCAAAACATTTAAAAAGATTTATAAAAACTTAAAAGATCTGGAAGATTTAAGGGCAATTTTTTATAGTTCGAAATGCTTTCTAATATTTGAGAAATATTTCTAGCCAATTGAAAAGATGTTTAGGAATTTTACTATTGTGTTGAAAAATCATATTTTCTAAGTGAATTCAACTCTTTTTGGTTGCAATATCAACTATCAACTTTGTTGACAGAAGTTTAATCTCCTTGGTTGCAAATTTATATTTTTGGTTTATGATTAATCTGTTTTGGTTCAAGATTCAACTAATTTGTTGAAAATTAATATTTTCTAAATACAATTTGTATTTAAAATCGAAATCTTTTTAGTTGAAATATCAGTTATTACAGTTTTCATTTAAAATTTGTTGGTTGAAAATTGATCTTTGAGAATTCAAGTCTTTTGGTTAAAGAATTAACCACTTTCCAAAAGTTGCATTAATTTGTTAAACATTATTATTATTTTGTTTGGTAAAATATTTATCATTTATGTAAAAAGTTTGGTTCGTCTTTGTTTATATTTATCTTTGCTGACATAAAATTAATCTTCTCGAACGAAAATTAATCTTTTTGGTTGATAACACAGCTACACAAAAAAAAGTTCTGACCTGGAGGTCTGACTATGTTTACTATAAATTTTTTGGGGTCGCTGAATCCAAATCCGGGGTCCAGTTGACCCCATCAGATCAGGATTTTGACACCATCTCAAAAAACCAATATGGCAGACACTTTTTGGAAAAATTCATCGGATTCGCTTGAAACTCGTTACTTGCGGGTTTTCGAGGTCGCTAATTACGAATCTGATATTATTTTTTCAAAATTTAAAACGGCGGATCCAATATGGTGGACACATTTTGGAAAAATTCATTAAATTCGCTTGAAACTCGTTACTCGGGGGTTTTCAGGGTCGCTGGTTATGCATTTAAATTCCAATTTCCAATTACGAATTCGATGCCTATTTAACCCCAGTACTTCAGGATTTTGCCATAACCTTAAGAAGTCTAAATTTTTACATTTTCACGTTCATTTTACTAAATAATGGACTGTCGGCATTGGCCTTACCCGATGTACACCGCGAGGATGTTGCATGATCGGATTTTGTACATCATGTAGCTCTTAAAAGGGCTGATTGGAAAAACTGTTGAGAAAAGGCATATTACTTAAATTCTCTTTTTTTTTAGATGCATCGAGTTCTTTTCTCTTCAAACGATTTATGTAGAGGATTCCTTTTTCGTTTCCTGTTTTGTCCCAGTGTTTCTCTTTTTATCATCCAGCAAAAGTCTGCAAGCATATTAACAACTTTAATATCTTGGTGAAGACGTTCACCTTGTTCTTCACTAAAGTGTCCCAGGTTTTCCGGAATTTTATCAAGATGAGAATGCAGAAAATGCAGCTTCAAGTTCATCAAGCATCCTATTTTTTATAGTCCGTGATCATCTTGTTAACTAGTTCTTTGTATTGTGAACTTTTTCTGTTTCCTAGGAAGTTTTCGGCAACTGCTCGAAAACTAAGCCAGGCTGCTTTCTCCTTAGCATTCATCGTCTTGATAAACTCATCATCCCTGAACAGTTTCTGAATTTGAGCAAATCCTTCTCTTTAGAAAAATATTTCCGTAAGTCTAAGCCTCGATTTCGATACACTGAGACTTTTGTGCTAGGTTCTAGGAAATTTCTCGTTTTCATAGACGAAGCTAAGAACTCTGCACTATCTTTTGGCAAGCTCAAATCCCATATGAGGTCGTTCAATTCAGTTTGTGAAACTAACTTAGGAGCTCATTTTTTAGTATTTAGGGAAAAGTTGTTTTCGCTATCAATATATTCGTTTTCAGACTCAGACTCATATTTATCAACTACCATCATTTCGGTACGCCTGATTTCGTTAATATTCTCAAAATCAGTTTCTTTTTTCTTTTTGTTGCATAAAATTGGAGCCTTGACTGATATCACTGTTTTGTACTATATTTTGTGTTTATTCTTTACAGTGTAATTCTTACTCATTTTATTCAAACAAAAAAAACAATCTTCTTCACGAAAAGGTTTGTTCCATTCTGTTGGACTAGAAAATTTAGTTTCATTTTTATTTTTATGACGGCATCAAAGCCGTGATCCAGGGACTTTACCGGTTCACGGATTTTCTCCGTTGTCCGCTGTCACCACGGGGCGGTGCCCTGGCTGCAGACACACAAGAAATAGGATAATTTCAGGTGAATTGGAAATTGGAATTAGAGCACTTCAAATTCATAACCAGCGACCTCGAAAACCCCCGAGTAACGAGTTTCAAGCGAATATGATGAATTTTTCTAAAAAGTGTCCGCCATATTGGATCTGCCATTTTAATTTTTGAAAAAAAATAATATCAGATTTGTAATTAGCGATCCCGAAACCCCGCGAGTAACGAGTTTCAAGCGAATCCGATGAATTTTTCCAAAAACTGTCCGCCATATTGGTTTTTTGAGGTTATGTCAAAACCCTGATCTGATGGGGTCAAATGGACCCCGGATTCGGATTCTGCGACCCCAAAAACGTATAGTAAACATAGTTAGACCTCCACGTCAAAACTTTTTTTTGTGTGGCTGTGTAATTGTTCTGTTTTGGTTCAGCATTCAACTATTTTGTGAAAAAAAATTTTTAGGATAAATTCAACTACTTTTGATTTAAAATTAAACTCATGTTCAATTAAAATATCAAGTGTTAAATTTGTCGTTGACAATTCATATATTTTTATTATAAAAATTGGGGGTTAAAAGTTTACCTGTTCTGTAGAATATTCATCTCTTTTAGAAGTTATTTTATTCATTTCAAAAATGTTTATAATAACAAATTATGAATTTGATTATTTATTTGAATATATTTTTTAATAAAAAATAATATCGAATCTTATGGTGAAAATATTTTTTTTCCGAGTTATTAAAAAAACGAAGTTTCGTCCTGTGCAGTTGGTATAATTGTTTGGCCGTCAGCATGCAGACATCTTGGATTTTCCTCATTCAAACTGGAATATTTTATCTAGCGCCGACGCAATTATTGCTCAAACCACCAACTACTGTCCGACAGTGATTATCATTCATAGATAAGTTGCATAGTTTTTGTTTTGTTTATTTTGCACTGGCAGCTTCCTTTAAAAATGTACTAAACTCAATTTAAAACATTTAAAAAAATTCAATGTTATAAAAGTTTGACCTATTAAAGATCATGATTTTTCCTTTTAAAGCCTTGAAGCACCAAATGAGTTTTTTCCCCGAAAGAATAAATAACAAGTTTTGCGGTAGATCGGTTGCTTTCTAATAGGCACTGGACCATAATTTCTAAAAACCGGAAATTTATTCCCTGGCCAGGATATACTGAAGTATTTTTTGTCAAAGTAATAAATTATTTAAAGTATAATTATTTCGTACGCCCTACACAATTTTTTCATTTTTTGTATAATATGCAAAGGAGATCACATAGGAGTATATATACAATATATCTGTTAATGTAGCTTGATATCACTGTGACATAATATTTAGTTGAAAATTAATTTTTGTTTAAATTAATTCTTTAAACTGAAAATTTAATTATTATATTTCTGGTTAAAAATTTATTGATTTTGTTTTAAAAAAATTAATCATTTTGCTTGAAAATTTAAAAGTTTTTTAGCCATTTGTTCTCTCTTAACTGAAAAATATTCATTTTTTGAAAATTTAGCTTATGTCTTTTTTGGTTTAATGCAAATGTTTTGATTAAAAAGTAAAATATGTTTTCGTTGAAATATCAAATACTACATTTCTCGTTCAGAATTTCTCTTTTTGAAATAGAAAATTTCATTAATTGCTTGGATGTTAAACTCTTATTTTTTAAATTAATATTTATGGCAAATGTTTCATAATTTAATTTGAAAATTTCAAGAAATGTTTCAAGAAAATTCAAGAAATGTTTAATTTCTTAGATCAACAATACAATCTTTCTCAATCGAAAAATTGAATAAAGAATCTAAAATAAATTTAACAAATTTTTTTGAACTCTTGAAAATGAGAATATTCAACATCATTTGTATATAGAGCTTCTCACATTTCTTTAAATTATGATATATTATTTAGTCAAAATAAATGATTTTTCAACCTTAAAAAACAGTTCAATACGCCTCTAGGGTATCTCTTTTAACTTGATAGCAGTGCCATCTGACACGCGAATTATTGGGTATGTCAAAGTTATCACAGCAATTTTATTAAAAAAAGAGCACTAAATATCAGTTCCTTTTAATTAGAAATATTATACACAGATCTCAAATTAGTTATTTACTATAATATTTCTTGTTAAAATTGAATTTAAATTTAAATTTCTTCCCAATAGTTCCAAATTGGTGGAGCTGTCATAGCTGCAAAACAGGCGTATAAATGCAAAAAAAGAAAGTTTTTACAAAATAGCTGAGTAATCAACTAAATAAAAATTAGTTTTTACCAGTTGAATTTTAAGCCAAAAAGTATACATTTTTCAATAAAGAGACGAATCTAATTCTGAACCAAAACAGATACATTTTCATATCCGAAAGACGAATTTTCAACCAGATAGTTCAATTTTTAATGAACAAAACAAGTTTTTCAGAAAATAAAAACAAAAATTTCACCCACATTGTCATTTGGGGCAATAAATGATTTTAAATATAAAGCAAAAATAAGAATAAATATTTCTTTTTCAGGTTAGTCTCTTCATTTGGTGTCAAGGTTAAGAAAATACCATTTTCGTAAGATTCTTGAAAAAATTAAAAAAAAATTTCCAAGATTTTTTATTTCTCGAAAAAGTATACTTTTTTTATATCAAAGTATTTTGCAAAATTTTAAGAAAAGTTCAAATCTGTTTAAATGATATTTAGGACTTTCAGACGTTTTACTATTAAATATCTTTTAAGCTAACTCGAATTATTCCAAAACTTTTGAAAAACTCTGAAAATGAATAAAATTGCCCTAAAATCTTCCACATTTTTTTTGACATTTGTAGTAATCTTCTGAGATTTTTTAAAACATTTCTAAAGATTCAAAAATTTTGTTTAAATCTAAATTTTTTAAATTTAGTAAATTTTTATAAATCTTATCAAATTAAAATTTTCTTTTTTTTAATTTTCAAATCATTTGAATCTTCTAAATATTTTTTTTAATTATTCGATTTGTATAATATAATTTCATAAATTCTGAACAAAATGTCTTTAAATCTTCCAGATTCTTTTACGACAATTTTGTAAATATTTTGAAATGCTTAAAAATTTTTTTAGATATAGAAATCTTTAAACATCTACACATTATATTTTGTATATCAAAGTACTGGATCCCATTGTTCCATTAATTATTATTATTATTGAACATATTATTTAGATAACCTTACATTTGTCATAAACCTGAAGTTTTCGTACTTTTTTTTAACGTAGAAAAAGAAATGACAGCTTTAACCAATCATGAACGCGGGTTTCCTCACAACGATAGTTTCAAATTGTTTCGAGTAATCTCTATATGATTCGAGAAATATTCGAAAATGGTGCCATGCGTTTTTTAATAAGTAGGTACAGGTAAAAAAAGCGCGCCACGCGCGCGCATGCATGTTTTTGGTAATTTCGAAATAATTTTTAAATTTTGTGGGACTACAGGAATTTTTTGAAGTACAAAATTTGAATTTAATTTAAACCAATTTTTCTAAAATCTTGAAAATTGTAATGTGTTTAGAATATTTGAAAGTAAAAAATTAGGAAAAATGTAGTCATTAACAGACAAAGGGTCTTGTCTGATTTAGACTTGAAAACTTTTACATTTTTTTTGCAAACGCATTCTACATTTTTACCTTGAAAAGTTTCTAAATCACCAAAAAAGCGCTCACGGTGATTTGTAGAGTTTCTCGAATTTATTTTGAAAACAATATTTTCTTAGCGATGTAAAATAAAAATTTACAAATCGAAGACGTTTGGGAATATTGTTTACATTATAACCAAAGATTGATTTAATTTTTCTTCAAAATATAGTTACATATTTTTTTAACTATCTTGTTCCGCTATAGGCGGATAATTTACTCTTCTTTTAGGAAAATTTGAGATAGTTTTTCCAGTGGCTGGAATTTTCGAAAAATTAAAACATTAAAATGAGTTCAAAACCTTTTTATTTCAAAAGTTGCAAAGAAGCTTCTCACATTATTTACAAATTTGGACTGTTATTCTTAAAATATTGGATTCATTATTTAGATAATAGAAATAATATTTTAATCAAATGAATTTCATTTGAAATACAAAAGGTTAAAGTCATGCAAACAAAGTTTTAACAAGATAGCTAAATTATCAACTAAAAAAATATATTTTATCAAGCTGCATTTTAAACCTAAAACATTTTATTTGTTTGAATAGAAACGAGTTTTCGGAAATCAATGTAATTTCTTAACGCAAAAATATATCATTGTTTTAAATGGTTTTGAGCATAAAATAAAAAAATTCCAATCAATATTTCTTTTGTAGGAAAATATGTTCATTTATTTTTAAAGTTATTAAAATATTATTTTCGTGAGATTCTTGTGAAAATTCAAAAAGATTTTTGAAGATCTCAGATATTTTGTCGAAAAAGTCTAATTTTCTTTACAGTATTTTGCAAAATTTGCTTAAAAATTAATTTAAAACAATAAAAAATCAATTAGAATTACACGATGAATTTAAATTTTGTCAACTCTCGATATCGCTTTTTCTAACTTTTTAAAAATGATTTTGTTCTTAATTAATTTGGAATCTCTTTAAAGTTCTTAATGTTTCTTAAACTTAAACGCATTTTTTTATGGAACTTTGTAACCTTGGTTTTCTCTTCAAATTCATTTTTTTTAATTTGTCTTGTTTTTATAGACAATTAATTGTTTTGGTTGAAAATTCATCATTAAAGTTAACGATTAATTTCTCTGTTATCTAATTAAATTGCTAATTAAAAAATTTTACCTGAAAATCTTTCCCACTCTTTTTCGAAATTTTAGAAAATCATTAAAACATTTTTTGAAATTTTTGTTAAATTATACCTAAAATTTATTCTCGAGAGAAAAAATCAGTTTCCATTTTTCCAAAAACTTTGAGAATTTCTTTTTGTTTTCATAAAACCTCTTTAAATTCATAAAAAGCTTCTTTACATAAATAAATATATTATTTAGATAACCTTACGTTTCCCATAAACCTAAAGTTTGCAAACTTTTTTTAGGCGGCGAAAAAATAAAAACTTCATCTAATCAAGAACACGAGTTTCCCGACAACAATAGTTACGAATTGTTTCGAGTAATTTCGAGATGGTTCGAGAATCAATCGAAAATGGCGCCATTGGCTTTTTAATATGTAATTGGATGTAATTGGATATAATAATTTTAATAATTAAATAATTTTCAACAATTGGATGGATTAAACAAATTAGGAACTAGGTTGAGAATCACTCGTTTCATTCCACGGATCTTTACATAATGCGCTGATTGCGCAGGTCTCCACTGTGAACTACGACTACGTGAAGCAAGGACGTAGTATGTCAACCGCAAAGCAATAATAACTTTTATTATTGTTTAGAGAGTGAGTGCAGTCGGATCAAACAGGACGGCAACCAGAAATTACAACCAAAAAATAGGTAAGCCGTAATTTATTTGAAATTCGTTCTTGTGTACGTCATTTTGAAAATTATTTTGTCCAGAAAAAATATTTTGTAGGTTTTTGTAATAACAATTGTGGCACCGCAATTTCGCTTACTGTAAATATGTGTAAACTTTATAAAATTATAATCAGTGGCAAAAATGTATTTTTTTTTCGTTTTTTAAATTTAGAATTGTTTTCAACTTTTAATACTTGGGTAAAAAAAATATAGTACATATTGTATTTGTTTATATTGTAAAAATCACATTATAAAAAGTTTCAGTTCTTGTGAAATTTCTTTCAACAATTATACTTTTACCCATTCTTTTTTTTTGTTATAATTATAAACCTCAAAATTTTGTAAATTCATTATCTTGCATGTAATAAATTGATAAAAACCATGTCTCAATTGTGGAAGTTTCCTCATCTTTTTTTCTGTTTTGTCACTGACGCTTATCTTAAAATCTTGGAAAATTCTAAATCTTAACTTTATTTACATACTTTATAGCAGAGATACGTTGGTATTTATGGGGTAAATCTAGTTCATTCTGGATCAGAAGAAGTTATTTCAAAATGCAATTTGCGCCTTTTTGTTGCAAATTTTTTTAGAAAATAATTTTTGTTCTATAGAACGATTTTTTGATAAACGATCGAAAACCCCATTAAATTTGAAAGGCTTAGGAACCAATACGGTTAGAATTATTTTTTGTTTTATGCATAATTTTACATACTTTAATTTCTACATGTAACATTTAAAATTTCAAATTTTTTGAATAGATCTACAAATCAGTGAAAATGACAGAAAATAAATTCCAATTCGCCATAGACAAAGGGGGCACCTTTACAGACGTATATGCAAGATGTCCTGGAGGAAAAATTCGAGTACTGAAATTACTGTCAGTTGATCCGTCAAATTATGCAGATGCTCCTCGAGAAGGAATTCGCAGAATTCTGGAACAGGTAAATTAATTTTCTATACAAAAGGACGAACTTTAAACAAAACACAATAAAAATAAATGAAAAAAGATTCATTTTAGACCACTACACAAGAAAGAATTAACATTAAATTAATTAATACATTTTATCTAGTCAAAACCATAAGATCAAAAAATGTAAAAAATTCGAATGTTTGACAAATTAATCTTAAAAGTATGAAGAATTGCGTCGGAATTCAACTTGTAGGGGTTGGGAAGAATGTTGTCTCAATTTAGAAATAAAAATCAGTATAAAAAATTGATTTTAGGCCATTAGGAAAAAAAAACAATTATTATCAAATTATATAAAATACGTAAATTTACAACTGAATAGTTGCATTTTCAACCTCGAAGATTAATTTTATAGAAAAAATACAAAAATAAAAAAATCAATTTCGAACTAAAAATGGTGCAGTTA
Source organism: Belonocnema kinseyi (assembly GCF_010883055.1). NCBI lineage: Eukaryota > Metazoa > Arthropoda > Insecta > Hymenoptera > Cynipidae > Belonocnema > Belonocnema kinseyi. The sequence goes on from NC_046664.1 coordinate 49,875,273, forward strand.
AATTGCAATTTCAGAGAATTAATTTTCAACAAGAAAAGTGATTTTTCTACGAAACAGTTTAATATGTCAAACCCAGAATGTAAATTTTTGACAAAAATGTAATATTCAACCATTCAGTTAAATTTTCAACAAAATAGTTATATTTCTACAGGGAGAGAAATTTCAAGAGATTAATTCACGGAACTCATCCTTTATTTTATTCACATTTTAGTGCAAGAACTATGATCTCGGAACCCGTGCTTTGAAGCAGCGGCCGTTGATCTAAAATCAAGGGTTCCGAGCTCTTCATTCTTGCGTCAAAGTGTGAATAAGAATAAGGAGTAGTTCCATGAAGTGATCTTTTTAAATTTCTCTACGTGTATTCTGAAGAATTAATTTTCTTTTTAAAAAATAAAATTAATTTTCTACATCGATGATTAATTTTCTATTAAAAGAGAGTTATTTTTAACTAAATGCATACATTTTTCATCAAATAAGAGAATTTTCAACTAAGAAAATTGATGTTCTGCCTAAGCGTTGAATTTTAAACATTTTCAAATAAATAGTTTAAGTAATGGATATGATGCCAGTTTAAATTTTTTTAACTAAACAGTAGAATTTCTAACAAAAAAAAAAGCACTTATGAAACAAAAATTCTGTAAATTTTCTAAAAAAAGTTGAATTTTGTACCAAATATTTAAATTTTCTACCAAAATGCTGAATTTTTTAGCAGAAATTAAATATTTTCTACACAACAGTTAAATTTTTAAAACAAGTTAATTATCAACCGAAACGGAAAAAGAAACAGAAAAAGTTTAACTCAGCAGCATAGGAGATTAATTTTCTACAAAAAAGGACGAATTTTCAACAAAATACGTACATTTTCAATCAAATAGTTGAATTGGTAACCAACAAGAAGAATTTTCTACCAAAAGGAGAAATTTTTAACAAATTACATAAATTTTCAACTGAATAATTTGAAAAATGGATGTGATGATAGTTTATAAAAAAATTTAACACAAATAGTGTAATGTTTTAAAAATTTTGTTGCAAAAATTAGTTCAGGTTAATTTCCAATTAAGGGAATCAATTTTCAATAAAAAACGTATTTCCTACAAAACAGTGGAATTTTTTAATAAATAGTTGAATTTTGCAGGAAAAAAGTCGAATTTTCTACAAACCAGTTTATTTTATACCCCAGATTATATTTAAAAAAAAGGTAATTTGCAACTAATCATTCGAATTTTGACCTATTATTAAAATTTGCAGGTGAAAAGTAATGCTTAGGGAAAAAAACGAATTTTCAAATTAAATGATCAATTTTGAATCAAAAATCAAATTATAACCAATAAAAGTGATATTTCCACAGGAAAAGATAAATTTTCAACTAAAAAACGTTTTTAATAAAGAAACAAATTTTTTGATAAAATTTTTGACTTTTCAAGGCAAAAGATTAATTTTAAAACAAAATTGTTGAATTTTGAACAAAGTTATTCAATTTTGAATGAAACAATAACATCTTTAACCAAGGTATAAGAATTCTTAACCGTGTCTAAGGCCCGTAATTATTAAATTGAAAAATCACAAAAAATCATTCATAGTAATTAAATAATAAGTTAATAATCATTATTAATAAAAATTAAAAAAAATTCTTCATATTGAAGTTTAACTGTTTATATTTTAGTAAATGGCTAAATGTAAAATGAAAATGCTTAATTTGAACTATTATCATAACTTTCTCTTGGAATTTAATTAATGTTATTATTTTAAATTGTAAATGGTATATAGAAAGTCATAAATACGACTATTTTATCCTGCAGCATTTACTAAATACCGCCAAAAGTTCGTTCAGACTTTAAATTATGCATTGAAAAATAAACACATATAAAATTTAAAGAAAAAAAACAGGTCAGACAACCATCGCAAATAAAAAAAAAATTGTGTGCAACAATGTTGCCAATTTGAATGTTTGTTTATAAAAAATGATTTTCGGTGGATGAAATTGATCATCTTAATATTATTTTGTAATTAGATCTTGTGAATAAAAAGCTTGGTGACGAAATTCCCAAAACAACAATCACACCAATACAGAATTTAAGCCCGAAATATAATTCTAATAATAGATTTGAATACAAAATTAATTATTAAAACTGCTTTCTTTTTTTCTCAATTTTTTATTTAGGAAACTGGAGTTTCAATGAAGGGCGTGGTAGACACTTCGAAAATTGCATGGATTCGGATGGGTACAACTGTGGCAACAAATGCATTATTGGAAAGAAAAGGAGCGAAAATGGCATTATTAATTAATGAGGGCTTCAAGGATTTACTTTATATTGGAAATCAGGCACGACCGAACCTTTTTGATTTGGTGAGAGTATAGTAATAACTTGGGTGATGCCCTGCTTGCACCGATGTACCTCAATAGTGTACCCCCACCACGGCGCCCAGCGTGTTGCCCCTTACTTGCGTTTACAAGGCACATATCGCTTTTGATTTAAAGATTATTTATTCATGAAGACTTTAGAAGTTATTATTGAAAATACCGCAAATCTGCGAAGACTTTTAAATGTTACAATTTTGAATGTTTTAAAATTGAAATTGCACTCCAATTTTTGTATTAATTTCTTTTAGTTTCTATTAATTTCCATTAATTTAAAATTGTTAAATTATTATTGCTTTCAATTCAAAATAAATTGATTATACAATTTGAAAGCGTTCACGCAGAATTCGAAATCGACCAATTTCATACGCTATTAATTTAAACTGTTACCAGCAGCTGTTGTTATAAATATTTTTTGAGGCAATATAATTCAATTTAAGTTTCTTTTTAGATTTGGATTTTCCTTAATCTTCTTGATTGACGCAAACATTCCTAAAAATGAAAATTTTTTATATTTAATAAAATACAAAAATGAACATATTTATAAACATTTTCATGCAGAAAAAATCGGATTTCAAATCAAAATGGCTAACAAATAAATAATAACAGTGCGTGTTAAGATTCACTGAAAGAAAACTTCTGAAAAATTGTATAATTACCGTTTATGATGAATTGTAAATAGAAATATTTATAAATAATAATGACAAACGATTTTATTTTACCCTTAACTGCTAAAATTTGTACCTTATCCATCTTATTTGTTTAAAAAAGTTTCAATTCTTAAATTTAAACAAATATTATTATTCGAGTTATCTCCCACTTTTTTCAGGTTTTACAAAAAATTGTCACGGTCGTTGAAATTGTCAAATTCCAACTTTTTAAAGCTGAAAATTTTTTCATTCTCAGTTGTCAAACCTAAGCTAAAAAATTAAGTACTCAAAGTTAGACTCATTTAAATTTTAAAGTTTAAAAATTAGAGCAAAAAAATTTTGAATTTTGTAAATTTTCATTTAAATGATCAATAATTTTCAGGTCTAAAATGGGAGGTTTTAATGGATTTTAATTAAATAATTAAAAATGTATTGCAATCGAACCGCAAAATATTACACATTAAACATTTCAAAGATTTATAGTTAAAAAATATAATTCATCTTATCAATTTTAATTCTATGAATTAAAGAATGAAACATTAAAGTTGTAAATGTTTAAAATTATATTATTCGATGAAATTTTAGGTTAGAAACATACAAAATTGAACGTTTTGCTTTCTTCTTTGATCGGGCCCTTTTTAAATTACAAGTTAAATTATTTTAATTTCAAATCGTTAAAAATTGACAATATTGCCAATTTTCATCTATGCATTAAAAATTAATTATTTATTTATATTTAGAGCTGATCAACGTACAACATTTTTTCTCAAAAGATTATATATTATTTATTCTTTTGAATTGAAATTTACTTAAAATTTCAAAAAAGTTGGAATTGATCATATTGGAAATTGAATTTGTATCACGTGTTATTAAATTTGTGATTATTCAAGTAATTGGATACAAATTTAAATAAATTCACTGTCATTTCGGGTTATTTTACAGTTATATTCTGGAAAAATGTAGAGACTTTTAGAGGAAGAGCAAATTTTGTTCATTGCATTTTTTTTATTTGTAATTATTTTAGTATTTGAATTTGTAAACCCTTAATTGTAAATTTAACTTATTGCAATATCTGAAAGTTAAAATTGTCTGTTCTATTGTTTAATATCAACTTCATTGTTTTCAAACTCTAATATTTGTATTTAAAGTCTTATTGTATTTGAAGGATTTCTTATTTTACTTTTTTCAAAACATAATACATTTTAAATAGAAATTTTTATTATTGATAAAAAATGAATCATTTAAGAAGTAGCGGCATTAGCGGACAATGCCGAGAAAATAGTGGTATTTGTTGTAAAGTATTATAGCAAATTACCACATTGTAACTAAAAAATAAGTAATCATTTTACATAACAGAAATTGCTGACAGTGACCTTATTATAATATTTTCAACGTATTAAGGCATGTAAAATATCTTCAAAAACGCAAAAAAGTAGATTACTGATATAATATTTATAAACTAATAATAATTGCAAAATAGAGTAGAGAAGACATGTATACGGAGATAAAATGGGCATTGCCCGAATCGGAAATTCCCAAAGTGGATCCCAAACTGACTAGAATTTAATTTTACTGTCGGAAAATTCCAGAATCTTGTTTAATTATTGTAGAATTATTAGCAGTGCTCAGTTTGAATGCCTCAAGTAAAAGGAAGTGAGGGGTAACGCACTGAGCGCAGTGGTGGGGATAACTGCGCAGGTACACTAGGGCGAGTTGCGCATCGCCTATTGTTTTATATTAATATTTGACTATATTTTGAATTTATTTAGCCACTTATATTTTATTATACATATTTTTTTCTAGTGTTTTTTCTTTTGGATAAGCACTGCATTGTTATATAAATTATTTATAAATCTTTTACATCAACAGATTAAAAATGTTGTACTACAAAATAAGAATAGTTTTCTGACTAATTCCTT
>NC_046664.1:49880300-49882095 GCF_010883055.1 Belonocnema kinseyi
GGAAATAGTCACACCAGAAGTATTATATTCTCAAGTAGTGGAAGTGCAGTGCAGAGTAATTCCAGCGCTGTCAAACAGATGTCAGTTAGATAAAGATAATTGGAAAATTGTAAAAGGTTCGACTGGAGAGGACCTGTTTCTAAAGCAAGAACTTGATGAGGAAACTTTAAAAAAAGATTTATTAGAGTTGAAAAAATTAGGAATTCAAAGTTTGGCAGTTGTCTTGATGCACAGTTATACGTAAGAATATGTATAACAACTACAGTAATTATTTTTCTAAAGCTGACTGAAATTAATATAAGATACTATAATTTAATTCATTTCATCAAATTTTGTACAGATATGCTGAACACGAAATTAGAGTAGGCCAATTAGCAAAAGAAATTGGTTTTTCTCAAGTGTCCTTATCCCACGAGGTGATGCCAATGACAAGAATTGTGCCAAGAGGTTTCACCACATCTGCAGATGCTTATTTGACACCTCACATTAAAGATTATCTTCAGGTAATAATAATTATCATAATAAATTCCTTAACCAATTATACCTCAATGATATAACTGATCATTTTCTGAGTAATTATTAATTGCTGAGTTAAACTTCATTTAGGGTTTCTCTTCAGGCTTTAAGGACAACTTGAAAGGTGTCAATGTACTTTTCATGCAGAGTGACGGCGGATTGACTCCTATGAATTCGTGAGTCTTCTTTTTTATAAATACGGGAAACCACTTTAAAGTGGATAATGAACCTTCAGTAGATGATCATTAATTATAAGCACAAATATTAGTAAAATAATTTATTATAATTTTTATTTATCACACGTTCAGTGTTTAAGTAGAAATTATAATAAATTAATTATTTGACATAAATTAGTATTTAAAAAAAAAATTATTATTGACTGTGGGTTGGGTTTCCTAGTAATAGCAATTTTTTTAATTTTAACAGAAAATTTTTTTTATGCAGAAACGTTATACAATTATATATTTCATATGATTCTTGAGAAAATTAAAAAACATTTTAGAAGATTTCGTACATGTGAAATCAAAATTACAGCAAAAACGGTTATTTTTCATCAAAAAGTTGACTTTTGCTCTAAAAAATTAATTCTTGACGAAAAATGTAATAAATCATTGATATATTAACTCAACCAGATTTTAAATAGAAAACAGTTTAAATTATCATCAGACCGAAAGAGATAAATTTTCATCAAATTGTATTTTTAACTATAATAGATTAAATATTTTTCAAAATAAACGAATTTGTAAAAAATGGTTTACTTTTTAAACCGAAAATAGGAATTTTGAAATAAGTTTATTTTTAACAAAATAGTTGATTTTCAATCAAATAAATGCATTTTCAACTAAAACGATTAATTTTCTACCAAAAAAGATCAATTTTGTACCAAAAAAGGCAATTTTTCAATGAAATAGTTAAATTATCAACCAAAGAGAAAAGTTTCACACTAAATTTATAAGTTTTCAACAAATGAAATTAATTTTGAACAATGTATTCTACTTTTAACCAAGCAGTTGAATTTTTAACCAAAACAGGTGAATTCTCAATACAAATTGTAATAGTTGATATTTTAATTTAAAATATTTTTCAGTCAAGAAAAAAAGTTTCAACCAAATTTTTAGTTAAGAGAAATAATAGTTAATTATTAACATTTGTTTGTTTTTAAGCCTATATAAATGAGACATAATATACAGTCTGTCAAGTTAAAGCGTGGGTGGCTTTACTCGCAGTCGGTAAGGTGTATCGACATGATTTTGGTGTCAAAATATTAAGAAGAGCTCCC
>NC_046664.1:49882195-49889093 GCF_010883055.1 Belonocnema kinseyi
CGACACCTTGACAAATGTAATTCCATGTAGAAACATGCGTTTAAATAAAATATTTTACCAAAAAAGTTACCCACGCTTTAACTTGACAGACTGTATATAAAACAATATAAAATATGATGTTTGTATTTTACAGGACTTTTAAAAGCTTTGAAGATTTTAAAAATAACGTTAAAAAATTTTTTAATCAGTTGAAACTTTCAAAATTCCTAAATATCTTCTAAAAAGACTCGGATTATTCATAAAATTGTCTTAAAATTAATTAACTGATTTCACAAATTACCTAAAATTTTCCCATGAAATTAAAAAAATTTTGTTTATTACCTCTTGTTAATACCGGTAATATTTTTATTACCGAAACAGAATTTTCTATCAGTATTGACAGTGTATAAACTTCATAAATGAAAATAATCTTAGTTTTTTTCTGGACAAGAAGGCGACAGGCGCTCGAGAACGAGTAAAAGTATTGTCCAGGTTGTCACGTCAGGTATCAAAAGTGAAATTCGAAATTTGAAAAAAACCAAAAATATAGTTAGATAGATCTTGAAAAATGAACATGAGTCTCCATTTACAGTTTTTCTCTCAGGCTGCAAATTTTCCAGTAAATAAATAAAAACTGACTTTTGTTTCATTGAAAAAACCATTTTTTTTCACATTCAACTCGCTGTAAGTAATTCGTTTATCAACTAATTAACAAATTTCTTTTCGAATTTTATTTGTGACCCTCTAGCGGAGGCTACAGTGTTCAAAAAGGGTCAAAAATAAATTTCTAATGTTTTTTATTTTAATCCGAATGAAAGACCACGTTTTTGACTTTCACATAAAAAAAATGAGCGAGGAAGTCTGAGCTACGACAAACTTCAAGCGAACGAATTTTCCGCCAATGTATTGGCCAACTTTTTGGAAAATCTCAATTCGATTTGATTTTTAGTTCCATAATTACAGCCAGTTTATTACGAGCTCGCGACGCGACACCACAGGATTTTATCAGGGGACGCCGCCTGAAGCCTGAAACATCGTCCTTGCCCATCCTTTGTTTTGTCCACACGCTCGCACTAGTCAGCGTTCCGGCGGCGTCCCCTGAAAAATCCTGTGTTGTCGCGCCGCGAGCTCGTAATGAACTCGCTGTAATTATGGAACTAAAGTCAAATCGAATTGTGATTTTCCAAAAAAATGGCCAAAATATTGGCGGAAAATTCGTTGGCTTGGAGACATTTTTGACACTGTAGCCTCCGCTAGAGTGTCATGAATAAATCTCAAAAAGAAATTTGTTAATTAGTTGATAAACGAATTACTTACGGCGAGTTGAATGTGAAAAAACATGGTTTTTTCAATTAGAAAAAAGTCAGTTTTTATTTATTTACTCGAAAATTTGCAGCTCGAGAGAAAAAACTGTAAATGGAGACTCAGGTTCATTTTTCAAGAGCTATCTAACTATATTTTTGGTTTTTCCAAAGTTCGAATTTCACTTTTGATACCTGACGTCACAGCCTGGACAATACTTTTACTCGGTCTCGAGCGCCTGTCGCCTTCTTGTCCAGAACTCCTCAATTATTTCCTGATATTAAAAAATATATATTTAAATATAAAAGTTTCTCTTTCATCAATAATGTTTAGAAACATCAAGAAATAAATATAATCATGGAATAAAATGATTTCATTTTCAATTTTGATAGACTGAATTGATGTTGTCATTTAATATGGTGTCATTTAATATGGTGAATAGTGACGAATAGAATCTTTTTTTAAATTTTTAAATCGTATGATCCAAACTATAGCAAAATAATCATTGCCATTTTTATAAACAGCTCATTTATAATCATAATTTTGTCTTCTAGAAATACATTTTTAGAATTAAAGTTCTTCAGCTTCACAAAAAGTTTTCTTAGGTTCAATTAGGTTTTCAGCAACAACGTATGCATCTACGCGAGATCTCGTGAACACGATTTTTTAAGAAAAGAAAGGAAAATTTACCTAGATAATTTGAATGATAATTTTTTTCAATTTACTAAATATAGGTTTAATGGATCCAGAGCTATTCTTTCTGGTCCAGCTGGTGGCGTTGTTGGTTATTCTATGACAACTTACAATAAAGAAACCGATTTGCCAGTTATTGGTTTCGATATGGGTGGAACTTCTACTGACGTTAGTCGTTATGGTGGCAGCTATGAACATGTCTACGAAAGTACAACAGCTGGAGTTACAATTCAAGCTGCTCAGGTACAACAATTTAATTTCTAAAACAGGTTTTACACACGCCGGACTTTACAAACCTGAGATTTACATAATCGATTTTCTTTTTTAACTTTAGCTACTTATTTTTTTATGAGCGAAAGTATATTATCCTAGGTTATCACTTGAGAAAACTGTTGTTTGCAAGTTATTGCAAATTTTCTACATGCATAAAATCTTTGACTATAATAATTATTTAATCATGCACGACTCAGTCGTGTGGCTGAAAAAGGGCTACTAAAACCGAAGTTACCGTACACGTTGAGATGCATCAACAGATCTTTTCATTTCAAATAAAATAAAAATTTAATCAAATTTAATAAATACCCCATGCCCGAAGTTATTCGATATTCAGAATGAAAATGTATATTCCCGGTATTAAGCCTTAAATAGAGGAAAATTAATATTTTCAGATTTTAGCGTAAAAGTGAAGACTAAAATGTAAGAAATTTAAATTAGATTAAAATCCAAATTAAAAATCCTATTTAAAGTCCAATAATCAAATTGATGCAAACTCCTGTTTATTTTTCCTTTTTTTCATTTTTCTTTTCTCTTTTCTCTTTTTTATTTTTGTCCGAAATTTTTTTTTTCAGATTACAATAGAATTTTTTGTTTTTGTTTATTCGTTGTGGTCCAAATTGAGTCGTTGGATTCTTGTTTTTAACAGGAGTTTGCATCAATGTGAAGATTATTCTATTCTTTTGAATGCGCGATTTTTCCGTCTGTATACAATTTTAGTATAAGAATAGGATATCTCCGAAACTTATTAATTTCTATTTCCAGAGTGACCGCTACATAGTTTCCTATTATTGAAAAGAGAATTTAATTTTCTCTACTCAGTATACAAAATTTCTATAAAAAATTGTTTTAATTCCTTCATGTGAAATATAAGTTTTGAGATCTTAATTCTAATCAATTCAACTCTGCCCCAGGCGGCAATTCTATTCAGAAATAAGCCAAAATTAGTTCTGAAGCGAGAGTACAATATGAGTTACGTTATTGAATTCGTAAATTATAGATAATTAATATAAAAAGAATTATATTGATCCATTTTTAACTAATTTTGAGTTCGTACAAGTATTCTTAAAGAATCTCTAATGAGCCTCTAAAGTATTTCGAAAATGAACATTTTACGACCGCTTGAAGTAATTCATCAAGAAACTCAAATGAATAAATCACCAAATCTAAGCGAATCCTTGTCTAACTAAATTTTCATGACAAAAGAATCATGAGAAAATTAATGTCAATTTCTTTAAGTATTTAATCAAGCATTTCGAAATGATTGAAATGAAACTTTGTAACAGAATTATCAAAGTATTCCTATTTCGATCTTTTCACATTCTATATGAGAATTCGTATTATTTATTTGAAACTCCTAAGCAACGATCTAAGAATTGACTTTTAATACGTTACGAGCAAGCTATTTAAATATCATATAATATTAAAAGAATCGAAAAAAAAAATCTTTTCAGAAGTAGAATATCATTTCAAACAGGTAAAAATGAAAAAGTGGCATGATACTTTTGATTGTAGAATTTGAATGATCCGCTAAATTTGCATCGGTTATTAAATTTTGCGGTGCTATATACATTCTATTTAAATTTACTGTACCTGCGTCAGCGAAATATTGAAAACGAGACGCATATAACTTTTGTCTCTCACATTGATTAGGAGCTCTCTACATATGGCCGATTTTCGTGCAAAAACTTCACTTTGCTCTATTTCTTTATTTTTTGTAATGGATGCTTTGACATCACATTTGCAAGGTGGAAAAACTTTATAAAATCAATATTTTCGCATTTTCATTAAAAATTAAATTTATTATCAAAAAAATTTTTTTCACTGAATTGTTTATAAAAATGAAACCCGAGTGTAAAGTGAATAAACTAGCAAGCGTATTAAATTTTAAGTCTTCAAAGTATTTATGATAGTACTTTGGTGTTTTTTGTGTGGCATTCGGAGGAGTGCACGCTCAAATCTAACCGATCGGGATTTTTTTTTACATTGAAAATAAATTAAATCATTGCTCAAAGATTGTAAGAAATTTTGAAGAAATTTTAAGGAATTTCCATAGAATTTAAATGAGCGTTCAGATTTTAAAGTAATTTTAAAATATAAATAATGTTCTTGAATTCTTTAAAGTCTGATAAATCTCTTGAAATCTTCGGAAATTTGTCAAAATCCTTTAAAATCAATAAAATTTCTTAAAATATATATTGATTTTTCTAAAATCTTTTAAAATATCTTGAAATATTTTTGAATTAAGTTTAAATCTTGTTTAATCACATAACGTATTCAATAATAATTTGCAATATATCTAAAATCTGAGTACACATATTATTATAAGCTTACAACATTTTTTATAGAATTGGTTTAAAAATTTGCAGACGGCCCTGCACAGCTAGTTATATTTCACATTTTTGTTTTTATAAATCAAGCTAGGTTAGCCGCGAGGCTTTAGACGTTAGGAATGCGAAACATATAGTGTTCGAACCCCCGCACAGTGGTCTGGAATACGAATTTACTGTTCATAATCGCCCACAGCTCATATTTCTTAACCGATTTAAAAGTTTTTTTTAGAAATTCTCAGCAATTAATTTTTAAGAGAATTTTTGTTGCTTTTTTAAAATTTTTTTCATAGAGCAACAATATATAAACAAATATATTGACAAAATTGACCATTTTAGCTTTGTGAATTTTTATCTGAAGAAAAAATACAGATAGAAACTTACTATCAGCCGGAATTATTGCACATGCATTAATAGAACATATTTAATTTTAATAATATTTAACTTAATTATTATAAACAAATTCTTCTTAGTGTTTTTTTATCATAGAAAAAATCGTTTATTTCACGCTAGTTGCTAATATTTTTCATAAAAGTCATAATTTATAACAAAAAGATTAGCATGAGTCAACAACTATTGTTTTTATAAACATTTCTATAAAAAAATGCTTTATAAGCGAGTTTTTCTCATAACTGAATTGATTTTTCTGAGCAAAAGTGATCACAATTGTCTTTAAAACCATTTATATACTTTAAGCTTTATCAAATATAAACAATATAGATTGTTCATAACAATTTAGTTAAACAAGTCTCATATTCGGCCGTTTCCTCGTAGAAAAAAATGTTTTTTTTCTTCAATAATTATTAGAGTGACATTTATTGCGGTGACTAACCAACGAAATTAAATAAAGAATAATTTATCTGATTGTTATAAAAAATTTTTTTAACAAAACTATGATTTATTTTTTTTTTACATGCAAAAAGAACGGTTTTCCACTGAAATTATCCGACAAAAAACTAACAGTAATTCCAAAATTGGATATGGGACATAAAATATTAATTTGCGTAATTGTGAATAACAATTTTAAAACAATGCGTGACAATCTGCGGTTGGTCGTGGAAAAAAGTTATTTTTTCTTCAATCATTTTTGTGGTAATCTTATTTGTGTTATTGAATCAATGAAAAAAATTGATACTTACAATAATAATGAGATTATTATAAAAAACTTAAAATAAATAAATTACGATTCAGAACTCGAATAATTTTTAGATTCGAATTGTTCTATTAGTTCATCGAGGTCTTGATCAAGTTCAACTTCAACTTTTTCCCATTCAGGCTTCAAGGATGCAATGAAAATATCTGAGGACTCAAGGAGTTTGTGAATTAGGTCGTGCATAGTATGCAATCGAGAGATTTTTCGTGTGTTGAACTGTCGAATGTACTTGATATCCTTGTTCCTGGCTTTAGAAGCTTCTTCGGAATACATGCCAATTGGCAGCATAAAATTCTCCATAACTTTTCCCCCATGTAGCAGTATTTTATGAACTGAAGAAGGCATTTAGTACCATGGATATAAGCTCACATACAGTTTTGCTGTCTTAAAAGCATACTTGTTGAAAAAGAGAGGAGGGATTTTTCTGCTATTAACTAACATTTGTAGTATGTTTCTAAACATTTTAATGAGTTCTTTATTTACTCCAGTTATTTCTGACACTTGATCAACATTCGAGAAAAACCTAAGAGCCGTATTACCACAATTAGAGTTGCCAGATCCCTGACTTAGTTGATCAATTATTAACCCCATCTTCTTTTGAAATTGGTTGCAAATTCTTTTCTTAGCTTTTTTCATCGTTTCTTTATCCTCTTTCTTGCATATGCTCCACTTGCAGATTTGCAACCGATAAGCAATATGTAGTATACACTCCATGAACCTAATCCCGGCATGCACAGTAGAAAGACCAAATTCTAAGTTGGATACAATTTCTTTCTTCTGCTTTACACGCTCTAGATTATTCATTTGTGATGGTGTCGCTTTGCAAATGTAGCAAGTAGAAGATGATGGAGTATCAGTGAGAGCTGTACAAACTGTTCCATCCAACATAGTTAGCTTCATTTCTGTTGTCACTATCTACACACCATTAGTCGCAGTAATTGCTGGGGGTCTAAGCTTCTGAACTTGTGTCTTAATATTTTTGATTTCAGATTTCGTTAATTCCTTTGTTTCCTTTGCATATTTAATGATGATAGGTATACAACGTTTTGGCGAGGAACTATGAGGATACCAGGTGTATACATATGAAACCGGTTTTGCCATCTAGCGGCCAGTAGGCACACTTGTAGGCACTGTCGGAACTTACCATTTGTGCTAATTGGCGTATTGT
>NC_046664.1:49889193-49900913 GCF_010883055.1 Belonocnema kinseyi
CACTTATTTGCATCGATGGGACACGCACTCAGCGAACAGCGCTTCACTTCTTACGAAAATGTTGGAAAATGGCTCGATGACTGGTTTGCTTCAAAAAACGAAAACTTTTTTGGAAAGGTATCCATAAATTTCCTGAGAGGTGGACAAAATGTGTAGCCAGCGAGGGCGCATACTTTGAATAAAATATTTGTTATCATTCTCTTGAAATAAATGTGTTTTTTTCTTGAAAAAATACCGGTTTCATATGTATACACCTGGTACATCCAAACTGTTTCTTCCGTGTGCTTTACCCTCAACCATATTGGCACCATTGATGCTGTGAAAAAAGATTCATCGGTCAAATCATTGTTATTAAACTTCTAATTGTATTTTGCATCAGATGGCAGTCCATCGATGCCATATTTAATTTCAAAGTCCAAATAAGTGATCTTTAATCTATTCTCTGAAATCGGAAGGGATAAATTCGGATCTTTAAAAAGACGTTGAATAGTGTAATCAATAAGAGACTGAATCGCAACCATGGCTCCTTCTTTCGATATTCAAATAATTGAAGGATAACAATCTTTTTTAATCTCTAATACATTCACATATAAAGGATAAATGTGAGCCTTTCTTTCTTTGGCCTGTAAGTGAATAGTATTATATTGATACTCGTACTTTGATAGTCTGACCTGTTGCATTAAAGCTAAAGCTTCTTCTGAAGAGTATGGCACATATGATTCAAAGTCAGATTTACCTGAAATGTTTCAATTTTCAGTATCGTCAGAATTCAAAAGAACGACTATAGCATTTGCAATTTTTTTTCTTTCACCTTTTCGTAATCTTCGCAGAAATGCATCCTGTATCTCAGCAGCCGTAAAACTCTCTTCAATGGACATTAATTTTCGTCTCTTTGTCGCAGCAGAAGCATCTTCGAATTTTGTATCCGAACTTTTTCTTCCTCCTTTTGATTTAATCCCAGAAAAAGTAACAACGAAGTCAGTTTTTAGCCACTTTCCGAACCTCTTTTCAAACTCACTTTTTATACTTAAAGATTCTTACCATTTTTTCTGTAATATAGGTAAAAAATACAAATTCAAATGATTAGCTACTATTTCTAGATGCCCAGGATCAAGATTGTACTCAGTTTGCATGAAACTTGACAAACCTTGCACGTCATTACTCTCATTGGCAATAAGAAAATCACAAAGGACCTTCTTACCCACCTTGAGAGTATCCATTTTTTATTAGAAATAATAATACAAATAATTGAAATGTACAAAACTGCAGAAGATATTTTAAAATGCCGCCAAAAGCAAATCCTATAAACATAATTTCAACGCAGCCTCTCTCAGTTATATAAACGAAAATTATGATTTCTCTTGCGAGAGCGCGTGCGAGAGATACCCACCTAGCGGTGAACCTGGAACTGTACTTTTTAGTTGAGAGTCACTTGTTCTTCATTTGTTTTTGCATGTAAAAAAAATAAATCATAGTTTTGTTAAAAAAAATTATTTATAACAATCATGTAAATTATTCTTTATTGAATTTCGTTGGTTTGTCACCGCAATAAATGTCACTCTAATATTTATTGAAGCAAAAAACATTTTTTTCTACGAGGAAACGGCCGATTAGGAGACTTGTTTAACTAAATTGTTATAAACAATCCATATTGTTTATGCTTTATAAAGCTTAAAGTATATAAATGGCTTTAAAGACAATTGTGATCACTTTTGCTCAGAAAAATCAATTCAGTCATGAGAAAAACTCGCTTATAAAGAATTTGTTTATAGAAATTGTTTATAATAATTAAGTTAAATATTATCAAAATTAATTATGTTCTATGAATGCATGTGCAATAATTCCGGCTGATAGTGAGTTTCTATCTGTATTTTTTCTTGAGATAAAAATTCACAAAGCTAAAATGGTCAATTTTGTCACTATATTTGTTTATATATTGTTGCTCTGTGAGAAAAATTTAAAAAAAGCAAATCACAGTTCTCTTAAAAATTAATTGCTAAGCATTTCTAAAAAAAATTTTAAATCGGTTAAGAAATACGACCTGTGGGCGATTATGAACAGTAAATTCCTATTCCAGACCACTGTGCCCCGCGACAAATAGTAATTTTCATAGCGTGCGATTATAAATAGTGTAGTGATTGTGTAATAGCAAATAATTGTCTATTTGAACAAGTGAAAAAATTTTGAAGTAATAATATAACAATACAAAAGATTACTTTTTTTGGAGAAAAATTGGTATCGAGACTTCTTCGACATTAAAACTGAATTGAAAAATAATACAATTAGCATCGCGTTACATACATAAGAAGACTGTTGTCATTCATTATGTATTCAATAACATTACTTACTATATTCTTGTATTGGTCACATGAAGAAATAAATGAATTGGAAAACAATTCTTCACGAATAGGCTGGAACTTGAAAGATTATTCATTTTGAATGAATCGTGAAGTCAGAAATTATAGTTTCTTTATGTCGCTACAGTTCTTGCCGTCTGGGTGCCTCTCTAGAGTGAAAATTATTTTAATTCACATATTTTACATTAATACATTAATACCTTTTAAAAAGGTTCAAATAAATAATTAATATGCAAATACATATAAAATTGAATATTTCTCTAATTTATAAGTTATAAAAAGATTCAATAATGATAAAATAGGTTAAATAAATTCTTCTGTTATATTGTATTAAGTCGATTGAGATTAATAGTATTTGTAATTTTTCTGTTTCCGTTCGAGGATTTTGAGACGCAGGAAAAATCGTGTATTCATAGGAATAGAAATTCTTAATTCTTCTGAATTCAACGCTTATTATCAGGTTGTGTAAACGCCTGTGAAATCGGGACAACAAGCTAGATTTTCTTTTGTGCTTTCCGCAAGTTAACAATTTTTCTGAAAATTAGAAGTTTTTCCGCAATAAGAAATACATCATGAGATCTACTAAGTAAATATTCTGTATTTCATTTAAAACTTGATGCAAACAGAGTTTTTCCAGGCACTCAGATAATAATCTGGATGTTCGGTTTTATAGCTACTTGTTATTGTAAGAAGTTTGGTTATAGCTTTAGCCCTTCAACGAAGAACCTTATCATTACACTAATCATAAGATGCCACCAATCCATCACCTAAGTAGACTAATTTAAATTGAATTAATTTTTTTAGCAGATTTTATAGTACGAACTTTTTATCACTACACTTTATTTAAAATACATTTACATCTACTTCTGAGTTCAAAAATGGTTTTTTATTTACAAAAAAATATTGAATTATTGATTAAAACAAAGAAATTCAATATAATATTACACGTGTAGACTCGATTAAGTTCAACCCAAAAGAACTTGCACATCCAGTTTTTCTGTTGTACGTAGTACGGGGATGTCCCTCGTTTATTTTGAGCCAGGAAAGAAAGAAATCGTACGACGCGTTTTTTAGAAAAAAGATTTTTTCATTTTTAACAATTAAAAATCTCAATTTTTATGAAAACGACGCAAAATATGAATAGCAGTTTTCAATTCAAAATTATTCAGCTTCCTGAAATCTGTTAAATTGTATAATTTACAGACATATTTTGTTTGATGCAATGAATTTTTCGAAAAATATAAAAAAAAAATCAATAAAAATCGACTGAAACAGCATATAGGTTAATTTGTTTTATGAGATTGATAAAGTTCCTGAACTTGAAAGTGGATAAAAATTGGTTTTTATCTCTAAAATTAAAGAAATATAATTTTTACTAAATGAGAATCCTATTTTCCTCGAAAACAAAGCAAAGTAAGAATAGCAGTTCATATTTGAAAATTTTTCCTCTTCCCAAAATCTATGAAAATGTACCGGTATCAGACGTCGATCTTGTGTATTTAACAAAATGATAGAGGGCAACGCCCCCCCCCCCATTTTATTCCAAATCTGAAAAAAGAAATTCCCTAATTTTTCACATTATTCTTATTTTAAAGGGTGCCGGTTTTGAATTAAGGTTTCCCACGTAAAATGCATGTGGAAAAATGGCTTTTTTGAGTTTTTAGAATAATTTTTTAGGGTTTGAAAAAATGTGACGGGAAAGTATCCAACAATTTGGAATAAAATAGGGGGGACCGTTGCCCTCTAGCATGCAAAAAAATTTTGCTATTCAATTTTGGACGACCCTGATGTACAATATAAATGTACATACTAAAAAAATGTAAACAAATTGAATTTGTTTAAATGATGAAAAATTAATTAAACAATGATTATAAATATTCCACTAGACCAATATTAATAATTTTAAGCAAAAAAAAAGATAAGAATACAGTGTACAAAAAGTCGATTTCACGAAGAATTGACATTCTTAGCTTTAAGGGTAGTTTTCAGGTACTCGTGGGTGTGTGTTAGGGGTGTCAAACCCATATGTCTGATAGATGAAATTTTCGTTGGATAATTATCTACAGGCCCCCATAATTTCCGTCACATTTTTTCAAATCCTCAAAAGTTATTCTAAAAACTCAAAAAGTGATTTTCCCTATGCATATTACAAGGGAAACTTCAAGTCAAAACCGGCACCTGTTAAAATAAAAACATAAAAAATTAGGGAATTTATTTTTCGGATTTGGAATAAAATGGGTCGTTGCCCTTTAGCACACCAAAAAATTTGGCATGCATTTTTGGACGACCCTACTGATAGGGTCTCATTTGAAAGATTTCAGGCAGGGGAACGAATTCGAATATTGATACTTAATTAAAAAGAAGTTTTAAAAAACTCTTGAAGTTCGTCGAACTAAATGCTGTTTTAGTCGCTTTAATATATTTTGCATGCATTTTTTTAGAATTATCGTTAAAATACACAAGATCTACATGTGGTAAGGGTTCATTGATAAAAATCAATTGTTCTCTACTTTCAAGCTCAGGAAGCAAATCAATCCCATGGAACATATACTTTAAATAAAAACTGAACTAAAAGAAAAAAAAAGTTTTTAAAAATAAAACTTTATAGTTCGTTAAACTATATGATATTTTAGTGGATTTTTATCAATTTTTTCTGTGGTTTTGAAAAATGTAATAAATTCAACAAAGTATATATACTGAAAAGGGTACAATTTAATGGATTTTAACAAGCTCAAAAATTTTTAATTGTTATTCATATTTATTTCAATTTATGTTTTGTGTCGTTTTTGAGTCAAATGACACTTTTAATAGCAAAAAATTAAAAATCTTTTTTCTCAAAAACGCGTACAGTACCCTTCCCCAATATTTTTATTATTAATATAGAATATTTTTTTACAACTACCCTGTGTTTTGCTCCTGTATTCGAAATTTGAATTAGTTTCATACTTCCTGAATTTGTAGCCATGGAATTTAAAGAGTCCAACAGATCTAAAAATAGTCTTGCCAGCGTGACGTGAATTGCTTGCTATAATTCATGGCAAGATGAACCAATTCAGCCAAAATACACAGATTTCACTCTACAGTCAAACCTCGTTTATTGCAACTCATTCGAAACGTAAACACCTCGTCAATTGCAATTCAAGAGGGGACCCCATCACTCCACGTATGTGAAAGGTGATCTCACAATACATTCCTGCTTTCGTGCTGTTATTGGCTCTCCGAAATATGCGACCGTCAGTAGTGGGAGTTAGAGGGTTTGCGATAGACGAGTATCTTGGATTCCAATAGACGCGGTTTGCAATAAACGAGCTTTGACTCTATTATTAATCAGCTGCAAACAATATTTTGAAGCGCAATCGAAAAAAACCAGAAGTTAAAAGTTCACCTGCACTTTCATGATCTTACTTCCGAAATAATATAACGAAGTATCTTACAAAAATATTTTGATTAAAACAATTTGCCGATTCGCAATGCAATCTTTAGGCGCTTTCTAGGGCTTAATTTTTAGTTCATGTATTAAAAATTACGAATTTTCTATTACAATTATCAATTGTTTCATGTTATATTTTAACCACATAATATAAAGGGATAAATACAGTCCCTCACAAATGAGTTTTTCGAAAAATGGTTTTGCTGTTTTTTTTTTAATGGATTGAAAATATCATTGAAAATATCATATTTTCAATTAACTAACAAAAAAACAAGTAATAGGAAGCGCCCTAAAATAGCACACGGATGCATTTTATTTACAATCTCTTCAAGAGTGGTAGCCAAAGGTTTAACCCTTTGTTGCACATATTTTTCTGTTCAGTGAATTTACATGAAAATTTTTATTCGGCGATTTTTGGGGTCGCTGATTACGAATCTGAAGTCAGAATTTCGAAATTTTTAATTCAAGATAGCGGATACAAGATGGCGATTTCAAAATAAAAAAAAGAGATATATGAACTTGAAAGACTCTACACTGAAAAAAATTGTTCTTGAATCAAGTAAATGTTACTTGATTCAAGTCAATCTCAGGTACGAATGGGGACGATAGAACATGAGAAAGGTTCCAAATAAATAAATAATTGCTACCGTATACTTGGAACAAGCGTACATTTTCTTAATCTGAGAAAATTAATTCTTAAATAGAATATCGCATTTTATTATTCTAAAACTTTATTGTGTTACTTCATATAGAGATGTATTCAAATGCAGAATATAGTTCACTTTCAATAAATCATTTCGGATACACTTCAAGAATATATTTTCTTAACGCTCTACCGCCCTTAAATTTTTTTTATTTGTTTATTTTGAGTTTTTTAAGAATGTTATGCCGAAGGTGCAGTGTATATAAAAAAAAATTTCGGCTCATTAGCCTTCTGATTAACATATAAATCGATGCCATAAAAAATGCCATAAAAATGCCATAAAAAATGTCATAAAAAATGCCATAAAAAATGCCATTCATCTTAAAGTAATATTTAAAAAATGCCAAGGCTACCGAACGTTACATATATGTCACTGTGGGCGGTAGAGGGTTAATATAAGAATATGAAGGATAGGATCAATAGAATGAGCGGCAACTGAACACTATTTCTCAATGAAAAAAAAAATTATTTTCGAAATTATTATTATATAATTTTCATTTTTTAAATTATTAAAGCACGTAATTCTCGCACACTGTTACTTACAAACATAGTCGCACGCTTAATGTCTTTGAAAAATCGCACTTCACGAGGATTCGAACCCTACCTAAACTACCTAAAAACTACTGTCCTAACCGCGCGCTCTACCGACTTCGCTATCGAAGCACTTGGATCTCGGTGACAAGATCTTTCGAGAGACTTTAATATACCATTTTTTATTTATAAAAATTTTAGAATTGAATTTTACTTATTTCAAAAAAGGCTCGATACTTTTGTTTTCTTAATATATTTAAAAATGTTATAAAATATCTAAATGTAATAAACAATAAACAAAAATTCTCCATAAAATGCGCAGTTTTCAATTTATCCAACTCTTATATTGTATATAATAATACTCTCTTACTCAATTTTTAATCAAAAATAAAATTTCTTAAACAATAATATAAAATATGTGAAAAAGCAAAGTGAGTTTCACTTATTTAACAAGGGACGTAACACTTGTTTCTAAAAATTTAAAAGGCTTAAAAACGACCCAACGACCCCAAGGTAACGTTGTTTACTAAGATTTGAATATGGAATTGCTTTCCTAAAACAGAAATTTAAAATCTCCAAAAAGTAATTGAACATCTCTTATTTTACAAAGGGCTCAATAATTTTTTCTTTAAAAATGTAATCCACTTAAAAACGATTTAAAGTTTATAAAATATTAATAACTTTCGAGTAAAAACGTTTTAATAACCTCAGTGACAAATAAATATTTTCTGATTTTTAACAACCTCTGTAAAACGCACAGTTTTCGATTTATTTAATTATTTAATAGTACTTTCTAATTCAGTTTTTAATTTAAAATAATAATTCCAAACAAAGATAATTTAAAATATGTAAAAAAGAATTGATCGCTAGTTTAAATATTACCCATTTAAAATAGTGCTCCATATTTTATTTTTATTTCAATTATAAAATACTTCGAAATCAGAAGAAAAAAGAATTCTGTAAAGAAATGTTTGGGGCAAGAATTTGCAGGTTAAAAGTGATTGGGTTTCACGGTGGTCGCATTGAAAATATTTATTTGCTTTCTCCCTGCATTCTCAGTTCTTTTATTTGAAAAAATTCTAATTATCAAATGTTTAATTATTCTTTCATAAAATGAAATGCATTCTCAATAAACTTGTTAAAAATGTTATTGAATTCTTTTTCCTTGAATATTTTGCTTTATAAATGCATAACATTTTTTTCAATTATCAAGAAAATCTAATAATTGTACTTTTAAGCATTTTTAAAGCTTATAACTTTGTTTTACGCTGTCATATATTTATTTTTTATTATTTAAAAAAATGTTTCACGGTTAAAAAAATTCGAAATGATTTAATTTTAAGTAGATTAATACATACAAATAATCAGAGAAAAAAATTATAGACGCAGTACATTCATAACCTTTTAATAATTTTAGGAATGAAATTACTTTTGAGTCTTGTATGATTATTTCAAAGTTAATAACACTTTTTTAAAATCTATTTGAAATTTTTAATTCTTACCCAAAAAAACTTACCGACGCAATAAACTTACAATTTTTTAAATAGTTTTATGAGTGATTTGATTTGTGTGTCAGCGTAAAGTTTGTAGTTTATCAAATTTGAAAATTTCTATCTACATTTGCATAAATAAAATTGATTATGTGCACCAAGTTTTGAATTTTATAAATATTATTTAATTTCAAAATAATTCTTAGCGGTGAAGAGAACCAACTTCATATCATGTCAACTTAATAAGATACTTTTGCAGCAAGAAGTAAATTAATTTAGACCAAAATATTAATTTTCATAATATGTGTGCGATGTCCATTGTATCAAGTCTACAGTTGTTATATCGAAAAGACTGATGTGATTCTATTTTGATGACATAGGTATCATCAAAGTATTTCTGACATTCGTTTCAAATAAATAATTATTTAAAGGAAAATATTCAAGCATTATTTTAAGAGAAATTATTTCTTCGCTGAATACATTCATATTCTCGTCTCAAGAACATGAACATTGTTTCAATTAAAATAGTAGTCAAAATAAGTATATGAATTTACTTGGATCAAGAATTTTTTTAGAGTTTTAGTTACTTATGATGAGAATATTTCCAAATTCTAAATTTAGATTCGTAATCAGGGACTCCAAAAACTTCCGAGTAAGGGTTTTTAGTTTATTGTGTTAAATAGATTGTTCAAAAATGAATTCTTTTGAAAAAAGGACATTTCTTAAGTTTGTTTATTTATATAACAATTATTATAAACAATTATATCAAAAAAGCTATACTCTTATGTTTTTACCAACAAATTAGCTAGTGAACAAAAATAATCGACCTAAATACGTTTAAAATTCATTAAAAGGCAAAAATCTGAAGTTAAGTTGGTGGGATCCCACGTTCCCACCGTGCAACTAAGGGTTAAATAAATTAATGATGTACAGGTTTGTGTGAATTCAGCGAGCGATCCATCATAAAATTAAGATATAAGCAAATATAATTAGCAATTTTATAATTTTATTTAAATCTCGAAAATAATTAATTCTACAATTATAATTTCCTTTTATAAGTTGGATGTGAATACAGTGGCAGCTGGAGGTGGATCTATACTTTTCTTCAGATCAGGTCTCTTTGAAGTTGGTCCTGAAAGTGCCGGAGCTCATCCTGGACCAACTTGCTACAAAAAAGGTGGCCCCTTAACTGTAACTGATGCGAATTTAGCTCTTGGTCGTCTCCTTCCCGAATATTTTCCAAAAATTTTTGGAGTAAATGAAGATGAACCACTAGATAAAGCTCAAACTCTAGAAGCTTTCTCCAAATTGACAAACAAGGTAATTATTTATTTATGTTTATGATAGTTTCGTCATTAGTTATAGCGTTTGTCACTTTACCATTTAAAAGTAAATAAAAGAGATTTTTGAGTTATTTCAAAAAAATTCATATCCAGTTTAAATAGAAATAAATTAAATTGAATTATCGCAGAAATATTAAGTGAATTAAAGTGTATTTTATTTAACGCAAGAGAATTCCACATAATTCGAGGGAATCCAATTGCATTTTAGGATTTAGTTAAATTTCACTTAATTCGAAGTAAAAAAGATAATAATAATCAACCAAATGTAAAGTGAACTCAAATGATTTGAAAGAATTGATAAAAAATTGAAGAAAATGTATACAACTAAGTCCGAGATCTACTTCAGGTAATTGACATTAGTTAATGGAGTTTAAGAGGTTCAACGTCATTGTAGAAGAGTATTCAGTTAATCGAATTGCATTCAAAAGAATTCAATTGAATTTTATGGAATTTAATTTAATTTAGAGGAGCTTAACAGAACTTAAGGCAATTGAAGTCAAATTCCAGAAAAATTTACTTATTTATAAGACTAATTGAAGGAATTGAAGTTCAACGCTGAAAGTGAGTTCTTGCAAACCAAGAAAAATCCAACGAATTGAATGGAAATAAGATAAATTCAAATTAAATTTAAGGTGAATTAAAGGTGAAATCAATAAAAGTCCAAGGCCAGTAAAATCAATTAAACTGCATTCAAAAGATTTAAAATAGATTGAAAATCATCGGAATTAAGTGTGATATTATGATATTTCAACGGGACTCAATTTAATTCTCAGCATATGTTTAAGAAAATCAAACTGAATAATTCAGTTAGCTTTAATTATTGAAGGAGTATAACTATTGCCAGGAGATCTCAATAAAATCCCAGAAATTTCAAGTTAATTCAAAGGAGTTCAATTGAATTTCACCAGTTAATGCCAGTTAATGGTACCAGTTAATGGCACAACTCCTTTTTATTACGTAAATGACACAACGGGTGTATTGACCCCACGTGTTCAAACATGTCCCGCGGAGCCGATATTTAATATTTTTGCACAACAAAATTATGTAATCTAATTTATGATATGTTTTTCAAAGTGGAATTAGTTTTATAGTCATTAGTTTAATTCCAGTTAGTTATACAGAATGTTGAAAAGAAATCGACAAAAAGTGGGGTTATTTAATAAAAAATTCATAACTCATGTAATTGTTGCTTCTAAAAAAGGTCCTTATTTTGCAAAATGAAAACTCGATTTTATTGTGAAATAAAACACCATAGTTTTCCATATTCAAATTAAATTATTTTTATTTTAATGCACAAAAATAGTTAATAAAAAATACAAAAGTAACATATAATTTTTTTTTCAAACTTGTAATTACTATTTCAAATGTACACAGTCGCTGCAAAGGCCTGCGCGGTGCTAATGGCACATCGGGCGATTGCAAGCGTGATTGTAGGCGAGCATTTTTTTACGTGCATTTAGTCGATTCCAAGCGTGCAAAATAATGACATATGGGAGGGACGAGTAATTCTACGCATGATGTCATGGAGGATTTCCTTGTTTTTAATTGCCAACCTGAAAAGTATTCAATTCATATATATACCTATCTCACTGTTGTGAGACGTGGTTGTGGCTGAAATTTTACCGCGATTTCCTTGGAAGCGGGTGCAATTTTTCAGATTAGCACCCGCTCCCGGCGAAATCCTGCGGTTGTCCTTATGACAAATTTTTAATTATATATCCTAGCGGTTTTATACGTTCTTTGAGAAGAATGAAAATAGAGAGATTGGAAAACCAGATTTACTATCTCATCTGGAAAAAATCGTGTGACAACTAACAAGGTCACGTTTCAGAGAGGTGTCTTTCAGGGCGACAACATGAGCCCACT
>NC_046664.1:49901013-49932283 GCF_010883055.1 Belonocnema kinseyi
CACAAGAGAAAAACTTTCGTGAACAGCTCCTCGATAAGAGGATGCACGGTATCTTCCACAGAAATGTGAAGGATCAGTCAATATCTTGTGAGCTAACGTTTGTTTTCCTTAAATTGCCCGGATTGAAGTCTGGTACAGAGGGTTTCATTTTTGCATGCCAAGACGGTGTCATTTCCACTTTAACATACCGTCGCCACATTTTGAGCCAAGACATTCCTGATGATAGCTGCAGGGCGTGCCATGCACACCCCGAGCATTTAGCTCACATACTATCTAGTTGTCCAACTCACGCGGGAACGACCTACATTCAAAGGCACAATGCGGCACTAAGAGTGCTTTATTACTATCTCTGTCTGTAACTCTGTCTGTAACCACCTATCTCAGGGTTGTGAGACGTGGTTGTGCCTGAAATTTTACCGCGATTTCGCTGGAAGCGGGTGCAACTTTTTAGATTAGCACCCGCTCCCGGCGAAATCCTGCGGTTGTCCTTATGAAAAATTTTTAATTATATATCCTAGCGGTTTTACGCGTTCGTTAAAAAGAATAAAAAAGTGTTAATAATCAGGTTTATACTTTTGATTATGTTCATGTAACGTTTGATTCCCATATTTCAGAAGATTGCGAAAAGTATTTTATAATTATTTTAAAAACTGTTAAAGGGGATGGGGGTCGAAAGAACATAACGTAATATTATAGGTGAGGGTCTCGTTAATTCGTGACTGAACTTAAGAAGAGATACCGGGGGGGGGGGGGGAATCTTGAAATAATGCGTGACTTCATATGTGAATGCTTCTATATCAATTGCACAAATTTTTGTTGAAAATCACTTTATTTCTCACTGACGGTACACCGGGTAATAAAGACTCGACGGTTTTACAAGGTCTACTTTGAGCGGGTGTCCAACGTATACTGACGTTTGCCGCTCTTTACTAACCCACTTTACCTTTAGTTAGTGATCTCAATTATTGGTAAAAGTGGACACGTGGTCCATTTTCTCGAATTTAGTACGGTTAATTCGAGCTGAACAATTTTTTGGGGTCCTTTATACCCATAGTGCCATTTCAGAGTTAAAAAAACGAATTTCAGAAAATTGCAATTATTCAAAAAGATTGATAATAGATTTTATGCTTTCACGATGATTCATTCTGATAAAAAGATATTTCGGGTTTCACTCGTGTAAAAAACGACGAATTGTTTGCCGACGTTTCGTGAACATTGCAGTTCACATCTTCAGGGCTGACCTGAAACTGAGGTATCAGGTCATGATGTTCTTAGGTATATTTTCTACGATGTCTCTGATTGGCCAGAGCGCCCCACCGTGGGGATCGGTCGAACTTGATTGGCCAATCAAGTCTTTTTTTTTTAAATCCGGGAGAACGGAAAGCCAAATCGGATTGGTATTATATCCATTGTCCCTATTGATGTTATTAGAGTGTTTTAAGATTTCGATTGCTTCTCTATGTTTTCTTGGAAATTTGTTGTGTGTTGTAGCAATGACTTTTGTTTCATCAAATAAAATGTTATGTCCTGTTTCGATATAATGTTCAGCTAGTGCTGATTGCGTGAAATGTTTTAGCCTGACTTTACTTTCATGTTCCTTCATACGTTGGCTCACCGCTCTCCCGGTTTCTCCAATATAGATTTTGCCACAAGAACAAGGGATTTTATATACTCCTGGATCACTGAAGGGTGCCTTTTTATCTTTAGGGTTATTTAGTAGTTGTCCTATTTTCGCATGTGGTTTAAATATGGTTTGGATGTTGTTTTTGTTGAGAATTCTTCCTATTTGTTCTGTGACACCTTGGATGTAGGGTAGAGTGGTGGTCATTTTTCTCTCTCTCTTTCGTAGGTTGTGTTGACTTGCTTTTTCGAGTGTTTTCTTATTGCTTTATCAATTTGTTTGTTTGTGTAATCGTTCTGTATTAGGATTTGTTTAACGTTTTGTAATTCCTTTTGCAAGTTATCTTTGTCTGATATGGAGACAGCTCTGTATTCAAGGAAGTTGATGACTGATTGTTTTTGAGATGGGTGATGGTGGGAGGAGGCATGTAAGTATCTGTTTGTATGCGTGGGTTTTCTGTAAACTTCATGTCCTAATATTTTATCAGATTTTTTGTAAACAAATACGTCCAAGAAAGGCAATTTTCCGTTTTGTTCTATTTCCATGGTGAACTGGATATTAGGATGTAATTGATTGATAAAATCGAAAAACTTATTTAGTTCATCTCGTCCATGTCGCCAGATGACAAATGTGTTATCAACGTAACGGAACTAGAATTCTGGTTTAAGTTTGGCTTGGTTAAAGATTTTAGTTTCTAGATGATCCATAAAGACATTGGCTATTACAGGTGAGATTGGGGATCTCATTGCGTGCCCCTGAGGTTTGTTCGTAGAATTGGTTATTGAACGAGAAGTAAGTATTATTGAGACATTGTTCTATCAAAGGTACAAGCTCGGAAGGGAAGTTTGTGAAAGATTTAATAATATTAATTGTATCCGAGATTGGTGCTTTCGTAAAAAGAGATACTATGTCGAAACTCACTATGATGTCTTGGGGTTGAATGTGAATCTGTTGTATCTTTTTAATAAAGTAAAATGAGTTTTGGACGTGAGTGATGGAGTTTCCTGTAAAAGGATTTAGTTTTGCAGCGAGGAAACGTGCTAGGTTGTAAGTTGGTGAGTTTATTGCGCTGACGATTGGTCTGAGTGGAATGTTTTCTTTGTGGATTTTTGGGAGTCCTTAAAGTTTTGGAGAGATGGGATTGGCAGGTATTAAGTTAGATATTGTTTGGCTGTCAAGTTTAGAGTTTTTGAGAAGAGTCTTTGTTTTACTGACTATTGTTTTTGTGGGGTCTTTTTTAAGTTTTTTGTATGTATTGTTAGTTAGAAGGTCCATGATTTTGTTGTTATAGTCTTCTTTATTCATTATTACTGTTGTGTTGCCTTTGTCTGCGGGTAATATTATAATATCTTTATTTTGATTGAGTTCTTTAATTGCGGTTTTTTCCTGTTTTGTTAACCCCATCTCAAAAACAATCGGTCATCAACTCCCTTGTATATAGAGCTGTATCCATATCCGATAAAGATAACTTACAAAAGGAATTACAAAACGTTAAACAAATCCTAATACAGAACGATTACACAAACATCTTGACCTGATACCTCAGTTTCAGGTCAGCCCTGAAGAGGTGAACTGCAATGTTCACGAAACGTCGGCCAACAATTCGTATTTTTTTACACGAGTGAAACCCGAAATATCTTTTTATCATTCAAAAAGATTATTTAATGGATTTAAGGTGATTTAATTGAATTCAAGAAATTCAACAGAATATATGCTCAATTTAAGATAATTCAAGTGCAATGCAAATTTCAAGATAATAAAACTAAATTGAAACTCACATAAATTAAAAAAGGCAATAACTTAAAAATGAATTAAACAAGAAAGATTACAACAATGATTCAACATTTATTAATTTTAATGCAATGTGCTTTTAAGAAGATGAAACTAAATTACAAGCGTGCTCACAATTTCTAATTAATTTAAAAATACACTGAGAAAAAATTGCTATTGAATCAATAAATTTTGTTTAACAGCAGATATTTTATTGATTATAATGATTTCCACTGAATATTCATTTGAATCAATAAATTATCTGTTTTTAAACGAAGCCTATTGATTCAATTTTTATTTACATTTATTAAATATTTCAAAATTTAATGTGAATCAATAATTTTAAGAAATTCTTTAAATAATAATTTTTTTAAATACTTTTTTTTACAAAAAAACTTACTTTTTTAAAACGTTATCTTTTTTTCGCAAGATACACAATTTTTCGTTTAAATGTTTCGCCCATCCTTCTAACCTCAATTACAATTAGTAAACATTATGAAAAATATAATAAGATTCACAGAAAATTAATTTGATTGGGGAAAAAAGTGATAAAGATAAAAAAGTCAATTCTCAGTGATAAACATTTCAATAAATAAAAAAGTGCAAGAAGTGAGAATCGAAGACGCAAACTTCCGACTATGATGCCAAAGCGTTACTGCCTGAGCCATCGGCCGTTCGGAAGTATTTCTCACCAAACTCTTTACGGTCTTTAGCAAATATTTTAAAATACATTTTCTCAAAAATTTCAAAAAGAACGTATTATTGGCTTGGCCAATAAATACTCAGGTAATGAACTTTCATTAAAGAAATAAATATATGAACCGGAAATCAAATTCACAAATGGCGGTGTCCCTTTGTCAGCGTAAATTTTCAAAGTGAATAATGCTTATAGAATGTAATAATATTGGGCAATGTATTTCAGGTCAATGATTTTCTTTTAAAAGAAGGAATAAAAGCACAACAAGAGAAATTGAGTATTGAAGCTGTAGCCATGGGATTTATCAGAGTTGCGAATGAGGCCATGTGTCGTCCAATTCGAGCTCTTACTCAGGTATGGAATTAAGTTGATTTAATTGATTGTATGTTACTTTATAGAAATAATCGTTCTTTAAACATAATTATTGAGAAGTTAACTCTTTTCGGCACACATTTTTCATATGAACGGCTTTTTATGAAAACTTGTAAAACGGGGTTTTCGAGGTCTCTGATCATGAATCTGAACTTAGTTTTTAAAAATTCAATATAGTAGATGTAATATGGCTGCAGAAGTGGTGTCAGCACGCCGATATCTCTGACATGCGCAGTAGTGATTCCTGTGTATTTTTAGGTTATGTAACGCCATGTGTCAATCGGCAAATACACAGGAGCCCGTACTGCGCATGCCAGAGAAATGCGCGTTCTGACACCACTGGGCTGTAGAAGATTGAAATATTCCTGAATTTTGTTTGAAATGTTTACCAAAAAGTTTTCAGGGTCGCTGATCACGAATCTGAATTCAGATTTTGAAAATTTCAATATTGAGGATTCTAATAGAATCTCTATTTAAAAATGTTCAATATCTGAGTTCAGATTCGTGATCAAAATCAAGAAACTTAACTTTAATACATCAATCATTGAATAATTTCGATAATATTAAATGTGAAGGATTGCAGGATTATGAATTTGCATGTTGTACGCTACATTTTTCTCTCTCGTAGGTTTTAATTTTGCAATTGAAGTTAAATTTTTTGAATTTTGGAAAGTATAATTAACAATTTAAAAGCTAAGAATTTTACTTCTGATGATTGAAATTTTAACGGGTTTGCGTATATAAAAAAGTTTTAGAATTAAAATCTTTCGCGAGTAAAAAATTTTTTAGATCTAATTGAAGTTTGCATTTGCTTAAATTTTAACGTACTGGAGTATAAATTTTTTGATTCTCCATGTTATGTAAAAAATATTAAATTTCAATATTTCAGAAGATTTGACTTTAAAATATTCAAATCAGTTTCTAATATTAAATTGTCAAATTTTAATCGCTTTGAAATTTAAATTATTCAAATTCAAAAGCTTTTAATTTTTAATTATTTAACTTTGAATGGTTTTAATGATAAATACTACAATCTTAAATAATCTGATTTCCAAGATTCAAAATTTAATTAATCCAATTTCAAAATTTTGAAACTTTACATATTCAATTTTTTATAATTTGAATTCGTCGTACTTTCGAAATTTTATTATAAAATCATAAAGTTTAGTGATTTTTCAATTCAAAATAAAATTGTTAAATTTTTAGCTGATCGATTTGAAAATGATACAATTACATGGCGCAAAAGAACGGAAAAAAATGTTCCAAGTTCAAAAAAGAAATTAGGAGGTATATGTTATACTATTTTCCAAACCTTGTCGTTAAATGCGTAGTTTCAGTACAAGAAAAAATTTGTCTATTCCAAATTTGTTTTACAGTGAGCGGTTTAAAATAAATTATTTTTCCCGATTGCCAAATTTTGAAAAATCATATCTCGAGATTTTCGAGTCTCACATTGAAATAAAAAAATACGTGTCAATTATTTCCGAACACAAAACGCGAAATTTAATGTTTGGTAGACGAAAAATGTTGGTTGTTAATCTTCCATGGAATGTCCGTCCAGCCGTCTGTCCATCCGTCCGTAAACACAATAACTCTAGATGAAATGAATGGATCAAATCCATCTTTTGCATACTTTTTTTAAGTACTTAAAAAAAGAATTGATCGTATATAGGAAAAAATTGTGGGGTTTGGAAAGAGAGTATATTTTTTTTCGGAATCGGGAGATAACGAGCATTTACTAGGAGAAACGGGAGAAAGCTGGGAGATGAAAATGCAAAAAATAGTGGCCACCTGGATTAAAATTAAATAATTGAAATCGCCGTTTTTGAATGATTAGGCAAAAGGCTATGATACATCTCAGCATGTTTTGGCCTGTTTTGGTGGAGCTGGTGGGCAACATGCTTGTGCAATTGCAAGATCTTTAGGAATGGGAACAGTATTTGTACATAAATATGCAGGAATTTTATCAGCTTATGGAATGGCTCTTGCTGATGTCGTAGAAGAAGCACAAGAACCGAGTATAGAAGTTTATGAAAAAGGTGAGTTTAAAGTTAAAAAATTAATAACATATTTATTAATGTGCAGAATTCCTGAAAATAAAATCAATATTTCAACGAACAAATTTAGACAGTTGTCCTAAAATTTTCCTTTTGGAATTTCAAAAAAGATTACAATTTTCCTGAATAAGAAAAGAATGATTGGTTTTTATTTTCGCAAACATAAGAAAGAGAAGAGAAAATTGAGAAGGTAGCCAAACAAATCCCCTTTTAATTTTTATTCTGTATTTTTTATCTTTATTATTATAAAGTCACGATAAAAAAAATTTGTAAAAAATAATCAACAACGCTTCGGCACTCATACAGCACCCTTATCAAGACAAGGAAAATCTGAGCAGGCTGGAACAGCAACGAAATCACAATGCTCAACTTCCCGATAACCGAGAATAAAGTGATTATTATTATTATTATTGACTTGATTCTGGGGTAGCGAAGAAAGCATGGTGGATTCGTTGCTATTTCTGCCTGCTTATATTTTTCTTGCCTTTATAAGGGTGCTGTATGAGTACCGAAATGTTGGTGATCATTTTTTATAAATATTGTGTAACTGTAAATTGATAAAAATAAAAATACGAAAAGAAATAGAAGAAAGGGGATTTGGTTGGTTGCCACCTCATTTTTCTTTACTCTTTTTTATTTTTTTCTGAAAAAAGAATTTTTGTATTTTATTTTTTAAGGAAAATTTGCATCTTTTTTCAAATTGAAATATGAATATTTAATGGCGGTTGTCCAAATTGGTCGTTGGATTATTGGTTGTATTTTCAGGAATTCTGTACATTAACTTAATTATAGGACGTTGAATAGGATTTTAAATTTTATTTCAATTACATTTAAAATGTCAATATTCATTAATTATAAAATTAAAGCTAACTTGTATTTTTGTATTACGAATCTAAATATAATTGACCTTAATAATCTTCCTTTTTTCATCTCAGAGTCCTTTGAACGGTTGGACAATCGTCTAAACAACTTGGAACAAAAAGTGAAATTGAAACTCAATAAGCAGGGGTTTCCCGACTCTCAAATTTGTGTAGAATATTTTTTGCATATGCGATATGAAGGGACTGACTGTGCCCTTATGGTTACTCCAAGCTTTAACACAAATGCTCAAGAAGAAAGTACAAAACACGGTGATTTTTTGACAACATTCCTGCAACGGTGAATACGATAAAAATAAAACTGATTTCTTAGATTAGCTAGTTGATAGCTAAAACTATAAATGTTTGACTATTTTGTAGGTACAAAACAGAATTCGGTTTTACAATGCCGAAGAGGAAAATTTTTATAAATGATGTTAGAGTTCGAGGAATTGGAAAATCGGACGTAATTGAAGATCCATTAATGCCTGCTTCTGAGCAACCACTAAAAGTAGAAAAAGTTGGTCGCATTTTTCTCCGGGACTTTTCATTTACAATAATTTTTAAAAAATATTTTCTAAATGATTCCCTATAGGTGACTAAAACCTATTTTGAAAGTGGGTACCACGATACAAAAGTGTACCAATTAGAATCCTTATCACCTGGCCATGTAATATTTGGACCAGCAATAATTATGGACAGCTTAAGTACGCTTTTGATTGAACCTGATTGTACTGCTTCTATTACATCTCGAGGTGATGTCAGAATTACAATTGGCCAAGGTCTTAGAATGAAGGTCACTACACAATTGGATGCAATACAACTGAGCATTTTCTCTCATCGCTTTATGAGTATTGCTGAACAGATGGGAAGGTATTATACAATTCAAGAACAGTATTTGATATTTCTTATTAATTAATTAAAGAATGCTCATAGGTTTTGCAATTTTTTTTGCATCTAATTAAAAGTCTCCCGATAAACAGTTTCTGTGATTTTTAAATAAAAATATTTAATGATAATGCTCTTTTTAAAGGATCTTGAAGTTACCTACACAATTTAGAATTCGCGAAAGCTCTAAAATGAACATTCTTCTTGAGTCAAATGGTTTCATTTTTTTCTTAATCTTTATCGTTTTAAGGATCAATTCCTTCATTTCTAAAAGTACCAATTTTTAGCTTGAAGTAATAATGTTCCACATTTCTAGAATGATTAAACTTTAAGGTACGCAATATTTAAAAATCTTCTAATTTTAACGCTTAATGCGACACCGATTTTCCTTTGGATCAAAATCACATTTTTTGTAAAAAAAAATTGATCTAATTGTTTTAAATGTCACTTGATATTTGATAATATGTTACTTATTGATAATATATTAATCATCTTCAAAATGTCTATAGTGTCAATTTTAAATTATGGTACGGAATGCGCAAATTAAAGCAGTTTAATTTTTAATGCCTTAAAACTAAAGTTTTTTTTGCTTTATAAGCTTTAATTCTAATATATTTAAATTTTAAAATACTGTAATATGAAATTTAAATATTGAAAATGTCAGGGCAGTTCCACTATTAAATCTGTTAAAATTGAAAAATATCATATTAAAAGTTTAGATAGTCTGTTTTCAAATTAATAACTATATATTGAAGTTGTTCGCGATTTAAATTTGATTAAGCTTTACATTGAATAATTTCAAATTAAAATCTTCTAAATAGTTAGGTTTTTTCAATTCCTAAAAATTCTTAGACTTTAATGCTTTAGAATGAATTAAAATGAATTAGTAAGACAATAATGAATCGAATTCAAGCCTTAGAAATAAGAATGTTTTAGAACTACACATTAAAAAAAAATTTGTATTGAAAAATGTTCAAAAATATTGACAATTTTGAACTCAACTTGAAGAGAAAAAAAAAACAGTTTTTAATTAAAATGTTCAAAATAGTGCATTTTCAAAAATTGGAATTGTAGCGATCTTGTTTTTAAAAATTTTTAAATGTAATAGTTTAAAATTGTCCGATTTCTAATTTAAGGTTTTATGAACTGAATAACTTAAGATTGAAAAATACTTCATGGTTAAATTTTAAAAAGTACAATAAAAAATTTGCAAATTTTGAGTTCTAAAATGACCTAAAATTGCTTGAAATAATTTAAATTGTAAAGGGTTTGAGTTTGAAAAAGTTTTATTATTACAAATCTTGACAATTAAAATTGTTCAGTTTAAAATATAGTTCAGATTCGCTTGATTTGCAATGTTCCTTAGCAGAAATATATATATTTTTAAAGTTGCCCATTTACAATTACTTCATTTATAAGGTATTGTTAAAAATAAAAAATTGGATTTTAAAGGTTTTTAAATCAACATATTCCCATTTAGAATTGCAAAAATGATTCTGATTTTACTATTTGTTCTTAGAAAAAATTTGTGTAATTGATTTTAATATTAAATGCAAATTTCTTATGTAATAACAAGTTTTAGAACTTTAGAAGTTTTGTGTTGAAAATATAAAATTTATTTTTTAATTTCAAATTGTTTAGTTTTAATTGATTTAGATTATAAATGAATTAAATTCACAAGTTTTTAACTTTAAATTAGTTATTTACGAATGCTTTTAATGGAAATTAATACAATTTCAATTTCTTATGCTTTCTAATCTGATATTAATCAGTTTTGAACTCTTTAAAATTAATTTTACCTATTTCTTATTTTATTCTTTATTTTGAATGAGATTCTTAAATTCAAAACGAAATTTTACCATTTTAAAAGCTTTTATTTACAAATAATACAATTCCACTCCTTTCTAATAAAATTATGTAATTTTAAAAATCA
The DNA here is from genome assembly GCF_010883055.1 of Belonocnema kinseyi. Lineage (NCBI taxonomy): Eukaryota > Metazoa > Arthropoda > Insecta > Hymenoptera > Cynipidae > Belonocnema > Belonocnema kinseyi. Next base: position 49,911,209 of record NC_046664.1, read on the forward strand.
TAGTTTAAAATTTTGCAAATTTGATAGCAAATTTATTTATAAATGATGCAAGTTCAGTTCCTTTCCAATCCACGGAATCCTCGGAATACTTTTCCTAATATAAACGCATATTAGAAATTATTAATTATTGTTTCAAAATTTTGCAAAAATGCTCGACGAATTGATTTTAAATCGGATGAAAATTTTTGCACTCATAGGTATTATTCTTTGTCTTTTAGATTCTGATAAAAATTTTCGCCTTCTTTTGAAATCCGTCGGACAATTAAAGAAAAAGTAAAAATTGACAAAATAGTAGCGTTTTCTATGAAAATATTCAAAGTCACTTTACTCAAAACCCCACAGTTGTTGTTTCAAAAACGCAAATTCATATTTTTTTTATTATTTTCAAAAACCAACTTTAAAGGCGAAAGTTTGATTTGAAAATAGTTATAACTATTGAATTACGATCTTTTTTTATAAAGCCATAAGATCGTTTTCATGAGAAAAAATAAATTTAAAATTATTTTATCAATATTTTCGCAATAAAAAGTTAGATAATACAAAGACAAATATTTCTTGTGTTATTTTAGAGAAATAATTTTAATATTTTATCTTTTTTCTATTTTTTTCAATTAAAAACGAAGTTCATCTTCTTTTAAAAGCGCGAGCGCAGAACAGAATATAATGGGATATACTATTTATACGAGGGCGATTCTAGAAAAAAAAAAAAAAAATGGTGGGGTTTTTGAGTGAACTGACTTTGAATATTTTCATAAATACTATCCTGAGTTTGTCGATTTTTAACATTTTTTAAATGTTTAATAGATTTCGAAAGAGGACAAGAAATAAAATTAGAATCACAAAGAAAAAGATAAAAATAATAATAGAAAGATTACTATTTTAATAAAAATGTATACCTTTTTGATAATGTGCCTTTAAACATTTTAAATTTAAATACTTTTAAATTTGTTAACAAATTTTTCTAGTTGTCTTATGCATATTGAAAAATCAAAATAGTTGAGTGGGAATGATTCTCTGACTGCACGTTTTCAAATGAACTCAATCTCTTAATATTTAAATGTTTGTTTAAAAATGGATTTTCAAACTTTCTATATTTTAAATTTTAGTAAATAAAAATCCAAGAACGGTTTCGCGCGCGAAGTGCCCTAAATGCTAGTTAAATAATAAAACCTATTCTTTTTATGCTTTTTTAAAGAATTTTACAGAGGACATCAATTTCCACAAATATTAAAGAACGCCTGGATTTCTCATGTGCCATTTTCGGACCAGATGGTGGTTTAGTATCAAATGCTCCACATATTCCTGTACATTTGGGTGCAATGCAGGAAACGGTACAGTATCAAATAAAAGCATTTAATGGTATATTTGCCCCAGGAGATTCTATTTTATCAAATCACCCATCAGCTGGAGGGTCGCATCTTCCTGATCTTACTGTGATTACTCCTGTCTTTTATAGGTAAGTCCATTATTTTTTTATAATATAATTTTCGCCCATCATCTACAAATACTATTATAATAAATTAGTGAAAATAAAAAATTTGGAATTATACAAATATAGTTTTTTTTTGGTCGAACAGTATTTCAGAACCACATAAAATCTTTTTTTTATATTCAAAGTAATCATGATACGTATGAAAATAATAAATGGCTAGACGAAGACTGAAGCTCTTATTTAACATTTGATTTTGAAAAATAGTCATAAACAATTAATTTAAATAATTAAAAATATGTCTTTATGTCGACATATTGTAATTGGATCTGGATTTAAAGATTTCAGATAAGTAAATTAAGATTTTTTAAATTTTTATGTCTGATATAATTAATGAATTAATTAAAATTTATTTAAAATTTATTAAAAATTTTTTTTAAACAAAATGTAGCTTTTTTAAAGGTTTCAAGAAATTAAATTTTTTGTAACATTCCAGGAAAAATGTTATTCGAATTTTTATTTTGAAAAAAATGTTTTGTTTAAAAGTACTTAAAAATATATTAAAATATCTAAAATGATTTCCTTAAATTTAGAAAACATATGTCCCAGATTTTAAAGAGCATTATTGCAGTTTTGTATAAATGCAACATTTTAGAACAAATTTAAATATGCATAAGAGATATTATGAAGTTTTGAACAAATATGTACAAAGGTTTCAAGAGAATGAAAAATTGGTCTAAGATTTCTGGGAAATTTTAAAATGATATCGAAACGGTTAGAAAGATTACAAAAATTGATAGTTGTCATTACAAAAAAATTTTCTCGAGACTCCTGGCAACATTTAAAGTGATTTTTAATTTTAATTATTAATTTAAAGAAAATATTAAAAAAGATTTTAAAACATTATTGACTGAAAAATCTTTTTTCGTTAAATGGTCAATAATTTTGTCGAAAATTTGTCTTCCTGGTTCAAAACTTTATTTCTGCTTTCAAGAAATAAACCTTTCTTATTAAAATTACATTTGTTTGGATTTAAATTAACACTTGGTATACACATTATAGTTAAGTGACATAGTATGCACACTGGGTTAGTTAAACCCGTCCAAATTTAGCAGCTTATTTCTTTGTTCAGAATTAAAGAATTTTGCCGTTTTTTTGTGTTGGATTTAAAGAAAAAATTCTCTAGATTGGAATCGTGTGGGTTTCAAAGCGATGAAAATAAAAAGCATATTTATATTTTGTAATAAACAAAGACCTCTGAAAAAGTTTTGTCAAAAAATCACGTTTTTCTAAATCCCTGCTATTTATATAAACATGAAGATGAATAGTCCCAAATATAGATGGATGGAAAGTTAAAGAGTGGATCTTTAAAATTGGTTTTGGTTTTTCCAGGTGGTCTCAGAAACATATTTATTTGGAAATTCAAAAGTCGGAGAATTTCAGATTTGGCGCAAATGAATTTGGTATCAGAAAATAGATAAAATATTATAATGTTCCAATTTAATTTTTTATTTTGAATAAGACTAGGAGTAAATATCTCAAAGTAATTTTTGCCCGCAAACATAATTGAATTACGAATCAGTTGTATTCATGAATATCATAACGAGGCAGGATGTTCAATAAGTCTGAAATCCAAAACTCTGAAAGGTATTACTTCGGAAACCAAAGAAGCGGAATCGGTAAAAATTCAGAAGCGTTAAAATTGGGAGAGTGAAAAATTAGGCATATGTGAATATGTTTCCGAATTTTTACCCAATCCGCTTCTTTGGTTTCCAAAAAAAGACTATTCAGAGTTTTGCATTTCTTATTTATTCCTTTTTCAGAATTTTTGGTATTCCTAAGTTTTATCATTATGTATTATAACCCATTCTGAAATGTTACCTTTCTTAAATTTTATCCGATCCGAAAAATGAACGGGTCCCGCGCTGAGAGACATGAGCGACACACACACACACACACACACACACACACACACACACACACACACACACACACACACACACACACACACACACACACACACACACACACACACACACACACACACACACACACACACACACACACACACACACACACACACACACACACACACACCAATGATTAAATAAAACCACATTCTTTTATAGAGAATAAATCATTTTTCAATTGAAAATTTGTCTGTTTGATTCAAAATATAAATATTTTTTAGAAAACTTATCTCTTTTTGCAAATATTAAATTTTTTTGGTAAAGGCGTATAATATTCCAAAGAGACCATGTCAACTTTTCGATTTTCACACATGTATACTCATATAGTTTTATATTGAAAGCAATTACTAAAAAAACAATAATAATTTTTAGTAAATTATTATTATTATTATAAAGTTTAATAAAATGTTCAGAGACGTCCCAAAGCCAGTATTCTTCGTTGCCAGTCGGGGTCATCACGCAGATATTGGTGGTATAACTCCTGGATCTATGCCGCCACATTCAACCAAATTGGATCAGGTAGTAATTGTTGTAATAATTAATTTATTATAATTTTTATTTTATTAATTATTTCATAATGAAAAACTGAAGAGTAATATCTTGAAAAAAATTTAATTCTGCTTTTATTATGACAAATGATACAATTCATATCCTAGTTATCTAATCCATTAGGAAGGTGCTGCTTTCAAGAGTTTTGTCTTGGTCCACAAAGGGGTTTTTCGAGAAAAGGAATTGACTGATGTCCTTATGAATCCAGGAGAAGTTCCAGGTAGTTCTGGTACCAGAAACTTAGCAGACAACCTTAGTGATTTGAAAGCGCAAATTGCAGCCAATCATAAGGTCAGATTTCAATCAATTAATATTTCATTTTGGGACACATTTCCTTTGAAATCCAATGATTGCAATCCGCCAGCAATCCATAGATCGCTTAATTCCAAAGGCATGCTTAGCTGAAGATGGAATTTCAAATTAAAACTATAATAAAACTTCAAGTGATGAAAACCCAATCAGATTTTCTACAAAAATGGTTGCAAAACATTCTATTTATTTTGTGTTTTAAGTATTTGTATTTTTTGTTTATCCAAATTATATGTATTAATTAGGGATCCAATTTAGTGATCGAACTAATAGATATTTATGAACTGGATGTGGTGCAAGCATACATGGGCCATATTCAACATAATGCTGAGGTAGCTGTTCGAGAAATGTTGAAAGTTGTGGGCAAAAGAATTTTTCAATCAACTGGATCCACCAGTGTCAATGCTGTTGATTATCTAGATGATGGAAGTCCAATAAAAATGTCTCTGGAGATTGACATTCAAAAGGGAGAAGCCATCTGCGATTTTTCGTAAGTTTATACCACGGAGTAATAATAAGGAGATCGGTCTCCGTACATACGTTCTGACTGCGGTAACTGCACATTTATTGCGTTTAAATACAATGCTCACAAGGAAGGGGACATGCTCACTATGATTTGCTATCTCCTTTTTTCCCGCGAGAAGTGCGCGAGTGAGTGCCAGTGCTTGACAACCACAACAACATATTACCTAATATTATAATATCACATGATTCAATCTAAACATTTTATATCATTTAATGATTACAATTAAATCTGTATTACTTATCCATACTTTCCAGGTAACAATTTATCAATTTAATTCTGTACAAAAACACAGAAATAAATAAGCACTGATATTGACAAACTCAATTGACAATATTTACAGGGACATCACCCCCGTATTTAGTTGCCATTCAACACGGCAGTCACTCGCGCATTTCTTGCGGTAGAAAAGGAGATAGCAAATCACAGTGCGCATGTCCCCTTCCTTAGAGCATTGGGTTTAAACGCATAAGTCTGGCAATAAATGTACAATCACCGCAGTCAAAACTCTAGACGCTTTGTACAGCATGAGCGGTCTCCTTATTATTACTCCGTGGTTTATACATCTTTCATTAAGAAATTTAAAAGTGTGTAGTTTATGCTACCAGTTGCACCTAAGAAAATAAAGTTATGTCAATTTATTAAATTGATACAAAAGTTTAATGAAAATTTTAATGAATGTTTCCGTATTTCATCTAAATAATGGAGCATAATGATATGAACCGGGTAAAAATTACAACTCGGTCCTTGAGAGGCCCTGTCTAGATTTCCTATTTTCTATCGAGGCCCTACAGTAGCAATCTGTCGAGAGCGCAAGCGAAAGCATCACGCTCGACTAGTGAGGTCATTAGTAGGCAACCCAATGAGGGCCTATTAATAGGGTTTTTATATAATCTAGATAGTCCCTCACACACTGAGAAAACTGAAATATTGTTTTGAAGCATCAAATGGTGTTTTTGCGCTCGGTCACATGCATATCCTATTGTTTCTTATTTTGTTGATTCAAATAAAATATTATTAAGTTATTAAAAAATTGATCATGCTTTATATTCTGAAGTGTGATGCTATGCTTGCAATAGTACAAAAGTTTAACTAGCTCATTGCCATATTCTATCACCGGAAATTTTTGATTCAAAGAAGGAATATATTAATCCAAATGTAAAATACGTTTTTTTGGCAAAAGTTAAATCTAAAGATTTATTACACCTTTTTGTAGCCTCTGAGAAACCACTCCTCCTTTTCTCGTATTTTTATTGACATTCAGTTGTTAACTATACTCCGTACGTTATTCCAAAACTAAACTAATTGATGAATTTGTCTGGAGAAGACTTAGTATTAATAACTGTAAAGAAACGCAGCTTACCAAAATATTCGCAAGCGCCGAGAATCGAACGCACGCACCACACGCTCACAATAGTCTGGGGGGGGGGGGGGGGGGGGGGGGGGGGGGGGGGCATGGTCGATGGGGGTAACGGGCTCCACCCAAATGTTTTTAAAATGTATTTTGACCACCTGATTACGAATTTAGAGGATAAATTGTCCAAAAGATAATAGGTAATTAGTTATTAACAATTTAATTGTTTAAACGGCCACAGTTAGTTTGTTTGAAAACTTATTGTTATTATGGCACCAGAAATGTATTCCTCATCTCAAGCAGAATGCGTCGGTTTGTTCAGATCTAAAAAATGTTGATTAGAACTCGAGTTATAACAATTTTCGTTAAGGTGTCGTCCAGGCCGCTCCCCGGCGCGTTCGGGCTTCAGCCGCTTACGATCTTTCATTACTCGGTTCGGTGTATCTAAGGTTCTATTGAGTTTTTTTCAATCTGAAAATACCTCGGCGTTCGTCAGAACATAAGGAATATTTGGAACATTTAAAAAATATTTTTCAGGTCATGAGTAAATTTTATACGGTTATTTAAATTATCAATTTGTTAATGACTAATTACCTATTAACTTTTGGACAATCCACCGTCGAAATTCGTAATCATAAGGTCAAAATACATAAAAAACACTTTCGTGGAGCCCGTTACCCCCATCGGCCACGGAGCCCCCCCCCCTGGCTCCTAGAATATAAGTTGAACACCTCATCCCCATAGCTACGATGCCACGCTTTCAGTGCGATATCATAAAAGCTTGACGGCATCTATCCAATACTTTAGAAATTAGGAAAAAAGGTTTTTCAGGCTCAAATTGTTGTATATGATTTTTAAACGTACTTTCATGATTTCAAATTAAATCGCTCTTTAAGAAAAATTCTTTGACATTTTTAAGGCACCAAATGTTTTAAAGTTTTTTAGAAAAAAATGAAATTTTTCAAAGTTTGCTTGTCGGTCATTTTTTTAATTTATGTTTTTTCAAATTAAAGTATAATTAAGCATAATAATATTAATTTACTTTTTTTCACTCACAGCTGTATTACCCGTTTTACCTGTCGAGGGCTTTACATGGTCCCATCGAGAAAATAATTAATCGATAGAAGTTATTTTTTAAATATATCTTTATGAATAAAACTTTTTATCTAGTTTATTAAAAAAATATAGTGCTTAAAAGTGAGTATATAAATAATTTAAGTCAAGTAGCACACGAAAATGTCCTATTGAGGGCCAGCAGAGGGAAAGCCTAGATTCTTCCAGCTAGAAAATCTGGCTGCGGCCTCGTAAGAGCCAATATTTAGTTTAGGAATATAGAGGAAATTTCTACCTAGGGAAATCGGTCTATATATAAATTTAATTTTGAAATTATGCTAAGTATAATCCTGCTCTATTGTTAATTTTTGGTTTTGTTCAATTTTTTCATAGAGGAACTGGTTACGAAGTTTGGGGAAATTGGAACGCACCTCGTGCCATTACAATATCAGCCCTCATTTATTGCCTCCGTTGTATTGTGGGAAGAGAAATCCCCTTAAATCAGGTAATTCGATACCCTATTACTTTTTATGATTTATAATAATACCAATTAAATTGGCCAAAATAAGTAATTTTATATTCGCAAACATGATTCACACTTGGTATGTTTCTTATTAGCAGTCAAATTTGTAATATAAATATTTCAAAGTAGCCTCTAAAAACCAAAACAAGTTATACGAATTTAAAAATGAAAACTTTTCTAAACTTAAAGTCTTAAAAATTCAAATTAGATCATTTTTCAGAAAGTATTGAATTTTGTTGGTATATTGGTCCAATTTACGTTCTCTCAGATCTTGAGAGTTTCTCTATTTGTTCAATAATTTGAAATAACCTATCTGTTCGCACTCAACTCCCGATATAAGACCGGTTTCGGGCATAACTGGCCTTGATCCTAAATCGGAGGAATCCATACGTAAACAGGTAGTGCCACATTTATCATTTTTGTTGGATTTGGACGCATGCCACAACCTTATGCAACTAACTTGCTGAGAGTGCGGCTTTCGACCTGTTTGTCACGCTTGGCTGAGCACTTACTCTCCTTCATCTCGCGACTCGCCTCATCATGATACTGTGGAGGCTAGCAATTCTACGAATATCGTAAATCGGGGGTCTTTATGCCGGGAGTTAAGTGTGGTTGGCTTGTTCCATTCTTTCATATTCTTCCTACCTTGTTGTACGATGTCTGCTTCTAAATTAAATCTTATCTGCTAAACATGAATTAATACCAGATAACTCATAGATTTTTTTCTTTAAAAATCTTTAGGTTAAAAAAGTGGTCATATTATCTATATTTATCCGTAAAAACTAGCTCAAAATAGCTCAAAGGAGTTGAAAGATTAAAAATATCTTCGAAGCTTTAAAAGGATTTCAACAGATTTCAAGGAAATTTATTAAATTTCCAATGGTTTCGATTGTTTAAAAAAATTTTTAAAGCTTTTAAATGTTTTAGGGAAACTTAAAAGATTTTCAAGATTCCATGACAGTCTAAGGGATTGCATAATAGTTAATTAAAGCATCAATTATTATTTTAAATATATTAAGGCTTTTCAGAGATTAGGGAAAGTGGGATTAAAAAAAATTTCGTTAACTTCATACGGAATTTAAAAGATATTATAGGATTTGCAAGATTTTAGGGTGTTTTTAATAATTTAAAGGGAATTAATTGAATTTTAAAGATTTCCAAGAATTTTCATTGGATGACTTGAAGTGATTTTTTTTTTTTTGAAATTGCGAAAGACTTAAAAAGACGGAAACGGATTTACAAGATTTACGGATATTCTATTTTAAGGGAATTTAAAGGGATTTAATAAGGTATTTAAATGAATTTTCCAGAATCTCCAAGGATTTCATAGGGCTTCAAATTTTTCAAGATATTTCAGGGAATAACTTCAGATTTCTTGTAATTTCACGGAATTTTAACCGATTTTATATTATTTTAATGGATTTTATATTTTATCTACAAAACTTGAGAGATTTCAAAGAATTTTAAGAATTTGGAACAAATTTTAAGAATTAAAATATTTTAAGCTATTTAAAAGATTTGAGAGTATTTAAACATATTTCCATGAGTTTCCAAGTCAGCAAAAAAGTTACTAAGTAATTAAAAAAATTTCAGAGGACTTCAAATATTTTAGGGTATTTCCAAGGATATCTATGAATTTTAGAGAGATTAAAAAACTGTAAAGGACTTTCAAAGGAGTCTAATTATTTTAAGGAATTAAAACAAATTGGTTTCGCAATTTTTTAATAGGCTTTCTAAGATTTAAAGTATTAATTTTTTTTTAATTTGAGGACTAAATCTTTGTAAATTATATTAAATGAATCATTCAATTGTTCAAGAAAATGGTATCCGCACAGAGCTTGTTTTTACATAGCGAAATTAAAAAATAGGAAACCTCAAAAATTAATTTAAGCTAAAATTTAATGCCCGTGAAAGTTAAATAATTTTACAAAAGTTTTAGGGACTGTACATTCAAAATAAGTTTGATATATTTAAAAATTCTAACATAGCAAACTAAATATTAAAAATTTAGTAACGCTTCTGTTTGAGTATTAAAAAATTTCGAAACGAATATTTTCAAATTTAATCTTTTAAAGATAAACAAATTCAGTTTTAAAGCTCAAAAATGAAACTTTTTTATTATTTCACATTTCAGATTACAAGTTTAAATTGAAATTATAGACATTTCAAAGATGATAAAAATAATTAAAAGGTATCATATTATGTGGTATTAAATATCATTCAAAGTGATTGGATATATTTTATTATTAAAAATGAGATATCTGTACAAAAAAATATTCACTCATACTCAGTGATGGAAATTAAAGAATTAAAAATATTTTGAAACTTTAAAGATAAATACTTTTTGAAAAGTTAAAAATTATGATTTCTGTTTTTGAAATAATAAATCGAAGCATGATTGAACCGTTAAAAATTAAGCAATATGAAGCGTAATTTAAAACTAAAGTATTCTTAAATTAGGATCGTCAAACTGAATTTTTAAAAATTAAGAATTTTCAAATTATGCATCACAATTTTAAAAATTCATAATCTTAATCTAGAGCACAAAAGTAATAGCTTAAAAATCAATTATAAAGCATGTCCATATATACGGAACACATTCATGTTACTAAAGATGAAAGATGGCAAAATTGACGTATGTTACAATAAACGGTTCTATTGACACTCGCAAAATGAATATTGTTGATAAATAATATTTTGCGATTTTTTATAAAGTAGGAAAAGCACTTTATTTTATTGTTTTTAAATCTCGAGCCAAATTAACACTTCGAGTAAAATCAGCAATATTGTACCATATTTTTCAGGGTTGCTTGAAACCAGTAAAAGTTATTATTCCCAAAGGATCACTACTTGATCCTTCAGATGAAGCGGCTGTAGTTGGTGGAAATGTATTAACTTCCCAGCGAATCGTTGATGTTGTTCTTCAAGCCTTTGGAGTCTGTGCAGCTTCACAAGGTTGCATGAATAATATCACTCTGGGAACAGAAGATTGGGGCTATTATGAAACTGTTGCTGGAGGAAGTGGTGCTGTAAGTTTACTTATCATAATTTTATTTTTGATTCCAAATATTACGCAATATGCATCTAATTTTTTATTACAGAAACAATTTTATTTTTTAATATCAGACTAGGAACGCGATGCGAGTCTTTTAACTCCCGGTTAGATCAGGCGGTAGCGCTCCGAGTTTGTAGCCGGAAAGTCCGGGTTCAATTCCTGCTGTCGGAATTTTTCTCATTTTTTTATTGCAATCGAATATTCAATTTATTTCATTCAAGCACAAATGTACAATTTTCACAATGTTTTTTTGATGAAAAAATTGGATTTTTAACCTTTATCACTTCTGAAGCAAATATTTCTATGATAAGTCAGTGACTTGACATTCTTTAGAAATTCTGATTCCTTATGCAAGATTCTCAATTTCAACAATCTTAGGTTATTTTAATGTCAGAAATGGGTATTTTCAATAAATAATTATTAGGTTTCAAAGAATCAAAATTTCCAACAATTTACGTTTCCTGGTTTTGTTAGCGTTCTTAAAAAATCGAAAATGATCATTTTTTAACAAAACCATAACATTTAAAAGTTTCATAGTTGTTTAAAAATTTTAAGTTACAAGTTCGAACAAGATTGGTTAACTTTTTTCACAAAAAATCGGTTATATAAAGCAAAAATCATTTTATTTCCTCTTATTTTGAATAATATTTATAATTCTGAACGGATTAAAAAAGTCCTTTATTACTAAAAAAAATCAAAAAAAGATACTTTATGCAGGAAAAATTCAAATTAAGAGAGATTTTTCTAAAAACATATAAGTTTATTTAGAAATAACTAATAAAAAAAATAAAAAATGACGGCCTTCTTTTTTACTACATTTAATGAAGGATATAATATTTATTTTTTAATGAAAAAAAGTTAATAACTAATTTTTATATTACGAATTTTCTCTTTATCACACTAGCCCCGTTATCACGCCCTCATCAAAACTAGAAACTATTTTTATACATTTTCTTTTCATCTTATATGAATATAATAATAAAAAGAATATAAATATTTAATTGAATGAATAAAAATTAGAATTTTCTATGAAAAGAAAACTTTTCCTGGAGCTTAAGAGATTTTTGTGAGCCTGGACACTTTATTTCTTCATAAGAAAAATTGTTTAAAAATTGATATTTTGGTTTAATTCAAATAAATTAAATATTCAGTTGAAGTAAAGAAATATTATAGAAAAAATGTGCAAAAAATGCTTGCATTTGGGATTGAGCATTTTGAGTATTTACTTCAACGGAATTCGCTACGTCATATTTCGATTAATAAGTCGTGAAAGTTTTAAATTTCAACCAGCGATAATTAACGAAATTTTACAGCTAATAAAAATTCCTCATTTCCACATTGTAAATCACGATCAGAATTAGCTTTGAGAAGCGTTCAGAGCATTTTAATTGCTATATGAATTTCGCAATTAATTTTGAATCTGGTTCTATATTACATTGGTGATCTGCTGTAATTTATATTGCACTAAACTGATAACTTTAATTGTATCCCTGATGTACCTTTTAGGGGCCAACATGGAATGGTCGGGGCGGAATTCATACGCACATGACTAATACGAGAATTACAGATCCGGAAATTCTCGAATTACGTTATCCAGTTTTACTGATGAAATTTTCCCTCCGGATGGGAAGTGGCGGACGTGGAGCTTTTTCTGGTGGAGATGGTGTAATTCGGCAAACGATGTTCAGGTTTGATTTATTTATTTATTCTGGCCTAAATATTTTTATTGTTTACAGAAATTTCCTGTTCCGCATTATTTAAAATTTCATAAACTATAATTCATTTTGATGGAAAATAGGATAGAAAGTTCGATCTCTTGATGATCCAATATTAATTTTCATCCAACAGTGATGATGAGTAACTAGTTTCCTTCAATCAGTTCCTATAATTAGTAGGTTTTTTGGTAACGATAAAGATAACGAAGTTAATTTTGTAAATAAGTAACGAATTGGTACCTATTTACATTTTTGTCAGTAACAGTAACTGTAAAAATCGTTAGTTATTTAGTTACTGCTGAAATATACTTCTCAAGTCATTCCTATGACAATTAATCAATATTATTGTTTATTTGAAATAATTTTTTCATGTTTACAATTTAAATCGTGGCGGCTACTTTTTGCACGATTCTTTAATACTGAAAAAATAATATGGAACTCGAATAAACAAAGAATACACAGGCGTCTAAAATTGGCTAATTTCTAACCTAAAAGGTGACCGAAATTGACTAAAAGTGACTAATGTGTAGTATTAATGCGAATAATGTTCTTTTCAATTCAAAAGAATTGGATGAAATTCATAAAAATTCCGAGTGAATTTTAACGATTACAGGTTAATTAAAAAGAACTAAAAAAATAGTTAATTAATTAAAATTCTAGTTAATTCAAGGAAATGCATACAAATTCCAAAAATTAAAAATATTCCATTGATTTCAGTAAAATTGAAATGAATTTCGAAACAATTGAGGGAATTTAAGAAAATTTGATGAAATTGATACCAAATGAAGATAATTAATAATTAATTTAATTCAAAGGGCAAAAACGATCGATTGAATTCATTGTATTTCAAGAGAATTTCCAAGAGTTCTGGATAAATTAAAAAGAATTCAAACGAATAGAAAATTATTATAAAAACTAGGCGCTGAGCGCCCACAAAAAAAGGATTTCGTAGCTTACTAAGATGTTAATTAAGTCTTTCTCACCTCTCCCTTAATACATTCTCTTCCCTAATCCCCCTAGGTTGCCACCACTTTACTTTTAGCTTGCTCATTCTTTCCCAATTCTTCCTCATATACGCCCCCCTCTTCTTACTTCCACAGTTGACACTTCTTTTCCCAAACCCTATCTTCTCCAGTCTTCTCCTCTACTCACTTATACTATCCTAATTGGGCATACCTTACTTTTCCTCAGTACTTTTCCTCGTTCCCACTCAGTTATCCTCTCTAATTTCTCCTTATTTCCCCTAGTTCCACTTTCCCTTATTTTCCCTAACTCCCTGACTTCTCCTATGTGCTCTTTCCCATCGTCCCTAATTTTTTCTATTTCCCTTCCCTCATTCTCTATCACATTCCCTGATTCTCGTCCCCTCGTTTCGCGCTTTTTTACTCCCCTACTCACCCGCACTATCCTAATAGTTCTCCCCTTACTTTCACACAGTACCCTCCCACACTACCACTCACTTCCCCTCCCTATTTTCTCCTCACTTCCCCCACTTCCACTAGCCACATTTTTCCCACTTGCTCTACTCCAATTCCCCTAGTTTTCTTCACCTCCTTGACTTCCCCTACGTCTTCCCCCCATTGTGCCTATTTTTTTACTCCTCCTTCCCACATTTCCTTCTACTCGCCCTTTCCTTATTTTCCCTCACTTCCCCTACTCCTCTTTCCATAATTGACCCATACATCCCCTTTCAGAGAAAAAGAACGACGGATGAATAGTTGCAATAATTTTTCAATAAGTTCTTAAATTAAAACAGGTTAGTTTTGAGGAGTTAGTATATACAAGGATCAAAGTGGATATAACATTATCAGATAGAAACAGATTTTATTTTTATATAAGAAGATATTGGATAGTAGAATACATACGAAAGTTTAATGAAAATACAAATTATTCATGAGAATAATAATAACTAAAAGAGTTCCAATAAAATAGATCTGATATACAGGTAGAACAAGAAGACAATTAAATTCTTTTCCCAAAGGCCATCCATATTAAATTGAATGTACGATAAATATTATTTATAAAAGTAGCAAAAAGAATAAGGATTTCATATTAATAAACAGAATAATATATAATATTGCAGAGCTCCTATGACCCTTTCAGTGTTAACTGAAAGAAGAGTACATAATCCTCCTGGCTTAAAAGGTGGTTTGCCAGGAGCTCGAGGCAGAAATACATTAATAAAAGCGAATGGAAGAGTTCTTAATTTAGGAGCAAAAACTGCGGTGCCTGTCAGTGTTGGAGTGAGTAAAAATAGATTTTAATTATTTTTTTAAATGCATCATATTTTTTTCTTGATCGTTTTCTATCCTTATTATACCACTGATTGGTCTCGAAAAATAAATAACGTCTGAGAAAAGAAAGAGTTGACAATAACTTTACGTTGGAACTTTTTAGACTAGTAGATAAATCATTGTCAACTGTTTTTTTATTTTTATACAATGTCTGAAACCTAAATCAGTCAAAGTTCATGGAGACGCGCAAAGAAACGATTTCTCTTCAAAATTAATTATATGGTCTCGAAGAAGGAAAAAGGATTTTCATTTTTTTAACACGATTTTTCGGAAATTGTCAAAGAGACATCCTAGTCACAGGAAACTCAATTGACAATTTTTAATTTTACATTACCCTTATATTTTGGTGCTTTCGATCAATTGTGAAATACAGTTAACTTACACAAAGCACCCGGTGCTTGGGACGCTTAGCGGCAAATATATTTAAGGCTCATTGGCGGATTATTTTAATACCATATCGCGCGTGCGCATCTTATGTCACGCTCAAGGCGGCCACCATAATCATAGCTGATTGAAGGCAAAGGCACTTTGTAAGAAAAGAGGTCTATCAAGCTAGCATCTCCACAAACGAAATTCCCAAATTTCTTTATGTCAGAATTTTGGGCTTTTTTTGGGCTCTCAAATGCACTAACAACCAATTTCCAAAAGCCACCTCTACTAAATATAAAACCATCCCCTATGTAAAAAATCAATTTCGGAAAAACCACCCCTGTGTAAAAAAACACCAACCTAATAATTGAAAAATAAAAAATTATGACTTTTTTATGAAAGTTCTTTAAATAATTAATAATTCTTATAAATTGAACAAATAACTCAGGAAAGATTCATCGCAAAAATAATCTTACTTAATTTCGTAAACAAATTGTGTTTATTAATTAAACAATACCCTTACTCTCAATATGTTTATGAATATTGTTTAAATGATTAATAATTATTATAAATTTACAAAGTATGGTAGGAAATGATCACCGAAAGACATTCTTAGTTCATTCGGTAAACAAAGGATGCCTCTTAATTGAAAAATAGCCAAACGATAAGTATGCTGATAAAAATTTTGTAAAGAATTATTAATTGTAAATTTTCAAAGCATTAGAGAAAATAAATAATCGAAAAGATATTCTCAGTTAATTATGTTAAAAAATTTATCCTACTCGTAGGGAGAAACCCAAATTCTTAATTTTTTAATTGAAATTATTTCAATAATTAATAGTTCTTGTGAATTTAAAAAGCAACATAGAAAATAGTCATCCGATAGACATTTTTAGTTGACTCCGTAAACAAATTCATTTACAGAAAAAAGTTTAAGCTCTTAAGTTTGCAATTGAAATTCTTTAAATAATTAATAGTTCCTGTAAATTTGCAAAGCAACATAGAAAGCAGTCATCGCAAGACATTCTTAGTTGACTCCGAAAACACATTGCTTCTTTGAAAAAAGGCACTTCTAGTTTTTTAATTAAAATTATTTAAATAATTAATACATCTTGTAAATTTGCAAAGTAACATAGAAAAGAGTCATCCGATAGACATTCTTAATTGACTCCGTAAGAAAATTGGCTTGCAGAAAAAAGGCCAAAATCTGAAGTTTTTATTTAAAATTCTTTAAATACTCAATTGTTCTTGTAAATTTGCAAAGCAACATAGAAAATAGTCATCGTATGGATATTCTTAGTTGATTTACAAAACAAATTGACTCGTACACGCAGAAAAAAGAAATGTAATATTTACTAATCAAGAATTGTAAAGGGTTTCTTGTAACCGTAACAGTATAAACTGCTCTTAATAAGAGGGTAAAAATGTCAAAATCACTTAGCATTTCGTGAATGTCTCAGTAAAATTAAGGTTAATTCAACGGTTATCTTTCACTAAAATAAACCTCTATTCCCTCGTATTGCATACTGAACGACATGTAAAATCCACTGAACCGAGATTACAATAGTAGTGCAGTGGACATTACCGAAAGATCGGTACATGCTACTGATCCGATCGGTTTACTTAACTCGCCCCTAAAGTCGCAACGCAACCGATCCGCGCGGAGCACCGGTTGAATTCACGACGCAATCGGCAATGAATGGATTGCATCACCTAAAAAACATTCCTTTTTGACATTTCTGTGACAGTCGTCACATTACTCCACATTCTCACTTAGCAAGGAAGGGGTTTTATAAAAATAGCACCATTTTCGATGGCACAACTTATTCACAGATCGCGTACACTTGAGAGATTATTGGAGCAAGACGTGTTTTTGGTCCGTGACTGTTTCAGCTGACTGAAATGAATGCTACGACTTTTGTTGTGTGCCGCGATGGCATGGTTGCGTAATCAGAAGTCGTTCCCGAGTTCACCACCCTCAGTTACAAATGCATTTCAAAATTAGTTTACAGATCGCAACTCGTATACTAGTGTAGTGGTTAAGACTGTTGATTTGCGTGCTTAGGTTTATGCGTTCGAATCCCCCCATTGCGTGCGAAATTTTAATTGTAAGCATTATAACTTACAAATAACGATTAGTTATAAGTTTATCCGAAAATATTTATAACAAATAACCGTGCTCTTACTTATTAATTATTTTTTAGCAATACTTTTTCACAATTTATAGTAATGTTTTAACTAAAGTCTACGCCGATAACATAATTCAGATCTCTTTATATTATTCGTTAAAGTGACATGATAATTCGTAAATACAGCGTCCAGGGACTGTACAGAATAAGAACTGGATCGGTAAAATCTACTGATCCGCATGTCAGCACCACTTGAGAATCGGTACTAGTAACCATCATTGACAGTCATTCTTATTTGCCTATAATTGTAGACTTTTAATTTTTAATAGACATTCTTTAAATAATTAGTATTTCTTGCAAATTTTAAAAGAAGCATATAAAAGAGTTATTGTATAGAAAATATTGCTTGACTTCGTAAAAAAATCGACTTCTAGAAAAAAGGTCAAATTCATATTTGTGAATTGAAATTCTTCAAATAATTAATAGATGGTGTAAATTTGCATATCAAAATAGAAAAGAGTCATTGGATAGACATCCTTAGCTGACTTTGAAAACAAATTGAGTCGTTGGATAAAGGCCAAACTTTAAATTTTTTAATTAAAATTGTTTAAATAAATAATAGTTCTTAAAATTTTAAAATCAGCATAAAAAAGAGTCATTGTATAGAAAATATTACTTGATTTCGTAAAAAAATTAACTCCTAGAAAAAAGGTCCAACTCTTCTTTTTAAATTGACATTATTTAAATGAGTAATAGTTCTTGTAAATTTGCATAGCACAATAGAAAAGAATCATCGGGTAGACATTCTTAGTTGACTTCGTAAACAAATTTACTTATATAAAAAGGGCAAACTCTTAATTTTTTAGTTAAAATTGTTTCCATAATTATAAGTTCTTGTAGATTTACAAAACAATATAGAAAAGAGTCATCGGATAGACATTATTAGTTTTAATTTAAAATTAAAATTGTTTGAATAACTAATATTTCTTGTAAATCTACAAAGCAACAGGATATATTAAATGTATTCTTTAAGACATAGCCATTTATGAAAATTGTTTAAATAATTAGAATGTTTGAAGATTAAATGAATATTTAAAAAAACAACATATAAGAGCTCCACTTGAATTCGGCACGACCGCTAGGAATGTTTACATCTATTATGTAAACAGATCTCTCAAATGTGCCTTGATGCCTCAGAGCTAGCTTTGAATGAAATGCAAGTCAAAATTGTACAATAAAAAACCCCAGAATCGACTTGTATCTTTAGATTTACCGATTCTAAAGAATAGGCGGCGCGTTTACATCCAACCAATAGGTGAAGAGATAATGTGGCTTCAGACTTCCAGATTATATCGCAACCTCTTTTTTATGATAGGATTTTATACAATTAACAAAAACCGGATAGACCCATACTTTTTTGCTGGTAGTGCATAGTAAAAAAAAAACGACATTAAAAATTCAACTTTACTATTAAATTTGTATAGCTATTTTATTTGATATTTGTTTCATTTTAAAATATAACAATATTAGAAAAATCTTTCACTTTGCATGCGTTTTTTAAAATTGTATTAAAATTATTAAAATAAATACTTATACAAATGAAAATTAATAATAAGAAAATATCATATAATCCAAAGTTTTTTAGAATGAATAAATAATTTGATCTTCACAAAAATACGAAAACAATTTACAGGAAAATATAATTTTTTCGACGTTTCTGAATTTTGATTTTTTTACCGATATAACTAATAATTTTAAAAGAAGTTGACCGATGGGATTTCTTCTTCAACTGCATTGGACCTCTTCACTACAAAAAAATATTTTAAAAAAATAGTAAATTTGAAAGATTTCTCAGATATTGATTAGCTAATAATAAATCGATGACACACAGTGAGCTGAATTTGGAATTTACTATACAAAATAACCTACAGTCTACAATTTTTAACCGATTTTCAAAATTGTTTCAGAAGTCACGGGTAAGATTTTTCAATTTTTATTATTATCTATTTTTTATATAAATACTAGAATATTATGTTCGCGCGCATGCGTGCGCTCACTTTTATACTCATTTTTATAATTTGCTGAATTTTCTAATAACAATTCATTTGTTAAAATTGTCTGAAGACTTATATTCTTGCTGAAATTAGATTCTGAAATAATGAATTCAGTGTATTAATGTATCGTAAACTGTACGAGTACTATTATCAGGGAGCGTTCATATATTCCGTAACGTTATTTTAAACACTGTTACGTTCCCACACCTTAACTGCAGTTACGTAATTTTTTTTTTGTATTATTTTAAAAAACTTAACAGGCGTCTTGTAAATAAAAATATATTTTCAGGATGAAGTGCGGTATAGAAATAAATTAAACAATATTTTGACGTAACACAAAAATGCTTTTTTGTTATTTATTTAGTTACATATATTTTTAATTTATTTACAAGGGAAGAAGTATCAGCATTTTTTCAAAGAATTATATAAGTTTTATCATTTTCATAAGACAATTAGGAAAGATTTTTAAATATTCAAGACGTGTCAAGAAAAGAATGCAGAAGATTTAAAAAATATAAATTTTATTTTACAGGATTTTAGAAATTATTAGAAGAATTTCAGCCTTTTCAAAATATATTTAGGTCTTTTATAATTTCAGAAGAAATAATAAGTATTCCATAAATTTTCGGAAATGCTTTCAAGGTTTAAAATATTTGAAGTCTATGTAAAGCCTCTTGAATTCCTAAAAATATTCGTAAACGAATCCAATTTTTTCTTAAAATGTTGAAAAATCATTTAAAGTGTAATAATTTACCTCAAAATCTTCAAAAATTTCTTACGAATTTGAAGAAAATTATAAAATATTTGTGAATATTTCATATTCGCCAACAAAAAATCTAGATTAAGGAAAATATATGCTTTACGGGATTTTACAAAATAATAGGAAAAGTTCGAGCCCTTTTAGAATTAAATATCTACATAATACTTCTTAAATTCTTAAAAATATTTTTATCTGACTGGAATTTTTCTTAAAATTTAGAAAAGTTATTTAAAATCTAAAAAGCTGCCTCAAAATATCCCCAATTTTCCTTAGAACTTAAGTAATATTTATTTCTTCACTTGAGACCTTTCAAATTTATTTTAATTAAGGGCATGTGATACTTTACCTTATGGGTTTTTAGTTTTTCATACATTTTGTTCACAAATTTTAATTTGAAAAAAACCATTAGTGTCCAGACGTTTTTGCGTTTTTAACGTCTGGCTTTCTTTTTTTAAAGAACTTTCAAATCAATCTGCATTTTTTAAAATCTTCTGCAGTTTAAAAATCTTCTTTATTCTTTTAAATTTTCGAAATGTTGTATTTCAAATATTAATAAAATGTTATTACATCAATTATAACCGGTATTTAATAATATAACATTCACTTAAATCATCAATTTTCTAACTCAAATTTAAATTTTAAAATTTAGTCTTTACGTAATTTAAAATTGTGAAAAGTATTAATGAACTAATAATTATTTAATCTGTTTATAACATAAAAAGAATTAAACTATAATATTCATTTAAAAATTGAAATAATTTCCCTTCTCCCTTTTTCTAATTTTCACTTTCATTTTGAAAATTTGATCGCTTGGTAACTTTTGATACTTATCCGTAAACAAAATTAAAACACGTTCAGAAAAATTAAATGCAGATACTTATTTCACAACATCAGAATCATTTGAAAAACTATTTAATTAAAACTGTGGTATTTCAAGTATTAATTCACTTTTATCATGCACATTATATTCAGTATTCAATTATATAATC
>NC_046664.1:49932383-49938206 GCF_010883055.1 Belonocnema kinseyi
TTAATTTCATAATTAATTAGTCAGTTTACAAAATAAGAAGCATCAAACAATTATTTTCATTTGTACACTCAAATATTGTTTACATTATATTCTCCTTTAAATTTGAAGCAGCATTTTTATACCTCTAATCTATTAATTGCATTGTAAATTAATTGAAAAAAAATTAAAATATATGTAAATATAAGTTTGAAATTCGCGATTATACGAGGCTGAAGCAAAAATATTTTACCCGTCTTATCCGAGCTATAACGCAATAGTAGTTCGTATTATTCAACCCTTATGCATTATTTATACATATGAACTTTCTTAACCAACCAGAACAGATTTTCCCAAACCTCTGCTGTTATTTGTTAATAATTTATATACTCTCTACGTTATAAGTTTCTACTTTCAGTTTATTACACCGAGCGTTTCTTTTTTTTTTAATTCCATTTTTATCCGAGTTTCCCTATTATCCAAGTTGGGGCCGGTCCACAGTAGCTCGGACAAGCGAGACTCTACTGTAATCAATGTAGGTTACTTAATTTAAAACAATTTAAATTTAAACTGGATATGATTTAACATTGTGAACAAAGTTAATCAGCTAATAATGAATTAAACAGTTCATAACTTAAAAAGCCTCAAATAATTATATTATTTTGCAATTATTTGTGGAAATTCGATTTGTAATATAATCAATTAAAAATTATTCAGTCATTTCAAAGCATAAAAATCATTAAACAATTATTTTAACTGAAATATTCATATAACAAATTTCAACTGTTATTTATAAAAATTTCATTTAAGGGGAAAAATTTGAACATTTTTACATATATTTTTGAAAATTGAATGAAAATATTGATCTCAGAACACCAGTATAAATCCGAAAAATTACTTAATTGAAATAGAGGTACTTTAAACATAAATTGATTTATATCATGCAAATCATATATAACCTACAAGTAAATAATGTATTTATTTGTTACTTATGTTAATTAAATTTAAGGTAATCAATTTAAATCTTTATTCAATTTAATGTTCTCTCTAAAGTAATTCTCACTAAAACCTTGAAATAATTTTTAGTTAATACTTTTTTTTTTATATCAACTTTCATTACTAAAATTTTTCTTTATTATAAACTCTTAGACTAATTCCAGAAAATGTGAGTTTTCGTAAAATTAGTTGATAATTAATTAATCATTTCACAACATAAAAAAACATTACACAATTATTTTAATGAAAGCATTCAAACAATGTTCACATTATATTCTCATTCAAATTTGAAACTGGATTTCTCTACATTTAATTTATTAATAAGCTTTCTAGCTAAGTTAAAAAAATTTAAATATGTGTACATATAATGTAGAAAATTGAATTTAAATACTCATGTCACATTATCGGAGGCACCATAAAAAATTATATAATTGTAATATAATTATTTAAAAGAAAAAAAGAAACATCTATTACGGAGGTAATAGCCAATATTTAATTACATAATCTGACAGGAAATATTATTCTTGTAACAATGAATAAACCAATTTAAAATTTAGTTAAATTATATTTAATTTTAAATTTGTAAATTATTTTTAAACATGAAATATGAATATAATATTAGTATAAAAAATTATAAGCATGTATAACATAATATTATTAACCTTTATAATTTGCTAATATAAAACTCATGAAAATACTATTATTATAAGTAAAAAGTGAAAAACAAAATTTCTTTTTATGACTCAATTATGTAAAATTTAGAATTTATATAGCTCCAATATTAAATAGTTAATAAATTTTGATTAGATAACGTTAAAATAAAAGTACGATATTATTTAATTTTAATCTAAAAATAATAAGTTTTGCAATATTAAATCTTTAACATAATTGAAACATTAATATAATAAATTTATTTAATTGTAATTTAGCTTATAATGACTTCACGTTATAACCCCAATTCTTAATTTTATTTTATATAATAATATTATTAAACTTGGTGATTTCGAAATATATCTATGAATTTAGTAACCTTTTTTTTAAATGAAATTGTAAGATAAATTTTAAGTAATTATTTCCTTAAAAAATATAGCTCTAATATTAAATAGTTAATAAATTTTGATTGGATAAAGTTAAAATAAAAATACGATATTATTTGATCTTAATCTAAAATTAATAAGTTTTTCAACATTTATGTGTTGATAAAAATTTAATTTTAATTTATATAATAACTTGATGATTTCGCAATATATCTATTAATTTAGTAATCGTTTATATTATTTAAAACAATGACATTTTAAGATAGACTTGAAATAAATATTACTTTAACATTGAATAAACCAATTAAAACTTTATTATTAAAAATAACAGCTGTTATTGAAAGTGAAAATAAAGACATAAATTAAAATAATTCTTGGCGATCGATAAAAGTAGAAATCTAGTTTTAAGTTCGATTAATTTTATACATTTAAAACAGAGGTCGCCAGTCGCCATAAATTATGTGCTTAAATTCACTATGTAAGATTCGGCCTCCATGCGCTACTAATGGAGGTTACGAGTTTTCATATATAAGAAACTAAGTGCGAAAATATGACATTTTTGGATTATTATTTTTTATCTTTTAATAAATAACTCAATTATTCCCATTCTAGATGAAGATAAAGGTCGAAAAATCTAGAAAATGTCAATAATTAACAAAATATTTAATCTAATTGTTATAATCAAATTATACTAAAAAAATATTAACATTGTGGAAATTTTGCTTACAAATTGTATTCGAAAGTTAAAATTGCTTGATTTTATCCATAAGATTATATTTTTTCATATGAATTTGTTGTCTGATATAATTTTATTTATAAACAAATTATATAAACACATGCATAGTTTGGCCATTTATAGAGAAAAAGTAATCGTGTTTCCGTCTAATAGTTTTTAAACTACATAAGCAGTAATATTCAGTGACTAAAAATTGTCAAACGATGCCATTTGTTTATTTTATACAGACATTTTATAAACAAATGCATATTTCGACCATTTATAGACAGAAAATAATCGTTTTTTTCTGCTCGTCTTTGAATTATATAAGTAGTGATTTTTATTGATGCAAACGTGACAGTTGATATTATGTGTTTATTTTACAAACAAATAATATAAACAAATGCATAGTTTGCCAATTTATGGACAGAAAGTAATTGTTTTTCATTCTTAACGCCTTACAGTTATATAAATGGTGATGTTGAGTTATGAATAATTGTCATTCGATATTTTTTGTTTATTTCATTAACAAATATCGTAAAAAATGCATAGTTTGTTCATTTATACACAGAAAGTGATTGTTTTTCTTTCCGATCGTCTTCAAATTCTGCAATTAATGATGCTTAGCTTTGAAGACATTTCGTTTGATATTATGCATTTAATTTATAAATAAATGCATAGTTTGGCCATTTATAGACAACTTGAAAGCTAATTCTGCTAGAACATCACAAAACATTCCCAGTGATATCATATAAAGACAATAATAAAAAAAAGATTACTTTCTGCCTACAAATGGCGAATTTATGCATTTGTTTATAAAATTAACAAATAATATCGAATGACAAATCCTCATCACTAAGCATCGCAACGAATATAATTTTAGGGCGCTAAAACAGAAAAAAGTTTACTTTAGGTTTATAAATGGCTAAACTATACATTTGTTTATAAAACTTGCTTATAAAATAAAGAAATAATATCAGATCACCACTAATATCTTTTCAAGACGACTAGAAAGAAAAATGTTTACTTTCTTTCAACAAATGGCCAAAATATGCATTTGTTTTTAAAATTTATTTATAAAATTCACAAATAATATCGCATGTTCAATTTTTATTACTAAACATTTTTACTAATATAATCTAAATATACTTAGAAAGATAAACAATAAACTATGCATTTGTTTATCAAATAAACAAAATTATATCAGAAAACATATTTTAATAATCAAATATGACCGTGTCGATAAAATTGGGCAGTTACAACTTACAAATATACTTTGCAAGTAAAATATCCACCATGTTGACTTTTTTTAGTATATTTCGTTAACAACAATTAAATTCGATATCCTGTTAATTATTTGCATTCTTTAGATACTTTAACCTTCATTTTTATTGAGAATTGGATTGATTAAGTTATTTGTTAAAAGATAAATAATAATGATTAAATAATGTCTCATTTTGGCTCTTTGTTTATTTGTATAAAAAATGGGTAATAAAGAAAATGTTGGAAATCTGTCAAGAACTGACTTTAGGTGATTTAAAAAAAAAAAATAAATTCCCGATTCAGCCCATTGGGTGACGTCCAACGAGTTACACACTTTGATTATTTAACTGTATAATTTTATAATAAAAATAATAACTTTTTGCAGAAAATAAAAATTTTTCATTTAAATTTATGACTATAGCTTTCCCGGAGTTGCTCATGAGTTTC
Organism: Belonocnema kinseyi; assembly: GCF_010883055.1. NCBI lineage: Eukaryota > Metazoa > Arthropoda > Insecta > Hymenoptera > Cynipidae > Belonocnema > Belonocnema kinseyi. Next base: position 49,936,818 of record NC_046664.1, read on the forward strand.
CGGAATTTTCCCGTATTTTTCAAGGTGCACACAATTCCCGATAAATTCACGGGTTTCTCGGGTCGCTCGACACCCTGTAATTGTATTTCAATTTTAATATACTTGGAGATTCTATTAATAAAAAACATAAATATATAGGTCCTTTTTCAGCTGGGCACAATTATTTTTGCATAAGTCTAAATTTCTGTTAGCATCTTGAAAAATAGCAAAATAAACATGTACGATTAAGCTTTCTTCCGTTTTCCTTTCGGTGGCTCGTGACTACTTTTGTCATGTAAGAGAAAAGGTCAGAATTGACAAGGAAATAGGGTAAAAGATTCGACGTTTTATGATTCCTCGTAAAGATTTTATCTTTCTCGATGAAACCCCGTTTTTTATTTCATTCCTGATGTTATTCTACGGGGTCTGATATTCTGTACGTCTGTGCTAACCAAGCAGAAGAAAATATATATCAAGAGGATCTACAATAACTTTGCACATTTCCAAAGCGAAAACGACTTTTCTTGTGTGCCAACATATTCTGGCTTCATGAAACACAAATAGAATTTTAAAATTCCGCGTCTTTGACATGCAAAAGGAAGATTTGTGCTTTCTGTATTTTATCTTTAGGGATCGCTTATAAACTACGTTAGCAATTTAAGGCTATTTTACATTCCCTTACTCCCGGCCCCTTTCTTGACATTTTTTTTAAAGAAAACAGCGTAATGATGGATAAATAAAATATTTGGAATGAAAGAATTGTAATTACCTTATTGGATAAAATATGAAAAACTTTAAATTTCAGACTAAAAGTCAAAATATACATTGAATTTTCCACAAACAAGATTAAATCTCTAACAAAAGACAAAACAAGACAAAAAAAAACAACCAATTTTCAACAAAATACATGAATTTTGTGCTAAATAGTTGAATTTTCAACAATTAAAAAATGTCTGGTTAAACGAACTAGAATTATGGTTAAATATACCCTTACTATTTTTCTGGTTAAAGTAATCAGAATCCTGTTTATTTTAATTAGATTTTCTGGTTAATTTAACCAGAATTCTTGTTACTTCGACCAGAAAAAACAGTAAGGGCATATTTAACCAGAATTCTGGTTAATTCAACCAGATATTTTTTGTAGTGAAAATATAAATGATAAATTTCTAACAAAAAATGGATTATTGCAAATTTTTAGATAAAAAACATTATTTTTTATTAAAAAGAAAAAGTTTAGCAAAAAAGTTCAAGTTTCAACCAGAGGTGAATCTTGACAATCTGAATTTTTAACAAAGCAGTTCAAGCTTCAATCAATTACCAGGTGTATACATATGAAACCGGTATTGCCATCTAGCGGCCAGTAGGCACACTTGTAGGCACTGTCGGAACTTACCATTTGTGCTAATTGGC
>NC_046664.1:49938306-49967165 GCF_010883055.1 Belonocnema kinseyi
CATACTTTGAATAAAATATTTGTTATCATTCTCTTGAAATAAATGTGTTTTTTTCTTGAAAAAATACCGGTTTCATATGTATACACCTGGTAGTTGAATTTTTTAACAGCATAGCTAATTTGTCAACAAATTTCTTAAATTTGAATACTTTAACTCTCTACCAAGCTAATGAATCTTGAACCAAACTAGATTAATTTAGAATCAAACACTTGTATTCTTAACCAAAAAGGATGAATCTTCAACCAAGAATAGTAATTTTTGACCAAAAACGAAGAATTTGTAACCAAATATATAAATCTTCAACTCGAAAAGATCAATTTTCATTTAAAATAAAAATAAATTCGTGACGAGTTACATGCCTTAAATGACAAAATAATTCAATTTTCAACAAATTTGTTGAATTTTAAAGCCAAAAAGACGTATTATTTATAAAACGGTTGAATTTTCAAACCACAAATATGATGTTTTTAAAAAAAATTGATTTTTTATCAAAAAGCTTAATTTTTAAGACGATAGTTCAATTTATACCAACATATGAATTTTTAACGAAAAAGTTAATTTTCAACCGAATAGTTTAATTTTTTACAAAAAGCGGTCAACCTCGGATTTAAGTCCCCTGTATGGGAGTCTTCCGAGAATTGACGCCGCACTGCGGTAATGGGCAGCAGGAGCGTTAAAAAAATAGAAGCGTTGTGGTGAGGCGCTTTAACCTAACGGCCCAACTGGGTAAGTGTGTCACGACGTTGCGTCAGTTCACTCTCAAGCGGGAAGCAAACACGTTTGCTTAGCGTCCACCAACAGTAGGACTTCCATCTTCTTTCTGCCCACACTCCACTGCACCAGAAAGAGGGACAAGTAGCCTAGATTCGAAGAGAATTTACTCAATCTAATCTAATTTTGAAGTTATTGGAGCAATGTTAATGAAAAATAGCAGTGAATATAAATTAATTTCCATCGAAAATGTTGTACTGCGGTTTAAAATAAATTATTTACTATAAGGTATCTTGTTAATATTTTATTTCAATTCAAATTTTTTTATGAATAGTTCTAAATTAATGGCGCTGTCGTAGCTTCCTAACAGATGTAATCGAAATGAGAGGTTTGAAAGCTCTTCTTTTTTTTACTGGCTAGAAAAAGAGAACATGATAGTTTTCAAACTAAAAGTATGATTTATCATTAGCACACAAACGGATCCTCTCTGTCAAGTGTTGACGTGAGAATTGTGAAAACAGTATTTTTTGTGGACACTTGATCTAATATTCTTAAGAATAAGTGATTATCTGTTAAATAACTTCTTCGTATGCCTTCTTATAAGATAGCATAATGCGAAATGCATTATGCGTTACGCAAAATTGCGTTGTCTTCACTTTTATGTGTTTTGCGAGATGTTTCACTTATGCATTCATAATTGCAAAATAGTCATGTGCCTTTGGATACTGCTGTCTTCAAATGGTTTAAGCAAGCGAGATACAGAGGTGATTCAGTATCTGGACCGATTATTCAAGAGAAAGCTCCCATTTTAAACGAGGTGCTCAACGGTCCGCAAACGTTTTAATTAAGAAAGCAGAAAACACATTTATTTTAACGTGTAACAACAACATTTCTTCCTAACTTCCGTTAAATATTTATTTTACCTTTGTCCGTGTATTAGAAAAACAATTTTCAAAATATTTTTTACTATAAACGAAAATCCACTGGAAATGGTTCATACGCATACAGTTGCATTTTTAATGAAAAGAAGGATAAATTTTCAAGCAAGAAGATCAATTTTTTACCCAATCATACGAATCAAAAAAATATGCATGAATCTTCTAATCTACTAATCAATTTTCAACCAAAAATGAAATAACTTTTTTTTCAGCCAACAAGATGAATTTTTTAATAAAGTGATGAATTAAAAAAAAAGAATTCTTAACAAAAGAGTTCAACACAAAAGATGATTTTTTAATCTCAAAGTTTAATTTTCTAAAAATGGAGTAGTTAAATTTTCCACCAAGCAGTTGAGTTATCAAATAAAAAAGATGAACAATAAACAACATAATTAAACTTGTGACAAAAAAAAATGAATTTTCCAGCAAACAAAATTAATGTTCTACCAACAAATACCATTTTTCAACAAATACAGTAATTTTAAACCAACTTGTTGAGTTTTAAAGACAAAAGGAAGGATTATTTACAAACGGTTGAATTTTCAAGCAAAAAATAAAATTGTTGATTAAAAATAGTCAGTTTTCTACCAAATTTTGGAATCCATAACCAAACCAGGATAAATTTGACCCAACACTTGCATTTGTAATCATAAAGAATGAATTTTCAACTTAAAACGATCAATTTGAACCAAAAATTAAATACTTACATTTTTAGTTGAAACATTCTTTTTAAACACAAAGAATATTTTTACATATATTTTTGAAAATTGAATGAAAATATTGATCTCTGAACACCAGTATAAATCCGAAAAATTACTTAATTGAAATAGAGGTACTTTAAAAATAAATTCATTTATATCATGCAAATCATATTCAATGTTCCATTATATAACCTACAAGTAAATAATGTATATTTAAAAACTTGACATCAGTTTAAAAGATATGTCAAGGTTCTAGAACTTTTGGAAAGATATAAAAAATAATTCAAGAGAATATTAAAAATGATGTTAAAATATTTAATTTATCATTATTATTTTATTTAAAAGATGAAAAAAATTATTAAAGAACAATCCGCCAGTTCTGAAGGACTTTTTAGGCATAATTCTACCAGGTGTATACATATGAAACCGGTATTTTTTCAAGAAAAAAACACATTTATTTCAAGAGAATGATAACAAATATTTTATTCAAAGTATATAACATATAATATAAAATTAAACTTTTCAACCAAAAGTAGCAGATTTTTCTTCTTGTGTTCTTATCATTCAGTTTGCATTAAACCGAAAAATCGAGAAATAGGGAAAAAGGGTATGTTTCTTTAAAACAGAAAGAAAGAAGAATTCTTTAAAATGTATCATCAGGAAACGAATTCAATATTCTCTAAGTTTATGATGTTAGTTCCACTGACCCTCCCCCACCCCCTCCCGCCATTGTTTTTAGCTTATATTGGTAACATAGTTTATGGAAGGCCCGTTAACAGAATATTGAAAAATGATTCCAAACTTGGAAGAATAAAATTAAAAAGAATCGGAAACTTTCTGTAAGTTGAAAACTAACCGGGAATATTACAGGACTTGTACAGCATTTAATGAAGTTGGTGTGCCAAAATTGAGTTCTCTGGAGAAAGAAGTTTTCTATGATTTTTTCTTTCCTAAAAAAACATAATTTATTTAAATTCAATCATTAAGAAATAATAGTTTTTTTAATGATATCATTATTAATATTATTTTCTATCTTAAAATAATGGAAAAAGTATTTTTTCCAGAGATGTAATTTTTAGCACTGTCCTAATTAATCAAAAAATCCGCTTTAAAATTTGAAATTTTGAACATAAATAATTTATTCTTTTTCGTTTTCTTTTAACATTTTTTTTGTTTTTATAATTTCAGATAACAGAAAATAATTTTAGCCGTTTTTTCGTTATTTGTAAAAGCTTTTTTTAGAAAATATCTTACGTTCTTTCATGAAATTATGAACATATTTAAAAGAATCTATTTTATTTACAGGACATTTTTATTCTAGAAACACCTGCAGGAGGTGGCTACGGAATTCCAGGCCAAAGTATTCAACATTTCGAGAAAACACAAAAAAGCTTTCTCGAGCGAGGCAGCGTTTATGAATACAGAAAAGCACAGGAATCCGTTTAAGATAACTTTTTAACTTTATTCTCTTTGCAAATACTTTCAGAAATATTTTTACACTGATGTATAAGCTGAGCTTCATTAAAAATTGTTATAAAAAATCTTCAATGTAGATCATTTATTTTCCACGGGAGCAATTTATCCCTTGCTGAAAAAAGTATGAAAGGTTATTGAATTTGATATACTCACTAGTGAGAGAAAATTTGAAATGGAATAAAATTCGATATCTTTACATATAATTCTATAAAAATCTATCAAAGCAACAAATTGAAATGAAATTTCACAAACACAGTTTATACAAATCCTATCAAATTTAATCAAAAAAATTAAATTAATCAATTTCTGTCAGCTTGTTCGATCAAATTATATCTATCGGGAAATGCTATAGATGTACATCATGGCTGTTTCATTAAAATTATATTAAATCTTATAGGATACAAGAATGTTCAAATCTAATCAACATAGAAATATCTTAATCAATTTCGGAAATTGCAAGGAAATTCCATAAATCGTATTCAAATTATTAATAAAAGTGTATATTTGATTTCTAAAATAAAGTAAAAGAGTTAATTCATATTTTTTGTGTCCTGCATAGTTTTACCGAAAAATGGAAGTTTTGATTTTTAGTTATTTCTTGTGGAATCAAAATTTGAATTTTCGATTTTTCGAGAAAATTCCAAAAGGCATGATAATCTGGAAGGACTTTTAAAAAGCAATATTGTTGTTCTTTTGACTTTTTTCCTATCGTGCGTTATTTGGCTCTAATTCATTAAAAAAATGTTGACAATGCTATAGTTCTGAGAATTTTTTTTATGGGAAAAAGTCATTAGATAAATTCTTTGGCTTTCTGAGCACTATAAATAATCATAGATAAAAATTTTAAATACGAAAAAAATGGTTCCAAAAATATTAAAAATGGTCTAACTTTTTGTGTTTTTATCTAAAATGGCTGGATAACGAACTCGTACTTTCTTTAAAGACCTAAAAAAATGGTGCCAATGATCGATCTGATACGTCTATTTTTTTCGAAAGTTATCGTGTTTTTGGACGAGCAGATACACGCCATCGTAAAAACTTGATTGTCGGATTCAGGGGGTCTTGAAAGGTGGAGATCCGTTGAAAAACTGTGGTGTCAAATTTCGGACAATTATAATACTTTCTCAATCATAAATGATGCGAATGTAAAAAATTTCAACCAAAAATGGAATATTAAAATTTGTAGATCAAAAAATTGATTTCCAACGATATATACAATTTCTAACAAAATAAGTCAAATTCTCTGTTAAAAAATTAATTTTCAACTAAGAAAGCGAATTTTTCAATAGAATAGTTGCATTTCCAGGCATAATTTTTAATGAAAGTAATGAATTTTTAACCAAAAAATTACTTTTTAACAGAGTAGTATAACCTTAAACAAAAAAAAAAGACTTTTTAACGCAAAATTAAATAGTTGATACTTCAACGAAAAAGTTTTAAAATTAAATAAAAAAAATAGTTTAATTTTTAAAAGAAAGACGTATTTTAAATAAATTTGAGCTCAAAAATAATTTCCAACAATGCCCACAAAGTTTCAATAAAATAGTTAAATTTCAATCAAAACAAATGACTTTGCAACTAAAAAGAATTCTTTAAGCAAAACTGAATAGTTCACTTTGCAACAAACAAATAATTTGGAACTAAAAAAAAGTAGGTTTGAACAAGGTAATTAAATTTTAAAACAAAAATATGAATTTTCAAACAAGAAAATTAATTGTTTAACAAAAAGTCGAGTGTTCAACTAAAAAAATTAATTTTTATCCGAAGAAACAAATATTTTTAACAAAAAGAAATAAATAGGCAAACAAGAAGAATAATTTTCTAAAAAAGTACATGTTTGAACATATAGGTGAATTTGTAACTAAAATTATCAATTTTTAACAGAAGAAAAATGATTTTTTTAGATTAGTAATATTTTCAACCAAAAACTGTTTTTCAACAAAAATTATTAATTGTTAAGAATGAACATTTATTTTGAACTGAATAAAACAAATTTTTAATAAAATACATGAATTTTTATCTACATGGTAAATTTTAAAACTTAAAGAGTATAATTTTTTACGAAAAATGGGCAAGATAAATTTTCAGTTCAATTTTTAACGAAAAAAAACTGATTTTTATCAAAGTCGTTTATTTTAAACCAAAGAGATCAATTTTTAACAAACGTAAAATGTAATAGTTCATATTTCAACCAAACAATATTTTTAATTAAAAACCATTGAATTCAACTAAAAAAAACAAATATAGTTTATCCTTATAGTTTTCAGAACAGCTTCTTCACAGGAAGTTTATATTTGCTCATATTTTCCAGTGGGCACAAAATTGGCGACGTCTTTAAGACATCGTTACGACATCCTTACGACATCGTTACGAAATCTTTACGACATCCTATGACCATGTCGTTTCGGTGTCTTTGCGATATCGTAAAGACATCTTTAGATCATACGACTTATTTACTATATCGTAAAGACACATTAACGACATGGACATAGGATATCGTAAAGTTGTCGTAACGATGTCATAAACACGTCGCCAAACTTTGTGCCCACTGGGTTCGCTCGACAAACAAAGCGATCGCAGATCATAAGGAATTGAAGTCGAAATGGCCTAGAAAACAATTTTTCATATCGATATAAATACTCATCTGAACTTTTTGCTCATATCATCATTCTAAGGATACTTTAGAGAGTATTTTCTACAAATTTCATCAACAAATTCCAAAAACTGTAGATGTGACGACGAGCGAGATACCAAAAATGAATCACAAATCGTCTTTAAAAAAAACATCATCCTCGTGGTTATCTCGAAAACTATAATAGATACAACTTTGTCGCTGAGGGAAAAAATATGCGCCATCTAATTTTCTATAAGAATACACTTTTCTATTAGGAGTTTCTCACTGAAACTTTACGGATTCTATATGTTATATACATCAAATTCTGACTTCTAGGAAATTGTATACTTTTTCGTCAACAGTTTATTATTAAAATTCTAGGAAATATTCTTCCTAAAAAATTTCTATCCAATTCTATCTTCTGTAATTTCGGGAATTTCTATCAAATTACATTCATTGCAAAATCTTATACTTCTTGATCAATATATTCTCATTAAAATAATGATGAGAGTTTTGAATGTCATATTTGATAGGATGGGATTTGATTTATTTAAAGAAAACGTATTAAAATGGATAGGAATTAATGATCGCATATTTCGGAGGATTGAATGGAATTTTAATAAAAAAAGGTATAGACATCTAGAGGAAGTACTGGAATATTGACCTATTTTTCTTTGATAAAAATCAACAGCATTTCTATCTCATAGTTTTAAATATAAATTGATTGACCTTTTTATTGGAAGACCGTGACACTACTGATAAACATGGTTATTTATGTTGATAGACTTTCTATCAGAAGCGTTTGATAGAAATGTAAAGGACATTTGAAAAATCACGGATACAGAAAATGTATTGAAAATTATTGATTTTTTCAATTAATTCATATCAAATTTGTTTAACACACTGCCGACAAATAGTGTCGGACCAATGACCGTTGCAAAGTCTATAACATTCTACTTTGAATGAAGCTAAGTTGCAATAATTTGGCTTTGTGGGTATTGAATGCTTATGTGAGAAAAAAAATCAAATTTTCGGTTTTTAAGAAATTTTTTTCTTTCACTTCAAAATTATTAGTAGGAGCGAGAAGAGTTTATTTATTAATTTGATATTTTGAAAAAGTATATATTTTTATGCCTATCTATGTTTTGGATGGCGCTATCATTTTTTAAAGTCAACGCTAATTTTAAATAGGCTACTTGGTTAATTGTTCAATACAATCCATCGGCAGTGCTAGATTATAAATGCTAGATAATAATTAATGAAGGAATCTGTATTATCAGCAGAGGATAACAGAAATTCTTAACGTCTTTTTAGACTTGATTGAACTACAAAATAAACATTTTTTAAATTAAATTTTTTTCTAAAAAAGATTTTCTCCTTCTCTGCGTTGGGAATCGAACCACAGAAGTTGTCATAGCCGGCCTGGCATTTTCCTTACAACTCACAGTTTACAACTCAAACTTTTCAAGGATTCTGTATTCTCATCAAAGAATAACAGAAATTCTTATCGTCTTCTCTGACTAGATGGAGCTATAAATTAAACATTTTTGAAATTAATTTTTGGTTAAAAAAAATATCTTCTCCTTCGCTCTGTTGAGAATCGAATCACATAACTTCAGATTGCTGGTGTATTTCTGAAAAACGATTCTTCTTTCGATTTTTCGGAAAAACCCCAATTTAATTTAAAGAAACTCTAATTCATAGCTCCATCTAGTTTTCGAAGACCTTAAGAATTTCCGTTAATCTTTGATGATAATACAGATCACTTGAAAAATTTGTCTTGAACATCTGGAAAAATAATGCGAAGGAGAAGATCTTTATCAGAAAAAAATTCATTTTAATAAGAATTAATGGTGAAATGGCCGCGTAATATAATTTTATGCTTAAATGACTTTTTTGCAGTAAAAAGCAATTCTCCAGGGTTTTATCATCCTTGGCAGGGCCATATGTATATAACTTATCACATGGTAATGACAAATATTTACGTATCATCAGACGTGCTCTGCAGTTATTGGTCATTTCGAACATTAATCGCACTGCTGGCACTTGATCGAAACAACAAATTAAATTTAGTGCGGTTAATTTCCCTCGATTTATTTGCTCGCTCCATTTGCGTTAGATGCAAGATGGCCGCTGTTTCATTTCCGCTCCAAGTAATTACTATTGCTTTTAACGGACCTGCCAGGAAGAGATTTTCAATTGCTTTAAGCTAATAAGCCATTCATAATTATGGATTTGATTGAGATGTTTAATTGGAATTCGAAGCGATTTCTGCTTAACAAATCCGGCTAAAATCATTGATGATGTAGACTATTTTTTGTAGCAAAATTAGTATGTAGTGAAAAAATACACTATAAATTTAAATCAGCCAGAATTTGGCTGCTTAAACTAAGCAAGCATGCTTTGACTGAAGAATCATTAATTTCTACTAACAAAACAGTTGTTAGTGAAATTATTTCTAAATTAAAAATGTTCATTAAACTCTTACATTTTATTTAATGATTACAATATAATAAACTGTTTGATTAATGCATTGAAAGTTATATGAATAAAAATCAGGGGTTTAATTATTGAAAGTTACTCATTATGTGATTCAAAATGATTTGTTTAATCGATAAAAGTTAGTATCTAGATCATTCAAAATTACTGAATTGGTCAGTGGGCGTTACTGAATAGATCAGTTTGTCTTTATTGGTAGAAAAAAATATTTTTGGTTTAAAAATACATTTTTTTTTTGATAAAGATGAATTATTTTAGTTTAAAACTCATCTCTATATTGGAAAATTAATTGCTTAAGGGCATGTGATACTCAGGAAATTGTATCGGTTTGATCAGTGTTAGATTCCCTCTGCTTTTTCCTTACAATAATAAAGATTTTGCCTTCAAAATCTGGAGAATAATAGCAGACATGCTAACGGACGTTTTTGGACTCTTTGTTTATCGGTTAATTAAAAAAATTTAAATTTGCTAAATTTGATGTGTTTGTATAATTTGAAGTTATGTGTATCACAATTCTCTCCTATAATTATTCTTAAGTGCTACCGATTGCATTGGTACTTTAAAATAGTGAAAAAATAGAAATAGAAAATCGATATTTTTCATTAAATTTAACACTTTAAAATATTTTAAATTATTTCTGTTGTTAAACTATCAACTGCTTTTGATTTAAAATTTTAATATTTTTGGAAAAAATTTCATCTATTTTTCTTTAAAAATCCATCTCTTTTACTGAAAATTGGACTATTAGGTTGAACATTGAACTACGTTGTTAAAAATTAATTTGATCGTTGAAGAGTTACGATTTTAGTTAAAAATACGTCTCGTTGGATGAAAACTAAATAATTTTGTTTAAATTAAATTCTTTTTGGTGTAAATATATTGAAAGAATTTTAGTCATATAAAAAATATATTGAAACAATTTTAGTCATTCCGTAACTAAATTTTCTATAATTTTAAGAAAAGCGCTAAACATCCCAGGAGAAATCAGTGGCTCAAATGTAGGTGCATTGGCATTCCGGTGGTGGGTAAAGATTTGTCTGCAATCAACCCTAGTGAATGAACTACTAATTTTGTTTAAAAAAAACGTGACGTGAAATTCTAGTATTTCTCTTTTCATCCTGATACGATATTTGCTGGAAGTGTGAAATGTAAGTGAAACAAGTTCAGTTTGTTTGAAAGAAGAGAAAAATCGCCAAGGAATCACGCTTCTATTATTCAAGGGTTAAAAGCGCGCCATGTCGTCGATTAGTTTTTCATTTTTTAACATTGTGCTAATTTTGCAACTACAGAAAGGCGCATTCAAGTCACAGAAAGAATTATTTGTTAAGGTTTTTCTTCTGTTCGAAAAAAAGTGCTATAAGTCAAAATAAGCAAAAGTATACTGTATATCGAAAATTACAAAAAAATTTTTTTAGTAAAATGGAATTATTTTTCTTATAAAAATTATGATTAAAATAGAAGATATATTTCTCAAACTATTTGTTGATTGGTTAATTCGATTTTAATACTGTTTCACTAAAAAAATTGTCTGCAGATTCAAGTTAGTAAATCACAAATTTAGAAATTAGTAATTTTATTTGATGATTAAATTTACTTCTAAGCGTTTCTAAAAATTATTTTTGAAAAAAAAGTTTGATTGTATATGTTTTTTTTTAAATATTGCGAAATAATTGTGTTCTTAACATTCTTTACAATTATACATAATTTTTGTAAACTTTATCAACATTTTAATGAGATGAAAAAAATTAAATGATGGTAACAGTTAAACAAATTTGAATGACTTAGGTCTTATTTTATGAGATCAATTTAAAGCTTTTAAGATTTTCAAACATTTCGAAAAAATATAGAAGACTTTAAATCTATTTTTGTAATTTTTTTTCAAATTTTAGGAAAAATTCGAGTCTTTTTAAAAGGTAAAATTTTAAAAATAATTCTAATTTCAGATGTTTTGATCAAAAGTATTTAAAGATTGTGAAAGGTTTACGAAAATTTTTTAAATATTCAAAGATTTCTTTTAAGCGTCGATGAGTCCTAAATATCTTTCAAGCTGACGCCAATTTTCTTGAAATTCTGTGAAATCCTGTAAGACAAGAAAATTTTCAAAAATTTCGTAGATACTGTTTGAACTTATCCGAAATCTTCAACAATCTTTCTAAACTTATTCGAGAAGCCTTTTTGGACTAAAAAATTTTGTTTGGTTTAAAATTGAACTATTTTTTTGAAGACGATGAAATGTTAAAAAGAAATAAAGTAAGTTCAGGATTTTAAAAAATTATAGAAAAACTTGACATCAGTTTAAAAGATATGTCAAGGTTCTAGAACTTTTGGAGAGATATAAAAAATAATTCAAGAGAATATTAAAAATGATGTTAAAAGATTTAATTTATCATTATTATTTTATTTAAAAGATGAATTAAAAAAAAATTATGAATGAATAAAAAAAAATAAAAAATTTTACTTTTTCGAAAGATCTGAAACCTTCCAAATTTTTTTAGATGTTCTCAAGAATCTCAGGCAAATTATATTTGTATAACCGTAAAAAGAAAAAGAAAACGAAGAAAATTGAAAAATAAATAGTCATTCGGATTTTTTATTTTATATGCGGCATCATGTTTCCTCTCAAAGTAATAATTGGAAACATTTTTTCTCTCTTTTGATGAAAAATCGCGTTTTTGGTTTGAAATTATTATCGATGGACGAAAATTAATTGTTTAATTAAAATTGTGATTCGAAATTCAAAATGTTTTTGAATTTTCTAAATAATCTTAAAAAAAAAATAATAATACTTTAAAAAGGCTCCTAAAAACTGTACGTTGTGAGTCTTTTTTTCTTTGGAAATTAGCATTTTTAACCAAAATCGTCAAGACACCTAAGTTTGCAACAAGTTTGGGCTATTTTGGCGTCTTAGATCGAAGATAGGCATTTCTCAACAAATAGGGTTAGTTTTTAATGAATCAAATTTTTTCTACAATTTATGTTGTTTCGGTTTTGCTAGCGTTTTTTATCGAAAGTTTCGAGTTTTAAACAACAATCATTAGATTTTAAAGGGTCTAATTTTTTTAGCCCTTTCAGGTTCTATTACATTTTTTTTACAAGAAAATGGTTATCTTAAACAAAGATTCTTAAAATAAAAATAAAATGGATTTCAAAAGAAAATTCACTACTTAACAAATTCTTTTGGATTTTGTTGGCGTCTTAAGTACACCGTGATTTGTATTTTCAGTAAAAAAATGGTTAGGCTTCAATCAAGTCCGTTAGCCTACATTTTGGAACAATCTAAGGTTTTAATTTAATTAATATGAGGTTTAATGTTCTTCCCCGTAAATCAGCTATTTTCACAAACGAGATAAAAAATGTTTGAAATATTTCACGTGTTCTTATGTTAGTGTTTTTCGTTTGAATCTGCTATTGATATTAAAAAAGTATATATTTTTTAATTAAATATAACAATTTTGTTGTAAAATTCTTATTTTTTAGTTGAACATAAATTTTTACCGAATTTTTAACGATATTCCATTTTAGTTAAAACATTTTTCTTTATTAGTTCAAATTTCAACTGTTTGCTTGAAAATTAATCTGTTTTGATTTTAAGGATTTAACTTATTTGTTGAAAAATCCACTACTTGATTGAAACTTGAAATACTTTGATGAAAAATATTTTTTTTTGGTAGAAAATTCATAACTTCAAATATTAATCTTCAACAGTTATCAAAAATGTTGTCTTTGTTTTTCTTTTCTATTACTTGAGATAATATATACTACTATATTAATTGTACAAACATTTTGTATTAATAATACATTTATGTTTTAAGTAAAGAATTGCGTGAGTGAAAAAAATCAAAAGATTTTTTCCTTGATTGAAATTTTTTTTTTAGTTAGCTTCAAAAGGTCTTTTTTAGTTTGAATTTTTTTTTAACGTTCGAAACACTTCCAATTTTAATCGCCTGTTTGAATGTTTTCTTTTTATTGAAACTGTATAAGTACAAATTTCAAAATTTTGTCAAAAGGGGCAGTGGGCCAGATCTAAATTGACACTTGAATCTATACATTTTTCTTATATTATCTTCAAATATGAAAATTACTCACCTTTGGGATCCCAAACAAATATGTTGCAGAGAATTTCTTACTATGCGTATATTACATCATACTAACACCTTGTAACCTAAAAGCTTGTGGATTCAGGTGGGAAATATTTTCTTCACGGACATTAATCATTCGTCGTTATTCCAGGTTCGGATAGCGAAGTTAAAAACAAAAAACATTTTTTTTTTTTTAATATAAAAGAAATCCTTTAAAAATAAATTTGCATGTAAGAAAATAAGTTCTTATTAACTTTAGGAATTTTAATAGTTGGATTTATCAAATTTAATCTCAATTTTTCGGAATTTCGTATATAAAAATTAATAATCTTTGCAAAATTTTTGTTTTCTGTGCATAATTTCATTTCAAAAAAATTGTGAAAAATTAATAAAAATTTTCATATCATTTCCCGAAATTTCAAGAACAAAATGTAGAAAATTCCAATTATTTAGAAGCATTTCAACAACTCAAAAAGTTTTTAAAAGAGAATAAAAAATTTCCTAAGTTTTATGGGAAAATTCAATATGATTTTTTTAAAAAAAATCTATTTTCTAAAGAAAATTTTAAAATATTTTAAAAGGTTTCCTGAAGAATTGAAACTTATTTTTTAGTTTGAAAAATTAATTTTAAGAGAATATTTTAAATTATTTTAAAACATATTCAAACTTTCCCAAAAATGTCGAAAAAAAAATCTGGAAGATTTAAAGGCAATTATTGTGATGACTTGAGTCAGTTAAAAAGATATTTAGAAATTGTGAAAACATTAAAAATATTTCCAAATTTTCTAAAATCTATCAATATGGTTTTCTCCTAAAATTATAATTTGGTTGAATTTTTTTCTTTCTTAACTAAAAAATCTTCTTTGCCTTAAAGTGCATCTATTTTGGTATAACTTTCATATTTTTGGTTGAAATATGCAATTTTTTGTTGGAAAATTAATCGTTTTTGTTAAGGAGTTAACTATTTTGTTGAAAATTCTCATTAAAAAAAATTTCAATCTGTTTTATTTCAACTTAAAATCTTTTTTAATTGAAATGTCAAATATTACACTTTTAGTTTAAAAAATGTTTGTTGTTTAAAGCTTCACTGTAAGGTTAAAAGTTAAACTATTTATTTAAAAGTGCATTTTTTTTTTAAGACTCACCATTTTAGTTTAAAATTATTATTTTTTTAGCAACTATTTCGTTGAAAATTGGTCGTTTTGGTTTGAAAAATATGTTCGCTAAATATGTTGTTAGAAATTCTTCTTTGTTTAAAAATGCAAATATTTTTCACTTGAAATTAAAATCTTTTTTATTTAAAATAAGAGTCTTTCAAAATTTGAATTATTATAAACTAAATTATTAGAAAATCAATTTTTGGTTCAAGGTTCATTAATGTAGTTGAAAATTTTATTTAAAAAATTCAGCTTTTTTGGTAGAAATTTTATCTCTTTTGGGTAACAATAAAATTATTTATTTCAAAATGAATATTTTTGGTTAGGCATTCAAAAATGTTGTTAAAAATTCGTCTTTTTTGTTGAATTTCACTCTTTTTTTTGAAAATGTAAATCTGTTTTCAACCAATAGGAATAATTTCATTACTCTTTAAGAATTTATTTTGTTTGACTGGAAGTTTAACTACTTGGTTAATATTTGCAATACTTTATTTAAAATTCATTTTTTATGTAAGGATTTATAATTTTAGTTGAAAATTTAACTCTTTAGTTCAAAATGTAATTTGTTTTTAAAACTTCGTTTTCTTTTTAATTAAATAATTTTGAATAATTTTTAATTTATCTATTCCACTTTTTGTTAAAAATGTATCCTGTATGGTAAAAATTGAACTAATTAGTTGAAAATTAATCTAATCTACTTCAAATTACCTATTTTTTAAAAATATATTCCTTTCGTTGAAAAAGGAAAGTATTTGGTAGGAAATTCCTCTCTCTTTAAAAAATGAAGATTTTTTCTGTTAGAAGTAATCTGGTTAGAAAATAAATTTTTTAATTGAGAATGCAATAGTTTTTAAAATAAATTTGTTTTTTTTTTAGATGAACTTTACTGTTTTTTTTTTACTTAAAATTAAATTTTTGTTTTATTGAAATATGAATTATTTATTACATGTTTCTTTAAAAATTCCTATTTTTTAAATTGAAAATTGAAGTATTTGATTAAAAATGAAGATTTTGTATTTTTATATAACTCCACTAAAAAATTGATGAAGATACATTTATGGCCGATCCTTTGTGAATGTATGCTGTTCGCTTTCAATCCGATACGTTTACGAGCACTTGTGTCAATTTGAACTCACATACAGTATAAAAGAAATTTTCAACTACGAATTTCAACAGTTTAAAAAAAATACAACACGGTTCAGAATTTCGAGAGCAAAATTGAATTAAAAAATGATAGTGATTCTTTTTTCGTTCGCTTTCTTGAGTGTTGCTATTTCATCGATTCTCGCGAAGCCCTTTGTTAACAATGAGGACTCGGAACAAAACGTGTTAACTGGAGACATTATAAATCAATTTGATAATGACTGGAATGATTTAAGCAACGATTTGATTCAACCAGAAGACATACCAGTACCTAAAAATTCAGAAATTAGTGACAAACGTTTTTTGAATTTAATTCCGGAAAGTTCTATTCGACGAAAACGAGCGCTCACAATTTTGGACCAGTATAATAATCCAAATACTCAAAACCAAATTCCTATCCTCACTAATAATCCGAATATCCAGGTAGAAAAGTCGGATTTAGACTTGATTGAAAATAACAAGTACAGTTCATCGGTAAATAGAAATCAGATTCTCCATTCAGGGCTCTCGAATTTTCAAGGAAATCCGAATATTTTCAATAGCCAACATATTCCGAAAATGCCAACTCTAAATCTTAAAAATATACTTTCAAATATAGGTAAAGTACCACAGTTTCAAAGAAGAACCGAAGTTCCAATCAATTCTAATCATCGGACTGGAATAGCCAACTTTTTCGGTACTCAAAATCAACAGAACGGAATTCCTAAGTTTCCTATGAGCACAAACAACCAGGATGGATTACCGAATTCTTCATGGAATTTTAATACTCAAAATGGATTCCCACAATTTTCTTCAAATTCGAATCCCTTGAATGGATTTCCAAATTCACATTTTGGTTTGGATCCTCAGAAAGAAATGCAAAATTTGAACTTACAAGAATTGATGACAATGCACGAAATATTAAAAATGGAGGCTAGAAATAATAGAGATAATAATATTTTGCAACAAATGCTTGCAAATTTTGATCGTTTTATGAATGGTGTTAAAGAATTTCTTGGAAATATGACTGGAGGATTATCAACTCGTGTCACGAATGACATTCATAATTTGTTTGCTAATGGATTTCCTTTTTTGAATAGGAATTAAACGTGAGTTTATTTTTAGTTCTTAAACTATCTAGTGTTCATAAAAGATATTTTGGTTTTTAATTACTAGCTACTAAAAATTTAAACATATCCTTATCATAAAAAACGAAATTTTTTTTCTTCAAGTACTTTTTAAGTTATTTATGAATTTATTACAGAGAGAAGAGTCTAGCCATGGAAATTACCAAAAATTTATTTCTCTACATGCAAAGACGTCACCATTGATACATGATGGAAACATTTTCTACTGTTTAATAAGAAGTTTGAACCAAAGAAAAAAATATATTACTAATCAATTAAAATTTACATGTAAATCGATTTTTTCGTTTTGTATACATTTAGTATCAATATTCTTTCAGGATTGTGTATTAAATAAAGTGTTGGTAGGCAATAAGTAAATAGATTAATATTTTAAAATAAAATCTTTTGATAAATGTGTATAATTTAAGCTCTGTTAGAATGATAGAATAAAAACAAAAACACAATACTATATATAAATTTTGTTAAATAACTAGAAGTTTACGCTGAAAAAATATATTTTTTTTTCTATACAATACTTAAAGATACTTTACCCATTTCTTTGAACATCATTTATAATACAATAATATATGTAATATGAATATTTTTCCCAAATATTGAAACTATGTGCCACAGTTTTTAAGTATCCTTACTTTTTTAATAAATTCAATGCCCCATTAATGGATATCCCATTGGTTAATAATCCATACATGGATTTACAATTTTTACTATTTCCTATTAATGAATTCCTTTGTTGAATGATTATATATTTAGAAAAAAAAATTTGAATTTCTTGATTATGACCATGGATGCACACTGAATTTTGTTGACTTCTTTTCTATAAAATTATTAATTGTAGGTCTTTCGAATGATAATGTTCCTATTTTTGAAGATTTAGATTTCAGCTTAATACAGTATCATCACAATGATAATAATTTCGTGGGATTTTAACATCTTGTCTGAATCAGTAACAGAACAAATTGTGAATAATTTTGTTCAGAATTCACTGCGAAATCTGAGTAGGTAATACTTTAAGTTACTATAATTGTTCAATTCAGTTCTATGACCCCCAGATTAGATTTCAATATGGTGATTGATTTAGATCAGATTGCAGTTTATAGGGTAATATGGTTTTATGGTACTGGGGTTTGGAAATTGATGTTGCAATAAACGATTTCCCGTAACTTTGAAATTTTCAAAAAATCTTGCTCAACTTTGACAAAGCTCCTCAATGATAAACCTTTTTTGTTTTGAGGATATCTGAATTTAGATTTTTCTTTTTTATTTATCTTTGCAAAGTTGTTCTTACCTTATTGATTTTGGCGCAAATAAGAGATGCCTTTCTTAATAAAGTATTCCATATAATAAATTCTTGCACGATGGTCTCTGATGCTGTTGTTTGTAATTGTATCAATTTCTGATTGATTACTTATGATGGAAGATCAAACTCATTTATAATTCACACTTTTTCATAAGGAAACTCATTGCAGGTGTTAAAGAGAGATATGTTGCTGGAAGTGAAATTGATTCTGATGATGATGATTACCTTAACTTTACCTTTTCATTTATACCCTAGTACCCTACTACCCTAATATTAATACTTATTATTGGAATCTATATTGGTTTTTTGATTAATCATAAAGACGATGAATGTTTCAAATCGTTGTTATTCTTAACATTATTGTGATACTTTTCTTGTGCGGCTTGTCTTCTTCTTGGATATTTTAAGTAAGATATAGGTAAGGTCATCGGCCGTGGAAGAATTGGTGGTGAAAACATATTCACCATAGGTGGTGCGTATATGTTTACTATAGGTGGAAATGGTCGCAAAAATTGCACGTATCTTAGGCCCAGTTGCTTTATAATTGATTTACAATCCATACCATCTTCAACTGATTTAAATAAAATGTTACGCATTATTTCTGGACAATCTTCGGGTCGCATATCTATGAATTCAGAACCAGTTACTAAACAATCACAAAGTGTTCCTGTTATTGGAGAATGTGTGGTCATGGGTTTCTGCGTTGATGACATCCTAGGCCTACTCGATGTAATCTCTATACAATTGGGTTCTGTATCTTGAGTATCCACAATAGAACCTGATGTTGTTTCTTTTGAAGAATTCCACGATCTAGACAAAATGTCTTTTCTTGCAGAATTAAAATAAGGGTAATCAATTTTTGGTTTCACTTTTGGGTAGTACTTAAATTTTTCCAATCCTTCAATGACCAGAGTTCCACCAGAATTAGCAGAATTTTCTTTCCTCACATCTTTCGATTTTAGTTTTGATTGTTTACCTTCCTTATTAATGTTCTCGCGGCCATTTTCCGGCTCTTCTCTGCTTGAAATTGTTTCTGTATAGAGATCATCCGCCAAAATGTCATGAAATAGGTCTTCAAGTCTCTTGATTCTATGATGTAGAGATCTTGTCTTCCCTCTTAAGAAATATAACAGTGTGAGAATAATGAAAATTTGGAAAAATTTGGGCATCTTGTTCCACAGTTGATAAATGAATAAATTTTTTACATGTTTTCAGCGTTTGATCTACTGTTAAGATTACGGTAGCACTGAAAATCATGCCGGTCGTTCAAGTCAGTTTTATGCTACAAGATTGAGTTCTAAATTTGTGATTGTACATATCAGATTACACTTTATGGGTCGATGCATTTTCATGGTACAGTCAGAGAAAATAATGTATCTCTGTTAGCTTGAAGTGAAATAAAACTGTGTCTCATTTTTATATTATTGTTAGAAATATTTTTAATTGCTAGTTAATAGTGACAAAATTATGTGAATAAGAATACCATTTTTAATATTTGTAAAATGAGTTGAAATCGTATTTTTCCTGGTTAGTTGGAGGTTTGTTTATTCAGTTATCTCTTATGTTTAGTCAGAAAAACTTTAAATCAATTTTATATTTATTTTCTAGTAAATTTTCTAATTCAAAATTACAAAGTTATTGAACGAGCTTCTTTTTTGGCTTACAAGTTACAGGTATGTCTGGTAAACCTGCTCTGTTGTGCATAATCCTTAATTTTCAATTATATTTCAATTTATCGAAATCTTTTGTATTTTCTTTGTAATTTAAAAGCCAATCTCGTTTAGGCGATTGGTTGTTTGGATCACCGGATGAAAGTCCACGTAAAGAATTGATTGTCAGTCTATTTGAAGTCCTTGTTTGTTGTCCACGCTTTTATTATGGAAGTATTCCTTGTTTTCCTTTTAATGGAATATATTCAAAAATTTTAATTCCGTATATAATCAACATTCCACCGTTTCGGATTTCGCCTGCATTGGGTCGGAGTTGCAGTTTATTCAATTTTTTTCTTCTATGTCTCAGAAGAGCTTGATTATAATTAAAATCTTTCATAGGTCCAGAAGTTACGGTGTCAGATTCACCTCCTAGATTTTCCTCAGAATCACCTCTCAAAGTTTCTTGAGAATTACTTCCTAAAGTTTCTTCAGAATCACCTCCTAAAGCTTCTTCAGAATTACTTCCTAAAGCTTCTTCAGAACCACTGTAATTACTTCTTTCAGTTTTGTGATTTTTTACTGGTTTTAGTTGCAAAGTATGAACTTGAGATAAATAAATTATGAGAGCAACGCCCGTGTAGAAATTTCCCAGGTTGGCCCTACTACAACAAGGTTTCTGGTCGGATCCTGGCCGGGCTACCTCTGGCTGGGTTTCATGGACAGGAACCGGTCGGCGGCCGGTCGGGCTTCATATTTCTCAAATCACCAAGTCGGGAGCCGGCTGAAATAAGCTGTTTTAAATTCTGTAAAAAGCATCATTACATTTTTCTGAATGTTTTCACTTATTAAAAAAATTTGTTATCAATTTTGGTATGTGCATCAGCAAAAATGTTACAATTTGTACTATTTTCACACAATGTTTAGTATGTACACTTTCAAATTTACCGCCATGGGTAAATGCGTCATGGCTCTGCGTCTGGCGAATGCGTAGACACTCACTAATTTTCAGTTTCGCACTTCGAACGAGAGTGCACATTGCACTTACAGCGCGTCATTTCCTCGAAGTTTGCAAATAAAATCGAGATCCGTAATTAAAATCAACTTTGTTTCAGTAATCAGTCTGAAAACACCACTTGGTTCGCGGACAATTATTAGTTTCAATTGAATTATACTCTTGCAAATACATTTTTTCTGTGTACCTCCCTAACCTAAAATCACCACGTGGTTTTCGACGTGAAACAGTTGCTACGAGTTTCTATTATGAGTGGTGAAAATTTTACTCCAATTTCCTTGCCAGAATTGGGAAACTTGATTTGACCTTTAAAGTTCACCGTATTCTTTACGATGAGCGTTAAAAGACAAAACAAGTTACAAATTTCTCGCCTGAAGCATTATTTTTAACTGCATCGTGGCCTGATTATCCGACCGGAACCCGGCCGGTATTCAAGCCGGGATCCGAACAATTTACCGTGACGTTTTTAGCCGGATTCCAGCCGGCTTTCCCGACCAGCGCCCAGCTTAAACCGGGTCTATCCGGCCGGTACCCGGCCGGATCCCTGATTAAATCCCTACACGGGCAGCTGTGATTTGAAAATATTCTGACATATCTGCCAGCAGTCAATAGGCCTAACAGTTCTGAACTTATAATTTTGTCTGAATTTGGATTTTTCACTGGTTTTATACTTCTAGTTGTACTGTAAATCATATTTGTCGTTCTTGGCAATTTTCTGTCAAAATGAAAATGAAAAATAGTGATTGCGTTAGACGTTTATAGTTAGGCAGAAATTATAGATTTATAATGAACATGAATAATGGTTAATTATAAACCCGGTTTGCGAAAATGAATCATTGAAATAAACTTCTGACTGAAACAGGTAAATATTATTTGCAAACATTTGAATGGTTTTTATGAAAAACGTTTGTCTTCTCTTTGGCATGGTGAGGAAATTAATTCTTTAAATTTTTACATAATTTTAAATGCAATTATTTGGTTTAAAAGGTATGCATTTTGTTGTAAACTGTCATTTTATGTAAAAAAACTAATCTTTTCGTTCAAGAATTGAGCTGCTCGATTGAATGTTTAACTACTTCTTTTAACATTTATTTTGCCACTTGAAGATATATCTCTTTGCCTGAAAATATAAATATTTTGTCGAAAATTAATTTTTATTTGGTTAAAAATTAATTTTTTAAACTGAAAATTTAACTATTCCATTTTTGGTTGAGAATTTATATGTTTTAGATTGAAATTATTATTTTTTGTTTGAAAATATAACTTTTTGTAGAAAATTCATCATTGTAAATCGAAAATTCAACTGTTTAGCTGAAAATTCGTGTGTTTGGGTTAAAATTTTATTATCAATATAGAAAATTTTACCATTTCGTTAAAATGAAATTTTTTGTTTAAATTCATATTTTTGAGATAATTAAACTAGCCTTTAGAGAATTAACTTTTTTCGTTTGCAAATTCAACAAATAGGTTGGAATTTTTTTCTCTCTTCACTGCAAATTATTTTCTGGTTTAAAATGACCTTTTTGTAGAAAATTCGTCTTTTTTAGTTCAAATCCAACTGTTTTTTATTTAAAATTAAAACATTTTTTATTTGAAAAATATTTTTTCTGGAAGTATTCATTTTTTTGATTTAATTCGACTGCTTTTGATTTACAGTAAAAATATTTTATCTTGAGAATTAATATTTTCAATTGAAAATTCAACTATTCAATTGTAAGTTGAACTTTGTTTTTAAAAATTCATTTTTTTATGATAAAGATGTATAATTTCAGTTTAAAATAAATATAATTTGTTAAAAATTGAATTCTTATGTTAAAAATAAAAATATTTGGTTAAAAAGTCATGTTTCCTCTTCTAAAATTGAACTTCTTTGCTGAAAATTCGAGTTTTTGGATTGAAAATTTATTTTCTTTTAACTCGAAATTCATCTTTTTTGTATAAGACTTTTTATTGGAAAATTGAATTTATTAATTATTATTATTAATTTAAATTGAATTGAAAATTTTTAAAAACTCGTCTTTTTATCTTGAAGATTGAACTATTTGGTTAAAAATGTATCTGTTTGTGATTGAAATGAAATACTTTTTGTTTAAACATTGTGCCAATTGGTTAAAAATTAAACTTTTATCTTAAAAATTCTTTTTTGTGACTTGAAGGTTCCACTATTAATTTGTAAATCTAACTATTTGGCCTGAAAGTAATCACTTGAAAAAAACATAAAAACTGCTAAAATAATCTTTTTCGACTGAATTCAACTTTTTTTGATTAAAAATAAAAATACTTCTTGGTAGAAATGTCACCTTTTATTCTTATTAAGGCATTTATCTGATTGATTAAACTCGAATAATTTTGTATAAATATAAAATGTTTTTTTTATATAAAATTAGCTACTATATCTTACGTGGAGAATTAATATTCTTTGAATAATTGATGAATATTTTTAAGCTTAAACTGGCTCTTGAAAATTCATTTTTTATGATGAAGTAAAATTTCACTCATTTGTTAAAATTTTAATTATCTCGTACAAAACTAAATAAATTTTTCACCATTTGTCTTTTTGGCTTGAGAATTCAACTATTTAGTATAAAATGCAATTATTTTGTTGAAATTTCATTCCGTTTTGCTTGAAAACTACTTGGTTGTAAATTTCACTGTTTGGTTGCTAATTATTATTTTTTTTAATGCAAACGTTTGTTCGACAACTTCTTGGTTCAAAATGTAAACGTTTTCTAACGAAATCGTTTTTTTCTGCTCAAAATTTCAACTATTTGATTGTAAATGCAACTGCGATTAGCTTAAAATAGATTTTTGGCTTGTTGAAGATTCTAGTATTTGATTAAAAAATTAATCATTTTGGAAGACAAAAATGGGAAAATTAAAAAATGTGACGCACGCGAAATTAACACATTTTGGAAGAACTTATGATGTGTAATTGAATCCGTTTAAGTACTGAGTGATGACTAGAGAAAAATTTATGCCATTTAAAGTAACTGTTTCTTCTGTACACTAAAAAGTTTTTTCAAGTAATTTATCAAAGTTTTGTCGTTATCCTTAAAACAGGATAAATGCAATAACAAATTTAATATTTTTTATTGAAAACTTACATATTTTTGAGTTTAATCAATATTTTGATACTCATAACAATTTATCCGTCTGTCAATAATAGAATGTTTCTTGACCTGAATAGAATTTCCAAATATTTTAAATGGCCAAAATATTCCGAAAAATCAAACTCTAAATCTCCAAAATTTACTTTCAAAGAAGAATCGATATTCCAATAAATTCTAATCATCGGACTGGATCACTAAATTTGTTAGTAAATCAAAATAAACAAGACGGAATTCAACCAGAATGGATTATTGAATTTTTTAGGAAATTTAAATTATAAAAAGACTTTCAAAAATCACCTTTTGCTTTACATCATTGGAAAGAAATTGAAAATATGAACTTACCAGAATTCGCGCCAATGTACGAAATATTGAAAACGGAGGCTAGAAATAACGAAAATAATTATATTTTTCAGCCAATGCTTACAAACTCTGATTGTTTCATGAACGATTTTGAAGGGCTTTTTGAAAATATGACTGAATCAAGTCGTGTCACGAATAACATTCACAATTTTTTCTTAATAGACTTCCGATTTATGAATAGAAACTATAAGTGAGTTTATTTGTAGTAGTTTATAAATTGTTAAGATTTGATAAAGGATATTTTCATTTTTTATTGCTCGTTTCCTAAAATTTAAATATTTCTTCTTCATAAAAATCAATATTTTCTTTCAAAGAGATTTTTAAATTATTGAAGTATTTCTTACAGAGAGAACAGCGAGCAATAATCACTCTAAAAAATAAATCCCTTAATTCCTATTCTATCATGATACACTCATTTGAAAATACTTTACCAATTTCTTTAAATATTGGTCATTATAGAATAATGTCTATAACCGGAATATATATTTTTCAATCATAAAAATCTTCTGTCGCAGTTTGGAAGTATTTCTCCTTTTCCTTAAGATCGATACCACATTACTGGATATCTCTTTGTTTTATATCCCATACGTGGATTTTCCATTGATAGATGCCTCATTCGTGGAGATTCTCTTGTTGGATGATTCTTTATTGGAAAAAGGAGTTTTGAATCCCAATTTTTTATTTTCCAATTACCTTCTTTCTCACGAAGCATCATCATTAGCATCAATGACACCGTTAGTATCATTGTTATCCACACCATATTGTGCCCTCATTGGTTTTGGTATTGCAAATCAGGATTTTGGCATTGAAGAATTGTTCTTATCACTAAATTGATTATAACCACAAACGTTCATTGATGTCTCACAAATCATTAGAATATGAATTTATGTTATTTGAATTCTTCCCATTAAGGAATTGTGCTTTCAATATGTCGTCAAAATGTTCATAATTGTTACTATTGAGTTTCGGAATTAATTTTGATTTCACGTATCTAGCATACACTCCCGATCAACGAGTGTTGCCCACCCTGAGCGAAATTGGTTAAAATCAAAAGTTTTATGCCTCTGTCAAAAACGCACGCATAAAAAAATCCAAATTGGTTTCAAAGTTTGAGTCATAGCATTTCAAATGCAATTGGCTTTGTCAAAAAAATTTAATTAAATTTTTTAAAGTAGAAAAACAATAATTGTTTTTTTTTTCATTTTTTTTGCTCCCAAACAAACGTGTGTAATTTCTGTAGGAAATTTCAAATTAAAAAAAAAAAAATAAAAAAGAAATAGATGCGTATTTGTATTGTCTTTAAAATCAACTATAAATCTATGCATTATAAAAAAGAACTCGAATAAAAACTGTTCGTTTTTATATGTAGAATAAGTATTTGTGAAGAAAAAATTATTTTGGGGGAAATTAAAAACAACTTTTAATTACTTTTTTTTAATTAATATTTTTTAACTTTTATACATGAAAGAATATAGTTAACAGATTTGTAACTTAATCAAATAAATTGATAAGTACTAATGAAAATAGTATATTTCAATTGCATTTATTTTTTATTGACATTTATAATAATCATCGAAAATTGAAACTAACGCTTAATTAAACTAAACTATGAACATTTATATTTATTTTTAAAGCTAGAAAATGATTTACTTTCTTTCGTTATAAGGCATTTACAAACTTTAATTATGTTGAAAAAAGATTTACTGTTACAAATATGTTAGGTATTTTTAACGTTTCATATTCTGAGGAATAGGATTTATAGAATAAGTATATATTAATACAGTTGTAAAATGAAATAGTGTATTGGTCAACCATACCTTATCAATTTATAATAATTACAACAAAAGAATTTATTAAAATTGTTATCAAAAAATAAAAATCAGCGGTTTAAATTCATTACAATTGTTATGTTTATTATACAATTGAAACAGTTCAATTTATATTTTACTCGTTATATATCGTTTAAATTACCAAATTTTATAGTGCAATATTTATTTCTTAATTATTTTTAAAGTGCAAAAAAGATTGCGATCTTTAGAAACCATTGTAACGAATAAAAGTTTTTTTATCCTTTGATAGCAACTTTTGTTAGTTATTTTATTAGTAGCAGTTGAACATTCATTTCACTCATAATTTGCGTTAAAAATTTTTTAATTACATATTTTCAATCACATTTCTACTCTATATCCTGATGAAATTGTAATAAATTTAAACTGCTTTCCAATTCTCTTAATATAACTTTAATATGTTATTTTATTAATAATGTTGAAAATTTTTGTTAACAATAATAATTTGGGGCGTTTAAAAAAACATTTTAACCGCATATATTACTTAATATCTCTAGTTTAAATAAAATTTTTTTAACAGTATGACACTTATTTGGTAATTATTATCAAAGTCAACAAAAAAGATTGTAATCTTTAAAATCAATTTTAACTAATTAAAAATTGTTTTCATATCTTTTGGTAACAATTTTAGTTAGTGATTTTATTAACACTGAAAGAAAATTCATTGTACTAATTATTTGGCTTGAATAATGTTTAACTGTATATTTTCTATAACATTTTTAGTCTATATATCGCGCTGAAATACAAAAATTTTCTTATAGTTCATTACTTTTTTGTTAATTATTTTCAGAGTGATCTAAAAATATTGCGATCTCTAAGAAAATTGTAATGAATTTAAAATATGAAAAAAAATAATTAAAACAACTTTACTGAATTATTTTATTAACAACAATTAAAAATTCATATTAATAATAATTGGCGTTACAAAAAGTTTGATTGCATATTTTCGATAACATTTATACTCTATATATCCCGCTGAAATTAAATTTTTTTTCTTATAGTGCAACACTTTTTGCCAATTATTTTCAAAGGGAATTTTCAAGGTTTTTCGATAACTTCGTTAATGAATTATTTGATTAACATTATTGAAAATTCATGTTACCGTTGAAAAAACTTGTTATAAAAATATTGAGATCTTTAAAAACAATTTTTAATGGCTTTGAACTGTTTCAAAATGTTATGACAACTAAAATTAGTTGTTTTATGAATATTAATTGAAAACGTTGAAAAATAATTCAGATAAAAATATGTACCATTCCAATAACGTATCCTTGCTATCGGATGTCTAAAATTGTCATAACTTAATCATAAAGCAACAAAAAAATTACAAACAGTCTGGTTTTATAATTATAAAAGCACAAAAACTAAGATTTATGAAACTTTCCCCATGTATTTGAATAATTTACGGGTTAAAAGAGGTGCGTTCCGCTTGCACCTCCACAACGAAATTTTAGTTCTTTTATGCCATAATTTTGGGCTTTTTCGGGCACTGATCCCGATTTTGGGGCTCTTTTAGTTTTCTCAAAAATCCTAGTTTTGGGTGGAGGTGCTGGCCGTTAGCACCTCTAGTACAGAAAATTTGAAAAATTGAAAAAGCAACAGCGCCAAAATTTTGGGCTTTTTTTGGGCTCTTGAAAAATGCAAAAATTAAATTTGAAAGAAGAACCCCTATTTTCTAAAAAGTACCCTTAAAATTAAGTATGCACCTAAACTAAATGTAAGCATATCAGAGTTTTGGGTTTTTTGGGCTCTTCCTAGACACCAATGCGCATTTTTGGGCTCTCTCATTTTTCTGAAAAAAGCCCGATTTTTAGGTGGAGGTTCTGACCGCTAGCACTTCCAGCACAGAAAATTTGAAAAATTGAAAAAATAAACAGCCTTATAATTTTGAGCTTTTTTTGGTCTCTATGAAAATTAAAAAATTAAATTTGAAAAACAACTCCTACCTTCTAAAAAATACTCTTAAAATAATATTCCACGTCAGCTATGAAATTCTCTTATCACATAGGAACCTAGTTTCACCTTCCATCAATTAAATCGGTAAAAAAATACTCAAAATTAAAATTAATCACCACAGGCACCTTTCCAAGCTGCTAGTAGATATACTCGTATTAACCCTCACAGTAACATTCCACAACCAATAGGAACCGCCCCTATCAAATTCTATGAATCCAGTCTCAGCTATCTTCAACTAAAACCGCCACAAAGTACCCCTATCATATTTAACAAACCAAGCTTCACCTTTATTAGATATATTTACCGTTTAGTTGGTTGACTTTTAGGGGTGGCGGAGGGTTACTGTGAGGGTGGATATATCTAATAAAGACTAAGGAATCTGTGTGTTATGATTATATTTAATGAGAAGTATTTTTTACCGTTCCAATAAGTGAAAGATGAGATTGGCTTTTTTAAATGTGGTGAGGCTAGTTCTTAGGGGTTGTGGAAAGTTACTGTAAGGGTAATTGTATCTCATAAAGTCCTAGAAATCTGTCTACAATGATTATATTTAATTAGAAATATGTTCTACTGTTTTTATTAATGGAAGATGATACTTTCTTCTTTAAATATGATGGGGTAGTCTCTAGGAGTTTTGGAATGTTACTGTGAGAGTCGATATATCTACTCAGGTCCTAGAAATCTGAATGTAATGGTTATATATAATTTTTAATATTTTTTACCATTTGAATTCATGGAAGGTGAGACTGGCTTCGTTAAATGTGATACAAGAAGTTCCTAGGTGTTATGCAATGTTACTGTCAGGGTATATCTATTTTATACTCAAGTCCTCGAAATCTGTGTGTAATGATTATATTTAAGTAGGAATATTTTTTGCCGTTTCAATTGATAGAAGATGATAATTGCTTCAATAAATGTGATAGGTGCAGTTCCTAGGGGTTGTGGAATGTGACTGTGAAGGTTTAGTGTATATATATATAATTAAAAATTTCTTATAAGGACAACCGCAGGATTTCGCCGGGAGCGGGTGCTAATCTGGTCACAGTCTGTAAAGGAATCAATACGACGATCCAGAAAAAGCCTCGTGCACCCTAAGAACACGGAGCGACCCAAGGACTATCGCCTTCTGAATTTTTCCCGCAAGTGTTTTAGCATATGGTTGACACGCAGGGATGCTTTT
>NC_046664.1:49967265-49981461 GCF_010883055.1 Belonocnema kinseyi
TATATTTTGGTTTTGTTCAATATCTTTATTTTCAGTTAGAAGTAGTTGTTAGTGTTATGAGGTGTTTTCGGAAAATATAATTTCTTATTTTTGGTTGGCACAAAATTAGCTCAGACCTGCGGTATATGTTTTCTCGCACTTATTCCACATCATTCTCTTTAGGTAATCCTTTCCATATTTTTTTAAGGATTCGCTTTGATTTTTTGAAATAATTTCTGAGTGTTTTGGGAAGACCAAAAATAGCATGAAATTCGGATATTCGTACATTTAGACTGGGTGCGTTAGTTATCTTAGGGGTAATTTTGGGGAGACGGGTTGTTTTTGAAAAATAATTTTTGGGAGTTTTTTAAGAGCCTAGAAAAAGTGCAAAATTCTGGTGCTGCTGATTAAAATTTTTTTAATTTGCTGTAGTGGAGCTATTGGCGCACAGCCCCTCCAACCGAAAATTCCGTTTTTTGAAAAAAATAAGAGATCCCAAAAATCGGTATTGGTGTCCAAGAAGAACCCAAAAAAACCCAAAATTCTGATATACTTACATTTAGTTTAGGTGCATATTTAATTTTAAAAGTAGTTTTTAGAAAATAGGGGTTGTTTTTTCAAATATAATTTTTTTTATTTTTTAAGAGTCCAGAAAAAACTTAAAATTCTGGCCTATAGTGAAGCACACAATATGTTAATCCTGAACATCTGCATTTACGCTTCATCATCCGTTTTGCTTAGCATAGGACGCAGGTAGTACTTAAGTCATTATAATTGTGTAATTCAGTTTTATGCTTCTTGATTCAATTTCTAAAATGTGATTGATTCATGTCAAATTTCAGATTATAGGGTAAAAATAAAATATCGAACCACATGCTCTACACCTTTTTGCAACAAAATCGCTGATGTTTTCCTTTAAAATTTGTAAGAATCGTGCTCCTCAATTACTACGTTTACAGTGCTCCTCAAGGTAAACTATTAAGCCTGCATAAACTAATATTGTTATGCGCTGTGCCTCAAATGAAAGAAACATAGGAAAATATTATAAGATTTTATTTCATTCAACAAATATTGATAAAATTCCTTTTCAAATTGTGTCAGATTTAAAGCTTCTACTCATTGTAAATAGGCAATAAACTGCATGCGACTGATAGCAATCGCACTCCGCACTTGGTCTTTGCATTTCTTCCACATTCGGTCACAGACCATTTAAAATCAAAGGTGAACGGACCGAGAACTGTAATCTTGTAATTTTGAACTCTCTTTTGTTAAAGCTCTTTTGGCTTTAACGAACACATTCTCATCACGTATCTCGTGCTTCGCGATCGATTTTATCTACCATGTAAACTTTTCTACATTATACATAACACTTTTGTATCAATTATAATACATTTTTATGTAACTCTGTCTGGGATTACTTATTAAAAAATTGCAAAATGAAAAGCAAATTGTATTTATCATGATTATTTTTGTTTCTTATTTTGCTTTAAATTGTATTCTAAGCTGCTCTGAAACATGCATCATTTCAATAAATGTATATCATTAAAATTTATAATATGCATAAAAATTAAATCAAGTCCTCTTTCGTCTTTTCTGTGCTTTTTTCAAAAAGTTCATTTTTGCATTTTTTATCTTATGTTTTACGATTAAAAGAAGATATACTCGTCCAATCAAAAAATGATTAATAATAAATTTATAGATCTTTTTAGACGAAAAACTTTTGCCTGGTAATTTTTTTTCGTATCTTGCATAGTTTGACCAAAAAATGGAATTTTCGATTTTTTAATTATTTTTGGTACGATCAAATTTGGAATGTTCAACTTTTCGACCAAATTGAAAAAATTGTTATCGTAGTCCTGTAGGGATTTCAAAAAGCAAAGTTTTTCTTTTCTTGGCTTTTTTTTATATCATGCGTTGTTTGGCTTAAAATGTTCATTTCAATTTGTTTTTTTTTTATTTTGAAAATGTTCTAACTCTGATAATTTTCTTTTTATAGAAAAAAATCATGGGGATAAATTTTTTGAGTTTCTGAGTGCTATGAACAACTGTACATAGAATTTTTAAATCTTGAAAAAATGTGGTTTCAAAATTTTTTTCTACGATCAAATTTAAAATTTTCAACTTTTTGACCAAATTGAAAATGTTATTATAATCTTTTAGGGCTTTCGAAAAGCAAAGTTTCTCTTCTCGTGATATTTTTTCATATCATGCGTTGTTTGGCTTAAAATGTTCATTTCAGTTTGTTTTTTTGGATTTTGAAAATGTTCTAACTCTGATAATTTTCTTCTTATAGAAAAAAGTCATAAGGATAAATTATTTGAGTTTCTGAGTACTATGAACAACCGTACATACAATTTTCAAATCTTGAAAAAATGTAGTTTCAAAAATTTTTGGTACGATTAAATTTGGAATTTTTAACTTTTCGACCAAATTAAGAAAATTGTTATTTTGAAAATGCTCTAACTCTGGTAATTTTTGATTTATCAAAAAAGTCATTAGGATAAATTGTTCAACTTTTTTAATACTAAAAATAACCGTCCAGAGAATTTTGGAATTTTTAAAAAAGTGGTCTCAAAAATATTCAAAATGTGGCCACTTTTTAAATTTTTATCCAAAATGGCTGGCAACGAACTTGACCTTTAGTTTAGGACAATAAACGAGTGTGCCGAAGAACAATCTAATAGATAAATTTTTTCGAAAGTTGTCGTGATCACAGACAGATAGACAGACATACAGACATACAGACATACAGACAGACGATGTTAGTTTAGCACATGTAAAACAATGCTAATCACTTATTAATTACAATAATGCATTAAAGTTTTGTTCTGAGCTAAGCGGTGAATCAGTCCATCGTGATTTTTTAAAACTCTTGGGAACAGTTTAAAGTAACAAGTATTGCTCATATGTCTTATTCTTCTCATTGTTAAAAGTTGTAATCGACTATTAATCAATTCGCCTGTAGTTTTATATTGTAACTTATTGTAATTAAACAACGAAAAAAGAAGGGTCATACAATCATTACGTTCACTTCGTTTGTCATGCATGGAGAAAATCTGTTCATTAAAATTTACCCAATTAGTTCGGTAAATGGAGCATTTAGATAAAGTTTACAATTATTTTAGATTTCAATATTAAACAGAACTATAAATATTACAAAATAGTTATGTAAAATTTCAAGTCCAAAAGTGAAAATTCTGATATGTAATAATTGATATAAGGATTGTATTATTTTCATACCAGTATATAATAAATTAACGCAAAGTAATGCAAATTTTTATTAAATGAATCATATAAAGTTGATTTTTGTGTGCTCTTAACGATTTAATAAACAAAAATATAGATAGCACAACTTTTAAAGAGATTATCACTTTAATTATGAGAGGAACTACGCAATAGTAAGGTAAAATGAGAATCGTGAGGGACTTCAAAATTGTCAGGGTCGAATTTTAAATCCATGTCCTCCGTATAAACTTTAACATTTCAAGTTTCGGTTAATATTGTATTACTTCAGAAAATATTCAAATAGATAGTTTAGTTCTACATTTTTTATTTTATTCCTTAAATTCTAACCTTATTTAATTTGATATATTTTATATTTAGATTCTCCTAATATTCTAAGTGTTAAGTTAGTCGTGAGGTGACAATTGTTCATATTTTTATTAGCATTCATTTTTTTTATGTACTTTAAAAATCGCTCGAGTCGTCCACAAAGTTTTTCGAAAATACGGTAAAACTAAAAAAGTGGCATTATTCAGAGAGTGGCTGGCCAAAAAGTCTAGAAATTTTGAAAAAGCTATGCTCGTGTTGACAATTACACGCAAAAAGCTTTAAAACTTGAGCTTAAAGGATGGACTTATGCAAATTTACTGGAGACACTATTTAAGCTTTGCACGATTTTGTATCCTTTTTTGTGACACTTTTTCCGCCTTGAACACCGTGAAAATTGAGCGATGCATTTTTCTGCATTGCATTAGGCGTATGTCCCCCTTCTACATCGCCATTCAAAAATTAAGAAGTTTGAACCTGTATCATGATTACAAATGCTTTTAAAGTGAGAAGTGTTTCTTTGCTAGAGTTTTGATCAAATTCAAGATAACTTAAGGGTAGAAAAAAACCTGAGAAAATATTTGTAGAAGGAATGGTTGCATCCCAAAAGGGAATGACATCCATGTTGCTGGTTGTCTGCTGACAGGGTTGGTTGATTATTACGACCCGTCAGGGTGACACAAAAGCCTCGGCGGAAGACCGCATAAAAATAAGGAATGAAAAGTCGAATAGGCTCTTGGTGAGAAAAAAGGATAAAATATGAAAGTCTGGCTAAAGCACTTTTTTCATGCTACATGTTTTGCCACTTCTACATTATCAGGAGAAAGGTGAAACAGAAATTAAATCTCTTTAAATCCTGGTAGATTTAACAAAAGTGATTATAAAAAGTACCCATTAGGTACTCATGCAGTTTTTATTATCATTCTCTTAAGTTTCCGGATCCACTCAAATCGCGAAAAATATATCTCGGATTATAAAAGCTTTTACTTTTAATTGTTGTTTGAGTCGTTTTTCCTTCTCTAAAGAAAAATTAATCAAAATTATTCTGTTGTGAATACAATAAAACTTTCCATGTGCGTGTTCACTAAATTATTAAGTGCATTTTAATCAAAATATTATTATTAAATTTCAAAATAAGCACCTGATTGAATGTTAAGATTTTATTTACTTTTGTTGAAAGTAATCAAATTTTTAATTAACTGGTTTAATGAATTATTTTTTTGTTTCATAAGAAAACTAAATTTAAATTCTAGAGAAATAATAAAGCAATATATGAAAAAAATGGTCAGGCCAATCATTCTTTTTAAATAATAATAAATAAATATATGCGTAGCAACATAAATATTCGTTATGTTCGATAATACTCGTACTAGGTTCTTTTTTTTGATTCTTTAAATAATGTCAACTTTAACTTAAATAAATATACATTAAAATTCATATAGGTACTTGACGAAGTTCTTATCACACGTAGTTTTTTTATTAGGACTTCAATCGTTTTCTGCACAATAATAAAAAATCCACATACGCAGTAATAATTTTTTCTGTCAACATCGTGATAATATTGTAATCTACAGTCGAGAGGGGTAATTTTTTGAATAATATAATTTTAAATAAATTTATATTTTAAATTTACTAAATTAAATATTTACGCAAAGTTTAATCCAGATCGACAAATATTGTTATTGAATGTCGTAAAGTATGCGGATCTGGTATTTCCTGTTAAAAATAGTATACGGGTTGCAATTTTCAAATAATATTTTTTTTGTAATTATTTATTGGCAAAAAGTGTAAAAAAGGGCAATTCTGCAGTTCTGATATTTTTTCTCGAAAAAATCAAAAAATAAATTCACCATACGTATAATATTTAATGCAAATATACTCATGGCGAATATAAATAATTCACTGAATTTTGAAGTTAATTATTATAAACAATTCGTCCAAACAAACAGTCGACTATGTCTTGTTTTGTGAGACATTTTTTGTCTTTACGACGAATTGCTGAGATTTATTAAAAAATGATAGTTCTTGTCTAGAAACTCTACGCAATTAACAATGATTAATATTATAAACAATTTCATTCATAAATATACAACTTTGCGATTTTACTAAAATAAATATTTTTTATTTCACACTAAACCTTGATAGCTTTAATTTAAAAAGTGACTTTCGAAAATAAAAATGAAACATTTCAATTTTTAATTACGAGTTTTATAAACAAAACAACTATTTTAGGATTTTCTTGCTGAAAAATTTATATTTACGATTATCGTGATCATAAATTGATACAATCTTGATAGCTGAAGTGATAAAATACATCCAAAAATAATTCCGAGTGACTGAAAATAAATAATAAACAAATACAAATGTTAGGCATTTTTTTCTTCTACATAATTTTACATTTGGTAATTTATTATAGAAAGTTTTATGCAACTATATTTAATAATTTTGCGACAAATAAATGAATAATAGAGAAAAAGAAAATATCCTGTTCGTAATACTTCTGCTATTAATGAAAATCATGTAATTTTTAACAACATTTTTAACAACAAGTATCACTATCTTTTATTTGTGATATTTATTGATTAAAATATCAAAACTGGATTCTCTTCATCCTGGGAAAAGAGAGGAGAAAAATGCCTTTCGTAATGTAAATTTCATATATTCGAAATTTACTTATGCATAATAACAATAAAAAGATGGATAGTTATGTTCTTTTGTAGATTTATTTTTTCGAAGTTATTAAATATATAGTTTTATAAAACTTTCTATTATTAAGTATGATATTAAAACGTTAAAATTGGAGAAAGATTTTTTTTCTATACAAAAAAATGCATAGCTAGGGTATTTGTTTATAAATTTTATAATAACAATAATAATTACTTTTCAATATAGATTCTTGCATAAATATTTAATTGGTTTATGTAAATATTTATTTTTGAGGTAAGCTTCCCAGCAAGGAAAGGCCCAAAATAGGTGTTTGTTTATAAAATTTGTTTTGATAAATTAAAGTACTTTATTCGATCATTGAAAAATTACTTTGCAAACGATACGAGTAAGCCTTAGTGTTAAATAAAAAATCTGTGTGTATAAAATAGCAAATTGCATATTTGTGTTTAGAATTGATGATAACAATGATAATTGTTAATTATGAAGAGTTCTTGTACATGAGCTATAATTTTTTAAATAAAACTTAGCAATTCTAGTTTAAAACCATTCTTTAAGGAGTAGTGAATTCTCTTAAAAACTTCATGTCATTGTTTAAACAATTTTTATTCGTAAACCATACACACTCAGTTTGAAGCAAATTTGGCAAAAATAATAAATAATTATACAACCAATGACAAAGCTTTTACTAAAATTTACGACTCCTCAAAATCATTTAATATTATAATAAATTCATAAAATACGATTTTAAAAATAATGTTGGGAAAAAATAATTGTTCAAGAAAATTCAGTTTGTTTCAAAAATTAAAAAATTGTTAATATATATTCTTTCTATACACTATACAGTCAGAAAATTATTCTATGTGTTTCATTTTATATTATATTTGTTGAAAGTTTTCTAAAGAAAACTGCTTTAGCATATTAAAAATTTTTGAAATAAATATAAATTTGTTAAACATTAAAAGAAATGTATCAAAATTACTTTATTATTCAACAGAAAGCAGCATAGAATACCAATTTGGAAAAAGTGGACATCTCTGACTTAATTTTTAGATATTTTAAAAATAAACAATAATTAATGGTTCAAATAATTATATAAAGTTAAATAAAAATTCCTTTTTCAAACAACTACTCACTGTTAGATTTCGCGTAGAAAATACTATTATTGTTTATATTTTTGTGGAAAAAATTTTGTTTAAATAAGTCACATTTATTTAAACAATTACGAGTGACTTTAAAAGTTATAGATGATATTCAAATTGTCTATTAGTATTTATTTGTATGAAAAAGATGACAGAAATTGCTGAAAATTAACAATAATACGTAAAAATATATTTATTTTCATTTTTGGGTCATATTTGGGACACTTCAAGGGGAAGGATAAAAGTTATTGATTAGTTTTATTTCGTAGGCATTTCTTTTCAATACCTCAAAAAACTCGGCATATTTCGATCAAACCCTAAAGTAGGAGTTCAATTTCTTTTTTATTCAAAAATTTGATCATGTAATTAAATGGGATTTGAAGTGCCCAGTGGCTCGTGTTAACATTTAGATTTCGAACAAAAAATTGCGACGTGTCTTTCCATATAGCTCGAAAAGCGTATTTTGGGTTTGCAAGTTAGAAATCGTTAAAACACGACTAAACAATAAAAAATGTAAATATAAATTTATTAATATATAAAATATAAATTTCTCAACGGATTCAATTACGAATTTACACTGAAACCTGGATTTAAAAAATCTCGTTTTACGACTTCCCTAGAGTTTCAGTTCTCCGCATCATTGGTGATGCAGGGACCAATGGATCGAAAGCTCAGACCGGTGCTCAGTCATGCGTTATAAACAGTCGCGTAGCAACAAAGGGTGCATTGCGTGGTCACTGCTTTGATTATTTATAAATATAATTTAAAAAAATTTGTTGTTCTCCTGGATTTACGGTTAAGGCCACTGTAAATCATTCCCGAAACTGTTCATAAATCCAAGTAAAATCGTAAAATGAGATGTGATTGTACCATTTTTGTAACTATACGGCTAAGATCATGCATTCCGTCCAGAAAGTATCAAACCTTGTGCTCTAACTTTATGCCTAGTTTTTCTATTTTCAAAAACAATTTATCATAATTAGGGGGGTTTGGCTCTATAAAGTTACCCACGAACTTAGACGGACCTGCGAATCTTAAAATGATTAGTATACGTATTTGCGTATGTGTCTAACTACGTACGCGCAGCATTTCAGGATGACGCAACGCATTGAGCAAAATTGTATTAAATGCTTTTAACATCTCGGAAACATATTTTTTTAAACCATTGCGCTGATTCGAAAAGGACTTTTGATGAGTGTTAATTGATGAAAATTGTCGTTTAACAGTGAGGAGATAGAGGAAGCCCTTGAAATTCTAAAAACTATTGTTTAAGAAATTTTGAGATTAATTTGTGAAAAAATGGTGAATGAGCCCTTCATTACAACACACATGTACATGCATCGCACTTCATTCAGCTATTTCTGATGTAACACAACCTTACACAAACTCGATAACCCCTATAGAGTTCCGCCCTGGCTTCCTGTGATTTTTGGTTGCTGTCCAAATTTAAGTATCCTCTGAACGAAAAACGATTTCAAGACATAGAGGATATAAACCAGATTAAGACGAAGCAGTTTTTGGCTATTCTGAATGGTGACCTAAAGGAGTCCTTTCGAAAGTGGGAGGATCGTTGAAAGAATGTTGTGGCTTCCAAAGAGGAATACTCTAAAGGAGATATCATCGCCATTGACCCGAATTAACTCTTACTTCTGCTGCACCAACTAGGGATGCAGAACTAGGGATCCGGAATTGACGGTGAGGTTCAATCTCGGTTCTTCTATTCCCAACAAGCAAATTTTCGATTCCGGGAATCGAAGAATCGACGGTACGATTCGATCCTAGATTCCGATTCCAACGATATCCTTACGTTTAAAAAGCACGACATTTTTTCAAATTTGACTTATATTCATTAATTTAAATTTAAGTGAAAAATAATTGAATGATTTTAATATGAATTTAAACTGTTCATTCATTAATAATAATAATTAATAATCAATTAGTAACCAACTGTACACTAAAATTAAATCTAGCTGCAGCTATTTCAGTAAAAAAAACAAAAGACTCAAAGACACACGGGTGCACGTTGATGCAAATGGATTACTAAAAGTACAAATCTGGCGCAAGATGCGACATGTGACTGGCCGCACTGGTATTTAAGCGTTAAAAGAAAGAATCGAGAATCGACCTGCTGACGACGTCTTGTTAAGCGTTTTTTTCAATTTTGGTTATAGCGCATTTCGTTGATTTTAAATTCATATCTTTGCTTAATGGAAGATTTTTTATATTGTGTGGGTATTTAGAATCTTTCTCTACTTGTTTTATAACTTTGCGTCAAATCTCTACTGCTAATTTTAATATGCCAATAAATTATTTTGATGAGCGGCTTTTGATTTGTAATCGAACATTTGATCATCGTCAGGGCATAAAATCGATTAAGGCATTATTTAAACCTGTCAAAAGCAGATAGAATATTTGATAAACATTTTACTATACTGTGCTTGATAATAATAATTGAATTGTTTGATTGTGCAAATCTACGTTGGATAAGGTGTCGTACATAAACCACGTTACAAATTTCACGTAAATTTTCATATAAAATTAATGTAAATATTGTCTTTCAATTAATATAAAACATTTTAAATTTCTAATATTTTAAGATTTTCTATCAAGGTGATCAATATTCAACACAAAGAGTATTTTAAGTTTGTGTTTGTCTTGTCCACTAAAAGACGAAATTGTAACAAGTTAAATTTAACTAAGTAGTTCAACCAAGTAATTGAATTTTTAATAACAAAATATTAATTTCTAACCAGGTAGTTAAATTTTCAATCCAAAAGGTAAATTTTTTCACCAGAAAGATTGATCTTCTGCCAAAAAAGAAGAATTAAAATAAAAATTCATTTGCAACAACGTTGAATTTCGTAAAGAAGAAGTTGAACTATTTACAATACATTTGAATTTCCAACCTGAAAATATAGATTATTAAAAAAAAGTTATTTATCTTCAGAATAGTTCAATTGTCTCCTAAATAGTTCAATGTTTATCAAAATAGGTTCATTTTTAAACAAATATTTGATTATTTAATTAAAAATATGAATTTGCAACAAAAAAGTTCATTTTGAATGAAATTGTTGAATTTTTAATGCAGCAAATCAAATTGTCTACAAATCAGTTCACTTTTCCACTCGAACATATAGCATTACTATTGCGGTATCTGAAGATGCTCTTCCCCAAAATTTCCTACGTGAAAATCAAAGACGGAATTTTTTGTCGTAGTGGGTTGGGTAGAAGTGCGAAGCAAGGTGAGGGGAAGCTAGGACACGTCCTCTCACTTTCCATCCCATCATTTCCCGCTTGTTATCCCTTCCCCTGATTTCCGCTCATCTCATGCCTCCACCGTCCCTTTACTTCTCACCCCTGCTCCTAATTTCACCTCCCCTCCCTCCACTTCCCTTTATTTTTCAAAATCCCCACTCCCCATACTTTTACCTCTAATCTCTAACCGTAATTTCCCCGCCCCCACTTCCTTTCACTTGAAAATTGGAAATAAAAGATTTCTTTAATTAAAGGAAGAAGTGGAGAATGGACGATTGATTTACTGACTGTGCGGTGGTATTTAGAACTAATTCAACTGCCGCTGGCTGGACGTTATGGGAACGCTCATTTTTCAAAGGGGGTAATAGGCTTCTAACATGGTGGTTTCAAATAAGAGTAGATTGTACAGCATGTGGTATACACACGATTCTGTCACCGAACACCGCAGGCCGAAACGAGCGGCTACACTCGTTCAGAAGAATCTAAGTTGCGATACGCAGTTGCAAGGAGAAGGGGTAGATCTGGGATGCGCATGGCATTACTTAGTTCTCTAGAGGACTAAACTCCACTTTAATTGGCTGTGACTTCAATAATCGAGAAAACACCAAATTAGATTTTTCTGAACGAGCGTGTAAATCGCAAGTTTCGGCGCGCGCATTGGGTGAAATAATTAAAAAATTTATAATAAAAACTGCATTTAAGAATAAATTATTATTATTGACTGAGCTGAATTTGTGATATTAACGTTTTTGACCAGGTAAATTAATTAATATTTTTATGTTAATTTTTTGTCGACTGGTTCAGAATTAATATTTCAATAAATATTGATTTTTTAAATTGTGCTTTATAGTAGTTTATTGTAATTGAATGGGATTTAATTGCAATTTACCTGGTCAAAAACCTCAAAATAAAAAATGAAAATTAAACTTTCATGTTAAGGGCATTCGAACTCAAATGTCAGGGTTTGTGAAAAAAAAAATATTTTCGTCTCTTCGAAATTTATTGCGTTAGATCATCAGACCAGCAATCTGAAGATCTAGGTTCGAATCCCAACGGAGATGGAGAGCATTTTTAAAACATTTAAAAAATCATTATTTATTAAGATATTGAGGCTGGACAAGTAAAAAACAAAATCAAAATTATTATCGACAAAGTTTATATTGAAATTTAAAAAGTTTTGGCATAAGATGAAATCGCATTACTATATTTTTCATAATAAAAAAACATATATAATGTTACCCGCTCCAGGCAATAAAGGGAAGTTATATTGAGCAGAAAATTTTCGATAAAGAATTTATGAGATCAGAGAATCGCCTCCGGGGAATGCTTGGTTCGTAATTATGTCTGCAATATCTTAGATTTTTAGGAATTTAAGGCCGTTTAATTTTAAACTTACAATGTTTAAAGTATCAAAATGAGAGTTTATATTCATTAAGTTTAATTAAATTAAATCAATGTTGAAGCGAATTTTTCCTGTACATGAGGGAAAAAATTTTGCAGCAAATTCTCAATTTGTTATCTATCATTTTTTGATTAGAGGCATAGTCTAGACTAAAGTTTAAATCATTTTTAACTAAATAAATACATTTTTAAATTCTACAGGAAACTTTGGACTATAAGAAATTTTTATTTTTTGTTTATTTTAGGAATTCAAGATTTCATTCTGTCACTTGGTGAAATTATTTTTAATTTATTCTTTATGACTAACATTTTATGTATATTAAGAAAAAATTATGTTATATTAAATCAAGAAAAGCAATTTATAATTTGTTTTAAAAATATGAAGAAAATAATTTTACTGCGTTTTAAAAATATTCCAATATAGGCAATATACTTAATTAAATTATAGGTGATTGGACAAGCGTTTAAAAGGTTTTAAATAATTAATAATTATTAATTATAAA
This sequence comes from Belonocnema kinseyi, assembly GCF_010883055.1. Taxonomy (NCBI): domain Eukaryota; kingdom Metazoa; phylum Arthropoda; class Insecta; order Hymenoptera; family Cynipidae; genus Belonocnema; species Belonocnema kinseyi. Next base: position 49,979,759 of record NC_046664.1, read on the forward strand.
GAACTTTTCAAATTTGTATTCAGTCGAAAAATGTTATTTAGACTATCGATAAAACTTGTTGGAATGTACTTAAAATCAAGTATAAAACGAAGAGACCTCTTAAAAATATCTCTTTACTATATTTGATATCTATTAAAAAATGTAGTTCGAATTTCTTAATCTTTTTGAATTATACTAATTATTTATTTTAACTATATATCAAATAATTTTAATTTACTAGTCTTTTTGTTATCTATTAGAAACTTTGACAAAATTTTCAAAACTTCTTGATTAAATTTCTTTTCAAAATTTTAAAATTCTCTAAACTTATTAATTTTATTGTGAATTGTATTTAATTAATGAATTGGACTTCCGTTTTGGGACTAAGAAATGAAAGTGTCAGATGTGGATTATCTTTATGGAATTATATGCATGCCTAGAACATTTATAGTATTTTTAGCTTTTTTCGGAATAGGGCAAATAAATTTATTAATTTTATACAGCTGTACGAAATAATAAGATGTTTAAAAATTAATATTATGCCATTAAAAAAAAATCACAAATTAATAAATTATTACTATTATTTAAATTACTGGGTTAAAAATAGGTTAATTATTTCATGAATTTTCAAGATGAAAAAGTAGTAGGATTTTTATCAAGGTTATCGGTTAGTTTGTATTAGTCTTTTTAACTCTGCGACAGATGGAGCAAATATAACTGAAGAAATAACGTCATTTTACAAACATGATATTTACAAATTTCTAAATTTTTACATATGATGGGAATCTGTACCATTTGCATGCCTTCCAAGAGGAAAACTAACTTGATAAAATACTAATGTCTCAGAATTATAAGGTCAAGAAAGATGAATTTTCAATGAAAAACTTTTCAATCTGAAAAATATGTCTTTTTAATCTAAAAAAGACGAATTTGCAACAAAGCAGTGACATTTTTGAACACAAAGACACATTTTTAAGGAAACAGTCTTTGAATTTTTCGAAACAGATACCAAAATAGTTGAATTTTTACGACATCGTTAAATTGTTAATTAAAAATTATTATTTTTAACCAGAAAGTTTAACTTTCAAGCAGAAAAGACGAATTTTTAACAAAATAGTTTAATTTTTTACCACACCAGAATATTGTAAGCCCTATACACTCTCTTTGGAAAAAACCTAACGTTTTGTTATGGATTTTATAAAAAATTCAATATAAAGGACACCATTTTTTTCTCTTACAATACTTTAAATTGAGCAGATTATTTTTTTCATTAATAAAATATGGTTCTCCGCGTGTGTAATAATCTGACACCGTACTTTTAATAATTTTTCTCACATTTTAAAAACATACAAAATACATTTTCAAGGTATTTTTGAATGAACTATTCTTCTTCTTCTTCTTTATTCATAATGTGTCCCCTAAGGGTTTACATGACTTCCATTCCTTACAATCTTTCCGTTTAAATTTATATATTTTTTACAGTCTTATCCTTTTTATATTTACAATTATTTACAACTATTTACATAAAGTCTTATATCTAGTTCCTTATTTCTATTTCCTGCGATAGCGCAATTTAGGACTTGTTAGCAAGCGAGTGAGCGAGTGAACGAAAGCGAGAGTGTAAGCGAGAGAGAGAGCATGAGAACGCAAACGCATCTTAGTCTACTTATCTTTTACTTTACCATTACTTACAATTTTCACGCTTCTAATCTAAGCGACTTCCG
>NC_046664.1:49981561-49986952 GCF_010883055.1 Belonocnema kinseyi
CCTAGAATCTTAACCACATTTTTTTGCCAGCTTCCTTTATCTTCCATTCCTCTCCTACATCCTTCCCATACATGCTCCCATGTTTCCTCCTCCCATTCACATTCATATGTGAACACATATACATTCTGTTCTCTTCTTTTTCCCAGTACATCCCCTCCCTTACCTCGTTTCCCAGTCTAAATTTTGCTATTCTGGTCCACCTTCTCTCTCCCCATCCCTTTTCTAAATACTTTGGCAGCCCTGCCTTTTTTATCATCTTATACCATTTATTGTATTTTGATTCTTCAATCGCCCCCCATCTTTCTGTTAATTGTCTTTCCCTCTCCCTTTTTTCCAGTTCTTCATATTTTACTCCAGTCCTGTCTTCTATTTCTCTATCATTAAAGAACTCCCTCCTTTCTTTTTCCCACCCCGTTAATTCGATCGCCCTCCCTCTCCTCTCTTCTACCTCCATCAAACACTTTCTCGCCAACTCCCCTCCCTTTCCCTCCCTTAGCTTTGTCTCAACTTTCCATGCCCTCTTACCCGCTCTAATACTTAACTTATCCCTTTGCGCTTCTTCTCTCACCATATATCCTGGCGTCCTCCAGTCTGCCCCTAGTGTCCACCTTATATACCTTTCCTCTAAACTCTGAATATCTTTCCTTTCTTTCCATCCCCATATCTCTGCTCCATAACCTGAAACCGGCCATACCAGCGTATCAAATAACCACATTCTCCTTCTCCAATTTTTTTTGAACCTCCGTTTTCCTATTCCCCATATCTGTTTCATTACCCCTGCTGCTTTTTTTATCCTTTCTCTTACATTCAAACCGACTTTCTTATAAGGATTCTTTTAACGCCTTTCCTATTGGTCCTGTAATATTCTAAGAATTTCATTTATTATTGTTTTTTGTTTTTACTAAAAATTTATCTATCCCATGTTTCGTTGAACATTTAACTTCTTCAGTTGTAGATTCAACTATTTGGTTGAAAATTCTACATTTTGTTGATAATTAATTTTTTGTGTAGAAAATTAATCTTTCTCGTTAATAAATAACTTTTCTGATTTGAAAATGAGTTTTTTTATTGAAAATAAATTTTGTAGATTTAAAATCAAACTATTTCATATTTGGTTGAAAATCAGTCTTCTTCAGTTTAAAAATTCAACTATTTGTTGAAAAAATTATGTATTTTTTTGAAACTTGGTCTTTTGTGGTAAAATATTAATCTTTTTGGTCACTAATTTAACTTTCTGTTTGAAAATTCAAGTATTAGGTTGAACATTCAACTGCATATTAAAATATTTGGTTGAAGCTTTATGTATTTAGTATAAAATTACTCTATTTTGTTAGAAAATTAATGTTCTTAGTTGAAATTTTTTATTTCTTTTTTCAAAAATTTATTGATGTATTGGAAATTAATTTTTTTACTAGAAATTTACATATTCCTTTTTTTTTTAATAGAGATATAATATTTTCCTTAGAAAACTCATCTTTTTTGTTCTAAATTTAACTATTTCGTTGTACCTTTACTTTATTTAGTTAAAAACTTTATTCTCCTACGAAAAACTGATCTATTCTATTTTTTGTTAAAAACTAATCTGCATTATTTACTTAAAAATTCATCTATTTTGTTGAAGATTTGTCCTTTTTAGGGCCTAAAAATGTACCTAGAAAATGTTATTTGCTAGAAAATTGATTTTTTTCCGTTAAAAATTCACTTTTTTATTCAAGCATCCATTTTATTCTGAGAATTCGACTTTTTCAATCAGAAATTCAATTATTTCGGTAGAAAATTCATATTTTCGTGTTGTAGATTATACTTTGTTTTTAAAAAAGTGGTCCTAATGACTTGAAAACTCAATTTTTTGGATAAGATTTTTATATCTCATCAAAAAACATATTCTGTATGTGTAAACTTTTTTCTAAAATTCATACTTTTCGAGAAAAATCACAAAAATGAATTTTCTTATTTAATAATTTTTTTGAGCTTTGGAAAAGGGGTTGGCATGATCAGCGGGACGGGATGTTGGCCATTTAAAATGCCTAAAAAACCACGCATCCAATTGGTTGGGCTAAATATTTTTCAATGATAAAAGTTTATTCTTGAAACATTTTTTGGACCCTAATATTGCAAGTTTTTAAATTTTATTGTGACAAAATATAGAAATGCGTGGCTATTATGTGAAAAATTTGAAGGAGGTGAAAGAATTTTTTATTAATTTTCAGTCTTTACAATGAAAAAAAATCGTTCTCAACCAGGTGTCATTTACACGTCTTCATTTTATTAACTCCTATATTTAAGAGAACTGATGTTATAATTTTTTGTCTAACTTCAATATCAGAAGTATGTGCTAAACTATAGCTACCAAAAAAGTGCACGCCCGTTAAATACATAACTAAATAATACAAAATAAGTTTAAATTACCATTTAAACATATTTTTTTATAATAATGAATAAATAGCAATCTAAGTGCAGAAAGCATCCTAAAAATATTAAGTTACCTTGAATTTTATAGAAATTATTTATTTTAAACTTTTGATACTTTTCAACATTTTCTGAAATTCATTTTACACAAGAAAGGTAAAAAATTACAAAATTGAAACTCAAACTAGAAAATCTTGAATGACTCGTATATTATGCCATGTTATTATTTATATTTGCTCAACGTGCCGCAGAGAGTTAACAATATTGATATGAATTACATTGGAACTATTTAAAAATCCCTGATCGTCTGTATCTTCAAGAAAATCATTGACCTATTTGCAGAGTACTTTGAGAAGCATATTTAAGTAATTTTGAAACAATTGAATGTTGGATAAGATGTTGAATTTTCTGTTATTATAATTTTTGCATAGAAAATGCCATATATTTTATATATATAATATTTAGTTTTTAGCCATAAAAGAATTGAAAAAATCCTTACTTGCATTTGATTCACTTACCATTATTATTAATAATTTGTATAATAATTTTGGGTTATAACTCTTTAATAATGATTCAATAATTGATACTTTAAAATGTACTAAAATATTTTTTTAGAATTAATTTTCTAAAATAAAAATTACTTGAGACTTTTAAAAAAATTAAAACTCTTCTAAATTTCATTTTGAAATCTTCAAAAATTCACGTTTTGGTTTGAATTTGTTTGAAAAACACACATTTCAATAAAATAGTTGAATTATGAAGCAAAAAACAAAATTTAGAAAAAATTCTGCATATTCTTCCAAATCTTCACAATATCTTTTAAAATCATTGATATTTTTCAAAGTTTTTTTGAATTGTGCATAATTAAAGAAAAACTCGCATTAAAAGATTCCAGATTCTTTTCGAAATAGGAAATAATGTTCAATATTGTGAAAGATTTTTATCGCGATACACTAGGAAGAGAGAGAGAGAGACACTTTGAAAAGGAAAAGGAAGAAAACACAGTGCAAGACCACATATTAAGGGGCCCAGTCATCTTTTTTGATTGAATTTTGAATACTTTGGTTACTTTAACCAAATGTTAAAGTAGCCAAAGGTAAAAGTAGTGTTTGATTTAATACTTGCTTACAAATTTCTTTTTTTCTTTTGATACTTTAATTATTTGTAACTAAAAAAATATATTTTTCTTTTAAAAATTCATTGCATTCAATCAAACAATACCTTATTCCTGGTGGCCCGAAGGAACCGAATGGAGCCTCTACAAAGTACGCGTAAAGACTCCATTGGGTCCCAATTCAGTTCCTTTTTAAAAAACTCGAAAAAACAGCAAAATCAACTTTTAAATTGTATAAATTCGGATTCTACGTTAAAATTTCCTATAAAAGGTCACGGAATAATCACAATAGTTTTGTTTGCAATGGTAAAAAGTTAAAAGAAAAATATAAGGCGTATAACGCCTGTTGACTGCTACACTTCAAACGCATCGTCTGTAGGTAGCAGTCAATAAGCGTTATACGTCTTTTATTTTTTTAAACTTTTTATCGTTGCAAAAAAAACTATTGCGATTATTGTCAGACCTTACATAGGGAATTTTAACGTAGAATCCGAATTTCAACAATTTAAAAGTTGACTTTGTAGCGGCTCCGTTCGGTTCCTTCGGGCCGCCAGGGATTCCTTCCTCATTGGGGATAGAAATACATCAACAGCTTATATAAAACTAAGTTATTCATATTCAGGAGACATTTTTTGGACCATTTGAACAAAATTCATCTCGAAGAGGTATTTGAGCATACAAAAATATGAGTGGCGACTTGCTGCATTTCAAACATTCGCGTCTGTTATTGGCCGCTGTCGTTATTGACCACTAAGGCTATATAACATTTTTAATAGTAGTTTTATAATAATAAAAATAATAAAAGACTTTTCCGTTTAGTTTTTTTCAATTTCCACAAGTGATGAATTTTCGACCAAACTATTGAATGTTCAATCAAAAAAGATGACGGGGCCTCTTGATAAATTTTCAAAAATGTATATTTCGTTTGAAGCGTTTTTAAATCTTCTCAAGATATACATTATTTTAAATTTATTTTTAAACTTTTAAAACTTTTGAATATCTCATAAAACCTCTTAATATCTTTCAAACATACTCGAAGTTTTTATAAACTTTTCTTACCTTGAAAAAGGAAAATTTGGCTTTAAAATATTTTACATTCTTTTTAGAAAATTTCCAAATTCTACATTTCATTAAAAATTTTTTTGATATCTTCCCAAGATTTGAAATATTTTCGAATTGTTCGAAAACTTTCCAAACTTTTAAATATCTTTTTTTAATTTTGTATTTTGCAAATCTTTTAGGTAATCTCCTAAAATGAAATCTAAATCATTAAAAGTTTTTCCAAAAATTTTATTATCGTTATCGGTATTTTTGATTGTTGCGGTATACGACAGTTTATACTAAGGTGGCTCAATAACCCTTTTTCCGTGCTAGAGGGCAACGAAGCCCCCTCCCCTATTGCATATCAAATTCGAAAAAAGAAATTCGGTAATTTTGTTTTAATTTTGATTTTAACAGGTTACAGTTTTTACTTGAAGTTTCCTATGTAAAATGCACAGCGACAATCACTTTTTTGAGATTTTGGAATCATTTTTTAGGGTTTGGGAAACTGTGATGAGAAAGCATAGAGGCTTGTAGAAAATTATGCAACGCAGAATTCCATGTATCAGAAATATGGGTTTGACATTCTATTTTCGTCTTGTTTTATTAAAAATGATTTATATTGGTCTAGTGAATTGTTTATCAAAACTTGTTAATTACTTTTCAATTATTTAAACAATTTAAGTTTTTAAAAATAAGCTTTGTTTTAAAATTCATTTTTTTATTAAAAGCTATAACTATTTCTTTCGTGTAATGTTTCGTTTGTTTAAATCATTCTTTTCGAAAAATATTTTCTTTTCGGGCCCTTCACAAAATACATGATACAT